>NC_047057.1:30890065-31204150 GCF_000738735.6 Corvus cornix cornix
ACCTTGCATTAGTGGAACAATATGGCTGCAGTCAGACATGATAGATAAAACAAAAGAAATGGGATTGTGATGACATTGGTGTTTCAGGATTAATCAAACCTTTGCAAAAGCATCCTGCCCATATTTCAAGCATGTGGCCTCTAGCAAATTCAGGATTTTTTTTTTTTTACATTTTAGAAATATTACTGTAATGGTCTCAGTTTTGTGTGTCATTTTTATTGATCACAGTTTTGCATAAGCGGAGTTATGTCTCAGAAGTATGACTGGTTTGTCTGTGTATAAATCCTGCCAACAGTTTATCTATTCTAATCTCACATTTGCCATTAATTTATGTTGTGGATCTGAGTTCATAATTTAAGTTTGGTTACTGATCTCACTTGAATTGGAGCTCTGCCACTGAATTTAATGGAGATAACTTAGGCCTTTATCCATTTCATCTCTTGTTTCTATATTAGCAAGGACAGATGAAAAATTATTGTTCTGGATGCTAAGACAGTGGTCAGGTCAGAGCAGGTATTATGCAGCTGAATCTTGAAATGCACAGGTGTTTTATATTCAACTGTCACTGTCTAGTGAGCAAAATTGGCAGTGGGAGTTGAGGATAGAAGCCTAGCCCTGCCCCTCCAAACCAAGGGTCCAGCTGGAAACATGGGCTGCAGCAGGGACATATCCAATCTATTCTCCTTCTAGCCTTGTCACTCCTGCCTGCACATCCCAGAGGATGTGATCTTCTCCAACTTACCCTGTTGCTTGGTATCTTCCACTGGTGTGCTGGAGATGCTCACTTACTCCTTTGGGATAACTCAAAAATAAATTTCAGTTCTCTCACTTCTTGAGAGAACTTCCTGGTGAATATTCTAGCAACTAAGCAATTATTCACTCTATGCTACCATAGGATCACATGGGGTTAGTTGTAGTCCTGGCCACAATTAACATTTGAGCCTTCTCCAGGGACTTTAACTGAGTTTGAGTACAAATCCAACTCACCCATTAAATGAGAGGAATAGATGAGAGATAAGCATCCATTTTCCACTTCCGAGTGTACATGGGAGACTGAAAGTAAATACCTCAGAAATTTTTAAGCTAAAAGCGTGTCACCTAATGAATTTATGTCATTTAAAGGAGACAACCCTGATAATTAGGTCAGACTGTACTTTTCTCTGAGACTGTGGCAAGATTTGGACATCCATTTCACATTTTAGGTGGAACTTTTTCTGACTAAATATGTCGAAGAGAACTGGTGGAAAAAATTAACAATGTTATATTTTTTCCTCCAAGATTTACGAATGTATGTTACCTGTGATATTATAATATCTTAATATTGTTACTTCAGATTTCTGCTGGGCTTTACATCTTTGTACATCTATGGATTTAATTCACTGGCTGCATCCTTACAAAAGAGCAGATAGTAATGGGTAGTGAGACAGGAACTCTCATCCAATTCTCCTCAGCCTTTAAGTGTTTCTATACTACCTATATTAAATAGTGATAACTTGTTTCAGATTGAGGTCTTGGAAACTGAAAACTTCCAAAACTAATATACTGAGATGTATGCTAGAACATCAGCAAATGCAAAAAAAAACCCTAAACAAACAAAACCCTCACAAAACTCAATGCCCCCATCTGCCCCCAAAAAGGTTCTCTTTCCAACACTGTTCTATGTATTATATTCCCAGATCACTGGAGTGAGAGTTTAATGCAAATTCCTCAGACAGGTAAACAAGTCTGGGAAAACACCGCCCTCTGGGAAAGGCGCCCAGGTTCATAAAGCCAGATAAACACAGAAATTTTTTAATGAGATAGGCGGGAGACAGGACCCCAGCCTGAAGCGGAATGGAGAGGACAGGCAAAGAGACTAGAGCAGTTTAATGAGTTTGTGTTTACAGCTACTGACACACCTAACAGTAAACTGAAGATATGTGCAACTGGCTCTCTCATGGCTTGTTTTCCTGTTTCTCTTTGTCCTAAAATTAGAGATGCTCTCCAGCATGAAAGCTGTATGGTGGCCAATCCACTATGTCAAGGTCTCTGGGAAAGGAGTGATTCTACTGAACTTGGTCAGAAGTATCAGATGATGAACACAAACAGTGAGAATCTGGTCTGAACAGAAACAGCCATTTTATGATGCAGTGGAGGAGTGGAGAGGACTGGCAGGAGCCGCAATGTAACCAGCTGCAGCGAGAACTGGTAGAAGCTGCCCTCTGATACAAGTCTACTCTTTCTGTTTGCCCTTCTGTAATGCATACAGCTTTTGGATATCTGCTAGCTTATGTAATACACAGAATTCATAGTGTGGCCTATCCGAAGGAATAATATTTGAAAAATTCTAATCTGAATTCCCCATTACTTTTGCCAAATGAGAGTTACTGTCTTAGCTGAGCATTCCTCAGTGCCTTCTAAATCACCATGCCTTTGTATAATATGTATGATTAAGTACTTTGTAAACAGCTTTATGTTTAATAAGATGCTACAAAAAGGAGTTTTGATGAATTAGATTTCTTTTCTAGGATCATAAAGTATTTTCCTACCTAGCTTGGAATACATTTTGTTTCATATGATGCATTCAGTTGAAGCATTGCTATCTTTATAGAGAAGTATTGTGAAGTTAAGAGGTAGTGGCTGCATTCATTGTACAGTAATATAAGCTGCTGCCGTCCAATTCACATGGCCTTTGCAACTTTGCCTAATTCTCTCTCTTATGTGAAAGACCTAATTAAAGTCCATCAAATTTGTAACCATGGATCAGTATAGTATATTGTTATTAAATCTTTATCATGAGAATATAAGTTAAGTCACAGGGAGTATTGTGACAACGCTAGCCAGTCCTCTTTTTTTTTTTTCTAACGGGGTATAAATGACTTTACAATATTTTCCAAAATCCTGACAAAGTTTCTTCTGTGAACTTAAAGGATCAGCTCCTTGAACATCACTCATGAAGTCCTTACAGCAATACCTTGGTTAAGAGACACCAACTAAACTTACTGATTTCAGCTGATTCAGATGTTGCTGTGTGCAGTGCTTTACTGATTGGGACACAAGATTCCAGAGTGCAAAAATAAGTCTTTCATAGCAGCAGTGGTCTCACGCAGTGCTAGGAAAAGTTCAGTCCGCTGTGGGCACTGAGTCAAAGAGCTTGGATATAAGGCTATGTTGAGATTTTTCTCCACAGCTGTCAACATGAAAGGTAGTAGCTGGTCCCAAGGAGTAGGAATCTATCACTCAAATGATAGGAAAGGAAGTTTCCTTTAGCATGGTTGCTCTTTGTTATTCAGTCTTGGATATGTAGGTAGTAGAACAGAGGTCATCTAGTATAAACTCTTCAAGTCTGATTCCTGTAGCATAATGCTAACACTGCAATACTGTGGTCTCCTCACCTATGGAGAGGCTTCATGAGAATGCATCCATGTGAGGTGTCCTCTTCACAGATCTGGTAAATTTGTTGGCAGGACTGAAGCACTAGTTCCAGTAAACCTCCTGCTTAAATGTTACCCTTTGGTTAATAAGAGCAGTGTGCAGAATGTGCTCAGTGGAGTAATCAGCTCACTAACCAGTGGCAAAGATCCCAGATAAGAAAAAGAGCGATGCTAATTTTTTGTGGGAAAGCATCATGCTGCTTGAGACACACTGTAGTTCTGCCTGCACTTAGTAATAAGAAAGCAATGTAGTAAAATGTTATGATAATAGGTTCTCAGAACTAGCAATGAAGTATAAACACCTGCATTTCCCAGTTCCCTGACTTTAAATCAATTGTCAAAAAGTCAATCCGCTCCTAATGAGTTGACAGTGTTTGAACCCACAGGAATTAATGAGAATTTTGTCTCTGACTTGTAAAAGGCTCCAGGGAGGGCCTTCTCTATTCAGTATTATTTAAAATACTGTGGACATATGTGTGAAAAAAATGCTAGAGGGAGAATTATGCACTGGAATCACTAGAAGTATTCCATTTCTTCAGTGGAAAGAAATTTATCTGAATGTGGCCTGGAAAAGAAGTTCAAGAAAAATGTTCGAACTTGAGGTATTTCTTGTGATTTCAAAATTTTGTTTTATTGTCATAAGGAAATATTTTTTTATGTGATTCCCACAGAAGCTCAGATATTTGGCATGATATAATTAGGAACATAATATTAGAACAACCAATAGTGGGTCAGAGTGAAGCACCTTGTCTCTCTCCCTGAGGAGAGCAGTTCATGCTGTGGGAAAAGGCACTGTGACATGATACTTCACCTGCCTGTTTTTTTCCAGCCTTCTGCTGTCCATAGATTTCCTGAAATCACACCTGTATCTTTGTAATTTAGGGCCATGGATACATTATTTTACTATATACCTTTTACATTACTTTTAAACCAGTGCATATTTTGGCTTCTCTACTATTCTTTACAGTGAATTCTATGACTTAAGTAGTTACATACAGTGCATGCACACCTCTTTCCTTGCACACTAGTGCTTGATAACTTCGTTTGTTGCCCCTTAGTTTTGTCTATAAACATCTGAATAACTACATTCTGTTAATCTTCTCTGACTTATGATTTTCGCCAGTGACTTCTAGCGTAATCTATTGAGTCTTCTCTCTTCCAAGTCTGCAAGTTCTAGTCAACCTAACCTGTGCTGATATGGAAGGAAATCTGTACTTATAATTGTTTCCTCTGTACCTGTTCTTATGCCACTATATTCTTTTGACATGAATAAGGAAATAATAATCAAAATGGCAACCTGTCAGATTTATAATAATCACATAGTAATAATTTTGCTTTTGTACTTTATTGTAAGACTTTAGAATAAAGTCTTAATAAGAATCTTTCTGTAGTAGTAATATTTAGTTTTCAGCCCACCACTTTATAGATCTCATTAGAACTGGTTTTGTTTATGATCCTGCATTTATAAGCACTGCATTTCCCCTGACAGTTCATTACCCAACCAGCAAATAATATGAATATTCATTTTTAAAACCTTGAATTAACAGGAACTGTAAAATCATCTTCCTTTTCTAAATAATTTATTATTATACTGAACAATGCAAGCCTTAGCACAGATCCTGGGCATCTCCTTTTCTTGTAAAATCAGCTGGTTTTTTCTACGCTCTGCTTGTATACTTGGATCAGATCTGAATTTTTAAGGGGATCTTACATGCTATGATTCCAGCTTTTTTTCTTGGAGATGAATGCTGTAAAACTGTTTTAAAACCTGCACTTACTACATAACCTGTATTTCCCACATCTGACTGCTCTTGAGCAGCTTTAAAAACCAGTGGTAAATTTGGGAGGTACAACTTTCTTCTGCAACACTACTGTCCATTTTTCTTTATCATAAAATATTTATCACTTTTTGATTGATGACTGGATATTTTATGAGGGCTTCTACTAGTTTTTCTAATATGAATGTAAGATTTCATAGTCTGCAGTTCCTTAATCCTTTTTGGAAGGTTTTTTAAAATCCTTGTCACAATGACTACTTCTCATTATTCTGTTGTTGAGATCATTTCAAGTGTTAGCTATTCCCATTTGATAAAGAAATTCCAACTCCCATTCTGAAAACACAGACCTGTCATTAATTGTGCTGTGTAGTTAAAAATGGATGCAGCTTTCTAGATCTCCTCTGTGGAGTAAAAGCAATCACAAAATTCTGCTTTACTTAGAACAGTTACCTTGTGCCACTGAACAGCCTCTGAGCAGCTTTTCCTTCACAGAAGAAACAAGCAGGTATTAGTAATGCAGTTAGTCATTACAGTCACATCCTTGCAATCTGCGGACCAAGGCAAGCTCAGAACGCAGCTGAATCAATGACTTCACCTCTGTTTACTTCAGTGGACAGGAATTAAGGACTTACTTAATTGTACTGGGAGTTGGATACCTGTATACTCACAGAATGTGCTAAGAAGGATTGAAATTCAGCCTTCAGGCAGGAAAGATTTTTATTTGCTACATTTATTGCCACCGATTTCTGTTTCATCTCTGAGTAAGACCTGGAGAGGTTTCATTCACTGATTTTCATGAAAAGCAAACCAATTTCAGGATCACAGTGTTAGGATTAGTCATTGGATTTATAGGACCTGAAGCCTTGGGCATCTCTGTCCAAAATTCTATATATGTCTACAGCTTGGGGATTTTTTTGTGGCTGTGTTTTCATGTTTGACTGTTCCCCCTCCACACTGTTTTGATTTTAGAAAGCACTAGTCCCTGTGGCCAGTAATCTTCTGCCTTATTGAAGTGTGCATGTTCCCATCAGCTTCTTAGGAAAATTTAACTTCATAAGTAGATTTCTCTGGCCAAGGCAGCTCTGAAAGTCTAACAGTGTAGAGCACTGCCATCAGGAAAACAGTGTTTGGAACCAAAAAGTTTTTGCTGGGCTGATGGAAACTTGGCACACTGTATGATAACTTAATGAATGCTGGTGGAAAACAGACCCTAAAACTCCTGGCAGCAGAAAGTAAGCCGGGACTGGAGGTTTAGTAAACAAGCTGCTCATGCACAACTCCCAAAGGGTGGGACTGCTGTTGGTCACTGCAATTTCAAGTGCTGGCTGTTAAGGGGCAAAGGACTTAGGCAGAGAGGAGCTGCACCAGCAAGATTTCCCAGGTCTCTCCCTACTCCCACCCTTCCTGAAACCATGTGCCAGAGGATAGCTGTCATACAAGCACTGTCCTCTAAGGTGGTGAGACCCTGCTTTAGGCTATTGTATCATTGGGGTAGAAAACAGATTGTGTGGCTTTTGTGTTTGCAAAGTCTAAGATACGTAGCCTCAAAGGGCCTCCTTGGCTGTCACTTAACTCTGCAGAGGTTGATTATTATAGGAATTGAAGTTTTTATCAGTTGAATTTCTTCCATGTCTAAGTTTGCAACGGCTCATACATTGGAGTTGCCAAAACATCATCACGTGACTGCCTTTAGCTTAGGTTTCAAACATATTTGAGGTATATAAATCAGACATCGTTCTGCCTGGCTGGCTGGCAGGGCCTAAACCAGCCAGCAGACTCAGATCAAATCTTAATTTCTGCTCTTCATTTAAAGTGAGACCAGATGACATAATACCCCTTTTACTTTTGTGGTTACAGCATTACAGCATTATCCTGCAGTTAATTTCCTTCTCTGCTTGAGTGCTTATCTCAGCAAGTGGATGATGAGGTGCTCATTCTGATGGAGAGCTGTGTCAAGCAACTGCTGTCTGGGGCGTGTTTTGAGACAGCAGGAAGCAGCTTGTGTTCAAATTAAACAGGGAACGTTCACTGGGGAGGTGGGGAGAGCCTGGGCTCTTGATCTTTCCTATCCTGGGTGAGCAACCTTTAGATGACAAGAATTAGATGACGGTGAGGGGTTTTGTATCCTGCTTTAGATTTCACTGCAGAGGGAAGGACAAATTATCATGCTCTGAAATGCTCAGTAATCTGAAAACTGGACATCCAAAACATGCAGATGGCACATTACAATGTGCGGGAAAAGTGTTAAAACTCTGTCTCCCAGTCTGAGGTGAGCGATTTAATCATTACACTGTAGAATAAGAGGGGTAACACACTGCTCCTCCTGTGTTTTGTGAGAAAGGGGTTGTTTAGGGACCTGCAATCAAGGACAGATGCTTTCTGCTGGGTCCAGGGGTGCCAGTTCTGGCTCACCACAGCTGCCCATCCTTACCCTCTTCAGGCTGTCAGCACAAACAAACTAATTTGCTTCAGGCACAATAAAAGAGATCAGCTCTAACAGTGCAGATTGTTGACATCAACTTGGCTCAATTTCCATAGAGTGAGGTAGGGAGTTGCCCCACACACTGAGTCAGTCACAGGTGGCCTGGGGCAGGAATCTCCAGCTGGGGAAAGGAGAAAATGTCTGCTCCTGCCCTAATTTTAGGAGGGAGTTCAAAGCTAAAAATACCATAGGTGGGAAGTTCCTCTATTTATTTCAGAACTCCATGCTGAAATCTCTGGCAAAATGGGTTTAAAGGCTCTGGGTGCACTTAAATCTCTCTTTGAAACAGTCCACTACCTAATCATGTCTTTCTTCAAGTAAGCTCTGTTTCTCTCTCACTTGGAGTCCAGTTCTGGTCTCCTTGAAACTATGGCCAAAATGGTCCTCAGTGTGGCAGGAGGAAGATTAAGGAATGCAGAGACAAGTGCTCTGCAGTTTGTCACCTCTGCTATCCTGAATGCCTGCAGGCAGGTTGAGAAGGTCCCTGTATCCAGCAACCTCTGCTTTTCCCAGAATCTGGCTTCCTCCTTAAACCTCTCCTCTCCTTCACGTTTCTTCTTCAGTACTTCTTCTTGTCACCTCCTTTTTACCAGATTTGAACTTTGGCTAATCTTCCATGGGGCTTTTTTTCTGCAGATTTAGAAGCTTCAGCAAATTCTGCCAGGGCCAGGGGAGCCCAGGGAAGGGAGAATGGAGGAATTGGGATGGGTTGGTGTGTATCAGGAGTGCAGCAGCCAGCCTAGGTCCATTGTCACAACTGCTTCTGCAATTGCTCGTTAACCCGTTCAGCCACACAGACATCAGTTTTAGCAGGTTAAATGCAAAATAACTCGGACCTTTTTGACCTAGAAGGGTTAGAAATTAAGTACATTAGCACTTTATCTTGTTGGATATGATGGGTCTAATGGAATGAGAAGGTGGAGCTTGGGGTTAAATGAGCAATAGGTGTCTATAAAATTATGTCCATTCTTAACTTTGCATAGAAGAGAAAATGCCATGTCAGTTCTGTGTGCCAGCAAGGTCGTTGCTGACATGAGACTGAATCTCACTAGCACTAAGCAATTTCAGAAGAAGGCATCATCCTGTAGTAAATTCTAAGGGTCTATTTTTGGGTTTCTAATTTCCAGGTTACAGAATTCTTGATAAAAAACTTTTAGTATGTTTACTAGGGGGTCACCTGATATATATGTTTTGTTTTAGATATAAAGCAACTTTTACAGATTCCTAGTCATTTCAGCTTTCATATATTTTTCTCTACTTTGTGCTAAGAAGGAAAAACTTTACCAATATGAATAGTATAAAAGTCAGAGGGAGAGAGATAAAAGAAAATTATTCACAAAATTTTATTATTGATGCCAACAATAAGAAAGTAAAAGTGGAGTTTTTAATGTGGTCTTATAATGTCACAAATTGTGATTTTCCCAGATAGTAAAATTAGCATCTATATTGTTAGAACAAAGCTCCAGATTATCTCTGTTAAGAAGACAAAGGGAAAGGTAAATAGGAGCTTTAAATATGGGTATGCTTATTTCCTTTCAGACTTGAGTCATCAAGTAAATTTAATTTCATTTGAGAGGTTAGACCAATTACTGTGTGGCAGAAGAGAACTCTAATTCATGCTTTAGACTTTAGTTTCATTTGACTGGAAAGTGACTGCACAGTGATGTGAGCAGTTTTAAGCCATTTAATGTCTTTTGTATTCTGAGTAAGCAGAAGTTGGCAAAAAGACAGCTTCCATCTTCATATCAGCAGCAGAAGTGAAAATGTATTTATCACATCAATGGGGTTAATTTCTTAAAAGATTTAAAGAAGACAGTATTGTATGTCTACCTCTAAAAGCCTTCTGGTAGGGTACAGATAATATTAATTCCCAAATTAAAGAAATAATCTTACTGGTAAACCCATGACATTTTCTTTAACTTGGTATTTTTTAAACGTTAGTTTGATTAAGTTTGTTTAAATCTTGAGTTTGAGTGCAAGTTTTATAGTATTATACATCAAATATATTGTAGCTTAAAATATATATTATTTATGAATATCACAGTGAGGTTTAATTTGGGTTTTGCCTTGCATCTGTGCAACAAAAATTACCTTGTATTTTCATCTATAACTTTATAGTTAATGCGCCACTAAGGATGAAGCAGGCTTCGTGTAATTTAAAGTTATCTTTTATTCTAATTGTTTGTAATATTATTTTTTGTAGAGGTAGATTTGTATTCCACTAATCATCATCATTATGTCATCAGCCTCTGACATGCAATATTGTTAATCTTCTGTATCCCTTAATTCGCCACAGTTCATTGGCACGATTATTGATATTGATGGCTTTATTTTTTTCTAGACATTAAGTGAGCAATTCATCAAGAGAAACAACAAAGATTGGAATAGAAAGATAAAACATCCTGGTCAGTAACTCATTGAGTGTCTCACACCTAAAAATGTTCTGGAACACACAAAAGCCATGAGCTGATTTGATACATGGACATGCCAGGATGAGTAACAGGGGGAGAGTCAGTGTGTATAAGGGTGCAGGTGCTCGCTGTGAATCCAAACACTCACCTTATTATATATTTCAGTAATAAAAGGACTTCTGGCAAAGATCTGAGGAATAAAAAAAAGAACAAAAGACCCATTAACCAATAATAGATGGTTTCCAAATTCACTTTTATGTAATACATTTCTAAATACATTTACAGATTTTCAAACTAGCATTCAGAGACTGACAAGTATTCCACCATCTAAAGATGCAGACAAGTACTAGGAGAGACTTGAAGAACTAACTTGGGCCCAGACTTCCCAGCATTTTTACATCAAACAATGGTCTTGAAATTAGTTCAGGCCCTTTTTACAAATAGAAGCCTATCAAGATTGTGTGAGGTGTCCCAGCTCATGATACAGTCAATGGAGAGTATTAGCTAGACCACAGAGAGCTCTCTTTCCATTGGCTGTAAAATGCCCCTATATGCATTTTTAGTATCTACTTCCTGGAGCAAACTGATGGGAAAAGGGTTTAGCACTGAAAATCCCATTATGTATGCTCACCCCACACTTTTCAATTACTAAATCCAAATGTAAGTCCACCTCTAAGTACAGCGCTGCTGGTTTTATAACTGAAAAGTTTGTGACTAAAAATGCTGTTCTTCCAATAAGACCACCAAGAATGAGAATGAAGTTGGAATTGTTTCAAAAGCTTCTATGCACAACAAAACAACCACACAAACTTAATTAACATAACTGGAAATCAGATGAAAGAATCCTGAAATGAGGGAATAATGTCTTGTTGATGTTTGAGATAAGAGGATGAATACCTGCCATGGTATTTTGATCCTGATTATTAATAATTTGCCTTGCTATTACACTGGACTAGCTAGTAGCCAAGCCACTTCACAGAAGCATAAAATTCAAACTCTAATCTAATCTCTAGACTATATTTTATGTATTTGCCCTTTTATATCTTTAAACATGAAAAAACCCTAAATCCTAAATTTATCAGTATTCCCCATTATCAGCTGATGTAAAAGTTTGAACAGCTCAGTGAGAGCATTAGTGAACTTAGGTTTGAGCTCACTTTCCACTTTTCCAGTTATTTCCTTTGTGGTTTTTGATCATCTCCTATTACTGTGACACCAGTTTGATTTCTTAAAAATGTAAGTGCAGACCACTAGGTAAGACAGGAGATATGTTTTTTAGCATTTTGCCACATTAGCAATGCCTTTCTCAATGTAATTGCATGTCCAATTTACTGCATGTCATGATTTCTTCAATGTGCATTTTTTTCCCCAAATCCTCTCTGTTAAAAAACATAAGCGATGCTTGAGATGGGTTTTGTTCCTTTTCAGGTCAGGCCAATGTAGCAGTAACCAGGCCAAGGATGGTGAATTGCAATTATTCTCTAATCAGGTTTTCCCCACTACTAAGCTATCACTTAGGAATTTGGCTGCTTTTATTGTTTTTTATCTTTTCAGAAGAAATTTGACTTACTGAAAAGATATAGCTTCCCAAAGGATATGCTCTGCCCTTGGATGAATGTAAATGTGTGTAACTGTCGGTAGATTTTTTTTTCTGCAAGAAGCTTTAAATTTTGCCTAGTCATTTTAACAAAAGACAAATGTCTTGTTCTGTTTTCTGTAGGATTATCAGGCCCATGCCAAAAAAACCCCAAACAAAACAACAAAACACAAAAAAACCCAGAAATCTAAACCCAAGAAACCCCAACACCAACTCTGAAGATATTTATTTCATTTAAACCTAAAAACATTACTTTTGCAAGCTGTGTGCCTGAATTGAGACCCTTTAGCTTGGATAACTTCAGAAAGCCTAATTCTCCTTGGAAAAAGAAATGGGCTGTTCCACCTACTAACTGGATTGCTTTGGGAAAAAAAAAACCAAACCCTGAGCAAATAGATATGAGTTAAAGGGATAAAGAAAACAAAAGAGAATTTACTATTCTTACAAATTTTGTTCCAGGTTTCAGATGGCTCAGAAGGCCTGTATGAAGTACCAGAATAAATACAGTGGTGGAGCAGTATTTCAAAAGCAGATTGTGACATCTTGTAGTCATGAGTATCACTTATTTTTTTAGTTGTGTATCTGTAACTCAACTGCTTGCTACTTTAATCTGTTGTTATTTTCTTTTTCTTTAACACACTCACCCTGAATTTTTTTTGAGATGTTGGTTTCCTAACTGTATCTAGAATTTGTCTGACTTCACTCATATCTTTTTTCCCTTCCTCGTCTTCTCTGTGTATTTATAATCAGGGAGCTCACTGAAAAGCTTGTCCTTGCTTATAAAAGTCATGGGCTAAACTCAGTTTTTGGAACTCTAGGCCAGCAGCTGACAAGGATAACACTGGTTATGGCTGGACAACGCTGGTTATGGCTGGACCACATGTGCTCTTCCACAGTTTACTGTTCCCAGTGCTCACCACGTCCTCTATCAAAATGGTCCATGTTGTCTAAAAGTCCCTTTATAACCTGCTGAAACTCACCTAGCTCTTCCTGACTGGAGTGGGGTGAAAATCAGGGATAGAAAGAGAGGACGCATAGGAACCTCTTGCAGTAAGGAAGGAATGGTTATGAGCAGCTGAAAAGAGACAGACAGACAGAAGAACCTGCCATCAAAGTGTTTTGAAGAATGTAGAATTCCTGTGGTGCAAGGTTCAGGCTCTGTCTCTACAATGAAATGCTGCGATAAGTGCAGCTTCTTCTTCTGTCCTGTGATCAGGTCAGTGCTGGGATTTATGGTCTTATTTTTTTCTACAGCATATCTGCTGGCAATGTGTTGCCAGGACTTAGCTGGCTTTTATTTGCTTATAAGGCAAAGCATAGTAACATGTTGTCCTTCAAAATTCCTTTGCTTTAGAGCACCGAGCGGGCTATAGCCAGGTTGCTCTGCAAGAAAGGATAGTTACTTCAGTGATTTTTTTTTTTTTTTTTACTGACAGGAGGTGATTTAAACATGGTCAGGGATGCAGCTTAAACTCTGAAGCATGATCCACTGCTACTCTAGCATTTACAGCAAGGAGAATGGGACATTTTTCGTATTCTTGCATGGCATCCAAGTGAACCTATCATCTGTAATAATGAGTTACACTGTATGGAGTTATTCCATGTCTGATCTTAAAAACCTGAAGAGTCTGTAATGACCAGAATGCCTAAATTGTGATTGCTTTTCACAAGCAGCGTATTCCTTATTCATTAGACAGTAAATAGAAGTCTCATTCTTTTCTAATATACTCATTGCCCTTCTCCTTAAAATACACACTGTTGACAAATGTTGTCTTCCTTTAACATGGTATTTCTTACCTTCAGTCTGAAATATACCATTCTACAATCTCCTTCCTTTGCAGTATGGTCTATTTCTGGTATAAAAATAATAACAAAATAGCAAATAATGCATTCTGAAGATCAACAAAAAATCAAACAGCAACACAAAAAGCAAACAGGTAAATGATCAGTTTGAGTGTGCTGGTACATTAGGACAATTTTTGTGTCTGTGCATGTTTATGCCTATACACAGATAGCTACAGTGTGGGTGATTGACTCTTCTACCAAACACCTTCAGATGATTTCTTTCATTTTGGGCATGATGCCTGTTGGAGAGAGACGACCTTTCAACCAACCTATTTATCTTATTGATGTCCTACGTAACTATCTTTATAAGGCAACTTAACTCCTTTCACACTTCTGTATTAAGCAGCAGGGGGTAAGTACTGAGGAAGGTTGAAGGCCAGCCAATGCCAATTCTTTCTTTAGGAAAACCTCAAATCATTGAACAGTGTTTAAGATCATGTACATAATTTCCAACGATTTACTTGTAAGGGCTTGTCGGAACACGAAAGTAGGAGAAAACATACATCTCAAACAAAAGCGCTAATAGTTTGTTATTTTCCCCTTGCACAATCCTGAATGCTTTTTTCCCATTTCTGTACCAGTTATTGAAGGAAAATTATTACAGTCTGCCAGCCCAATGAAGAGCTGCCTTTCTCTGGAAGTGTCAGTTTCTACTAGAAGCTACCCAGCAATTCTATCTCTATCATCTTAGAATTCTGTATGATAAATCCAGAAAAATCACTACTTATATTCATCTATTAAACTTAGGATGAAAAACAGGACTGAAACTTGTTTTCAGTGGTTATTCATCTAGTTACACTTAGTACTGAAAGGAGTTGGAAGGAATATAATATAATATAATATAATATAATATAATATAATATAATATAATATAATATATAGGCCTTCAGAGGAAAAATAATAGGACTTTGCCATTGCTGATGTATACTGAGAACTCATGTTCATCTGAACTATGGCTAACTTCACTCGATAAGGGAGAATAAATTTTTTTTAATCTATTGTTATGGAGTCAATAAGCAGATTGAGTTTGACAAATACTTCATTTCGGCTTTTAGTTATATGTGTTTTCCAAATGATTGTTACTATTGTTTTTTAAATTTCCAGCTGCGTCCAGGTACATTATTAAACAGGTTCTCTTACAGCCTTTTGTCTGTAAATTAAGAGTCTTACATATAATATGGATCTTTTACAACATGTAAAGTCATATTTATCATCTGCTTAAGCTGCTTTCTATTAATTCCAAGAAACCATGATCATTTTCAGAAATTGCAATAAAGTTACTCTTTCTGATGATAGTTTTGAAAAAAGAGAGTGAAGACCCATCTTATGCTAGGTATATTTTCTCAATTCTTAAATAAGCAGTTAGACATCTGACATGTTAAATAATTCACTCGATGCTGGATAATTCTCAATAAGCAATCAAAAAAATGTTGACAGGATCATTTAATATGAGCTTGTCAAAATAAACAGTTGTTTTATTGAGATTGTAATTTTTATTAAAATCAGTGTCACAATGTACTAGACTTCTCTAATACATTGCTAGATATCACACAGTTTTTTGTTTCAGTCAAAAACTTAAATGACAAAAGATAAATACAGGGTATAAAGAATGGATTGAAACATTTCATGTAATATGAAGCTGTTCTTTGTCAGTCACTCCTGAGGCAAGATCCCTCAGGAGTCACAACTTGGTCTTAGGTGAATAATTTCTCACTGTGTGCTTATCTGGGTCTGTATGCAGCTGTGTGCTGTGAGCTCAGGCAAAATGTTATGGTACAATCCAGTGGATGCAAGCTAAAGCCAAGAAAAATCAATAGACACAATAGTCAGGAATGAGGACGATTAGTCGCTGGAACCATTTTCCTAAGTGCTCTGTGGACATCTCTTCAACCAGTCTTTTAAAAGCAACACTTGCTATTTTTCTAAAATAAGTGGGGGAGTTCAGCTAAGACATGTAATTGGAGTCATTAGTCCAAAGAGGAGAAACAAAGACACATCCTATTAATCTTCTGGTCACAGTTTATCCACCAGTGGTATTAGACTGGATTCTGTGCTTGTGTCAGTTTCCCAGTTTGTTTGAAACGTCTATTTTTAAATAACACTTTCTGTACCTTTTTATTTTCCCTGAAGTATTCTTTATTTTCTTTAATTTTCTTTAATTTTAAAACATTTAGCCACTTCCAAGAGAAGGCATTAGAAAATTAATATTTTCTGCAGTATAAATGTTTGTGGAATTATTAGTCATCTTAGATACTGAAAAAAATGGGTACAGAAAATACATTGATGACAAAGATTGAGTGTTGGCTTCAATTTTGCTGTGTATCAAGTGTTGCAAAAATTATTTTGTAAAGCAGGGTGGTGGGAGAACATTTTTTTACCCCCTGTTGGCACCTGGAAGCAAAAGAAATTTTGTTGCACTTTGCTACTTTTTATAGTAGAGGATGGCTGTTGATACTTGATTTAAAAAGCAAATATTGGTGAAATTAATGTCAAGATTTCCAAGACCAAAAGAGACAGGGAACAAAGGCTGCCACAAAATCTTTTATCTTTCAGAATATCCACCGAACCACTGAAACCAATAATGAGCAGTATACAAGTAGATGTTTGCATTCACATTGAATTCACATCTGCTTAGAAATAAAAGTGACAGTCCTCAGGTCAGTCCATTGATTTCCTGCAAAAACATTTTTAATATAATAATATAGAAAAATAATACTGTCTTCATTTATAAAATGTGCAAAATTTTGCTGATGGATTACATAATTCTAATGTGAGGATTTTTTTGCTTTAGAAAGTTAAAACCCAGAAATTATTTCAAACAATCAGACATAAACCATAATAACAGAACATTAAAGTTGTACTGCTAAGGTTTCAAAAATCATGACACAGTTGGCCCTTTGTGAATATGCATTATTAAATAGTTTTAAATGTTCTTACTGTGTACTGTACTGTGCATACAAATTTGTGTTTTCTAGAAGTAATTTAAAATTAGTAAAATAAAGCCTTGAAAAGCTATTTACTGAGTAATGCCACACTAATTGTAAAATTGGGTATCTTAATTATGCCATTAGAGTATAAACATGTAGTTAGGCAATATGGATATTTAATTTTGTGTTATCATGTGCAATTATGAACTGAATAGTCTTAGGAAATTGTGGCCAAGGTTGGCACCTGAGCAGTTTGAAAGTTCTTCATCATACATTGTGTTTTTTTGTAAAAGTGCTCCAGAACATAAAGTGTATTAATGTGCTAATGTCTCAGCTCATGCACTGTGCAAACAGTGGTGTGCCATGGGCAGCATGGGGACACACGGTAGTTTCTTCTCATACAATACAGCAACTGTTCACAATCCAGTGTTAAAATTTGCATTGCTCAGGGTTACTTGTCTTGTCCTGAACATATCCAGCCTGCATTTAAGTTATCTTACACATTTCTATATAGTAATCTTGTTATCATTCATGTTCCCTGTCTTTGGCTTTGCATTTAAGCCCCTCTTAAAAATAGGTCCAAGCAGTGGCAATATAAATATCAAGGCATTTATCAGCATTTGCTGAAAAATTATCATTCACACTAGCTCTGAAAATATAACTGAAGGTATCTTTAGACCTACATGAGAGCCAAAAGATTGTCCTGGTTTACTAGTTCACATAAAATTAGAGAAGGCTGGTATCTGTCTGACATTGGCTGAAGCACCAGGTTTAGACAGCACATTAACTCCAAAAAAGCAGATCAAGGCTGACCTGTTGTTGTGGCACCAGGAGGCATCTGTGCACAGGGATGACTGTTGCTTAGGCATGAGCTGGGCTCTGAATGAACTGTATCCCACCTGAATACACAGGGCACATAGGTGCTGTCTGCTTTCTTCTGCAACATTTGGTGCCCATTACTGTTCAGCATGAAAGAAGAGGTTTCTTGGTATATGCATAAGGCATTAGTCTAAACGATTATCAGCATATTTAGTTAATGCATCACTTAACTTTTGACCAAGAAAAGAAGTGGTATCAGCACCTGTGGTTCATTGACCAAAGATTGAGAAGAACGGTACTTATCTCTCAAGAAGCCATACTGCATTTTTTCTTGATTGCAGGAAAAGCAATTTTCCTGAAAGTAATTTAATACCAATTGCAATTGTTCCTACTCACTGCTCACTCTTTATCTGTTTTGCTGTTAATTAGGAGATCACACTTTTTAAAAGAGATCATATCACTTCCAGTTAAAGTTATGAACTTCACCCAGGGGGTGTCATTTCCCATGTTGATCTCAAACCAGGCATGGCCAGATAAGCTAATGTCATTTACTACGCTCATGGGAGCAGAAAAAAATTAATTTCTGTTGGTGTTGCAAGCTCCTCTTGCAAGTGCCACAACTTTCAGTTTGGGGATCCCAAATGAAATACTTTAGGATATATATCAAAAGAGGGGAGTGAGTATTTGCAACAGAAGAGTTGTAATTCAGGATGGCAGCACAGAACTCTGTCTGACATTGAAATGCTTTTTTAAGATAGGCCTCAAACACTGTAAGCAGTCAGACAGAATGTAGAGTGTTTCCATAGTATCTCATGAATTTCTAATTGGTAACTAATGATGGATTGTTACCTGCACATAATGAAGTTATTTTCCAGAGGGTTATAGCATGAACAGACATCTGGTAATGTGCATAAGTGAAAGAGAGTCATAAAAATTAGAGTGTTCGGTTATAGGATTCTTTGAGGTCAACAAACTCCCTTTCCTAAAGAGAGTTTTGTTGAATTAAATTTTGAAGAAGTAACAAAAATCAGTCAGTTGGAAACAAGCATTTTGGGACATGACTCTTGTTTACACTATGTATAAGCAATGCAAATTGTCTTTAAAGGGAATGAATATTCTATTTGCATCCACTTTACAGCAGCTTTGTACAGCCAGCCTGGTATAAAGAGGCCTTTGTAAATTCTTGAAGAAACTTTCGAAGATCTTAAGGGAAAATATACTCTATTCATATTAGTTTTCATAAGATATGAAGCCAAATTTAACAGGCATTATCTTTAATAGTTTCTTCCCTAACGTAAAATATAGGAAGTACAACAGAAACAAATATCAAAACAAAATAGATTTGGAATCAAAATGTCACCTAAGCAGTTAGTCAAGAAAGTCACTTTAATCCTCTGTGTGAAAGTGTACTTGTTTTTTTAGTTTTAAATAGTTATCTGAAACGAATGGCAACTAAATGTAGAAGGTATGTGTAATTTGTCTGGGGTGATGCAGTAATAATGTGTTCTAATGGTCACAGAGCATGTACCTGAAGGCATTTTATCTTAGTGTGTGATGTCATTCTTCTATTTCTAGTGGATTGAGGCATATAATTTCTTTTAGAAGGCCTTCATTAGAAAATGAAAATGTGTTGAAACACATTTCTCCTTTCTCCTCCAATAAAAATGAGAAGAAAATAAGTTTACCTTCTGAAAATACAATATAGTCAGTCAAATATGGCTCATATGGCAAACTAAACAAAAAAAAATTGAATACTTTTTGAAGCTTGTTGGATTTTTTAAAAGAAAATTGAAAGACATTTTTGAAAAGCAACCATTTTATTTTATTCCAGATTTTTCATTGCTGTGAAGTTCAAGTGCATTAAACACCACCCACCCCATTAGAATGCATCCCTTGTTTCTTCCCTGAAAAATCTGTAAACCATCAAATGCTTATAGCACAATAGCACAAAATCAGAATTAGGAAGTACAGTATGGGAGATAACATACTTGGAGATGCATGATAAAACCAAGATCCTTTCCACAGAGGAAAATAAAAAAAATGCTTATCTATTTTGAGGTATCTATCAGGGAAAAGATAAATTCCAATTTTGGTTACTGTGTTGCACTTAGCTAAGAGACACTAGAGGGTATTTTAATGAATTATCTATCTTTTTCTTATTGGTATATGTTATTTTAAAAATTATTAAATAGTTTTTTTGTGGGCTTTTATACCCACCTGAGGTCACAGCATTTTATCAAAATGTGCAGTGTTTATTATGTAAGCTGTGAATTAGTTATTTTACAGTCCTTGAGGACAAAAATATGTATTGTACTCCAAGTGCACATAAGATATAGTATGAAAATAAGATAATATTTATCTTGGTTAAAAGAAATGTAGAACCTAAGATACTGTAACAATTTGCATAGATTACTAGTAGGTCTTCTGGCACCTACATTTTTGAAGTGTTTGCATGTTTAAACCACTTCCTTCTGTTCCCATAACCTCCCATCATGTTGTTGCTGTTACTGTGCAATGCTGGAAAAAACCCAACCCCAAACAACTGGCTTCTGAATTATGGAACTTAATTTTCAACTACAATCATGTCAGGTCATGTCAGACAGTGTAGAGATAACTCTTTTTATGTTTCATGTGTTAGGCTATATATACCGTATATATATATGTATAATACGTGTATATAATATGTGTGTGTATATATATATGTAAAGCATGTATCTAACATATTATCCGAAGTTTAGTGGATTTGTAATGTTCTTGAGGTACCCAGAAATATATGTGGATAGCCTGTGAATGCACAATATCAAATAATCAGAGAAGTCCAGTTAAAAAACTTAGAAATGATCCCACCAAAGCTAAGTGTTCCAGTTCTATCCCAGTTTAAAAGAAAACAAAAATCTCTTTGAAGATATGCTTCTTAATCAGAAAATAGTGAAATGAGATATCTGAACGTAAGATTAAAATAAATGCCTTGTCTTGTATACCCATATACAACTAACATGAACTAACAGGTTAGAAAATAATTAGTGTGGTTTGGTAAGTAATTTTGTAAGAGCACAGACCTGGATTTGCAGATGCTCACTTTGTGCTTTACTTGGCTCAGACAGCTCTACTTTAAAGTCTTGTGCCATGATGGAATGATAATTGGGCGTTGATGAAAAACATCAGTCATCATTGTATTGTGATTTGAATTATATTCGTTCTAAAGTTGAGCGGTAAGATGTGAAATAAACCGTATGGGTTTGGTGATTGCACTTTAAAAGCTCCTTCACTTCCAGTACAACTGTGAATCATTCTTTAAATCAATAGAGCTTACTGAAACTCTGGGATTACCTAAAAGAGTTTTGAAGAGTTTGTCAGTAAGAAAAAAAAAAATATCCTGACTTTTTTATTATGTATCTCTTTGTGTTCCATATCCTCCCTAATACTTCTAAACCCTTACCGTGGACATTTTTCTACCATTCCTGCTGGGACAAGCCAGACTGATTTTGAAGTTTTGTTTAGCAAGTCATTCAGTGGAAGTGTTTTCTAATCAGTAATTTAAATTACTCATGTGCAAAGAAATTAAAATAAAGATAAAACTGTATGAAGTTTCATTGATCCTAGGTTTATTTACGCTAGTTACTTTAGATCATTGGAAGGAAATTAATATTTGCCCATGGTTGAAAACAAGTATATAATTACATAAAAGAGAATAGATAAAGCCAAAATTGCTTCATATAAGAAGTTGATTGTTACTTCCATAATAACCAGCTATTAACTACACAAGTGGTTCGTTGATCACAAGGACAGAGCTGAAGCTTGTCAGAGTTATTCTGATGATTCAGAAAGTCCAAAGCAAACATGAGTCTTACAAACAATGGCTACAAATAACGTAATCAATATTCCTTGCAGCTCTCATGACCTTGTATATATTCAGAAAGGAGTACAGATGATGCTATAGCAGACTTAATCCCTGAAGATGCATTTCAGCTGACTGGCCCTTCTGCTTTTTCCATCCTCTGGCGCTGAGACCACAAGGAACACAGACTAAAAAATCATAAAGTTTTTGTTTTCTCTGCTTAATATGTGTAGGCATCAGAGAAAGAAACTTAAACTAATTAGAAGTTTTTTCACTCCAGTGCACAGAAGCAGAACAGTGGCATTCTCTGTTACTGCTTTTTCACATCCAGCATGTTAAATCTGAGGCTTTTAGTGGTAAATAGCAGGTGATCAGAGTTTCTGATATTAGGGTGGGATTTCATAGTTCAAGAAGGTCACGTATATATATGTATATGATGATTTCAAATACACATTTGTGTGTGTCAGAAGGCATAAGAAGGTTCAGAGCTGAAGGAATTTGTTTCAAGGAGGAGTTAAGTGTGAAGAGAAGGGATTATCACCTTAGGCTTTTGTTCTTTGGTGTTCCTACACCATAGAAACTAGGCTGATGTGTGAGAATGAGTCAGAAAGTTTACGACTAGGGAGCTTGGTTGATCAAGACCAAATACAAGGAAGCTCAGTAATGTGGCAAATGAGCTGGAGAAGTGTGTTGCAACTGATACAACACAAATACGTTTGAAGATGTTGAGGGAGGAGTGAACAGTAAGAGTTTTATAAGGGGAATCTTCTGCTTTTTACTCTTTGCTGCAAAATATGTGGGATCTTCACTCTCCTTTTTCTTCCCCTTGTAATCCATCCTCCCTTGTTCTCAGTAAAACACTTCTCTTTAACTTCCTCCTTTTTGATTACAGTGTCCTTGTTTTTCCACCCCCAAAGTATGATCAACATGCCTGGGAGTGCGTGGTGCAGACTGTTGGCTGCAGACCTTCACTTATTTTGGCTACAGAATCTACTGTTAATTGTTACATTCCTCTGCCTCTCTCCTCATGAACACAAACCACTTTGAAAATTATGAGATTAATTAATGATGCCACAAGGTTTCTGCCTAATTTTGCTTTATTAAGGGTTTAGACTAATTTCAACTTAGGCCAGAAACTGGAGTTATCTGTCAGGGTAATGTAAGTCAGAGCTTTTAGCTTTCAGCTTTCAGAATGCAAGAATTACCTGTTTTGGGGGGAAAAAGCCCACCCCAAACAACAAACAAATAAACAAACAAAAACCCTACAAAAATCCCCAAACAACAAACCAACAAAAGAACCCCCACATCCCACCCTCGTACAATGTTGTCAAGTTTTGCTCTCTTGGACAAATAAATAAAAATGATGCTCAGCTTCTAGTTTCTATGTTACATCAGTTTTCTCCAGCTGTTTCTGTCCTTTCCTGCATGCATGAGGCTGTGCACAGTGCCGTGTTCTCAGTCCTGCAGAAATCCATCAAATGTTGAATGTGCGTCAAAGTTCTGAATACTGCCAGCAGGAAGTGCCTAAGATCCTCAGAATGATTTAGGCTAGCTGGCAGTTCTTGGTCGCTTCAGACCAGCTCTTCAGAAGAGTTCAGTTCTTGAACAACTTTAACTAAAAACAAGATTTTGAACAGTGAAGAGAAACAACAGACTCTGATTGACCAGACTTTCAAAGATACCAGCCAAAACCTAAACTTTTCATATAATGGCCATTTAATCTGAATCTAAGCAGAGGCCGAGCTTGACTTGAGTATAAGACTAAGTATATGAGCAGCTGCCTTTAAGTTTCTAAGAGTATATCTAAGTAAAAGTATATGACTCTAAGTTTCTTAAATATGTTGATCTCCAAGTTTTCTCTGGCTAGAGAAGGAAATATTTTCATTAAGACTAAGTCCTGACTTTGAATACTAGGCTTTCTTCCATGTGTTGGCATGAACTTGAAGTTTTAACTTGAAAATAATTTATTAGCTATTCTCTAGAGGCATAAGTGTATAGTTTCTAGGCCTAGGCATGCTAAACCCTGGGAATTCTGGTTTTATTTATCTGGACTGGGTTTTGTTGTATTCCTTTAGGTCATATTATCCTGCTTGTATATTGCATGTAGTTTGTTTTTCAAGTGATATATTAAACTGGGCTAGCAGAGACATGCTGTTATTTCCTTCATATGAAAGAGGAATGCAGGGAGACCCAACCAAACTCACCCACTGTGGTTTGTTGCCGTGACATTACAGATCAAGCTAATGACCTCTAGAAGAGTTTGTTCTGTTTTAACCAATAATCATTATATCATTATTATACTTACTTTCAATGCTATAAATGGTAAGAGATTAGTCACCTTATATTACTCTGGACCATAATTTTAAAATGATTTAAGGATAGAAATTCAGTCAGAAAAATTGGTTCTAAAAATACCATTCAGGTTTTTAAGGAGTTCTGCTGTTTTTGCAAAGTCCGAGCAAATGACATCTCTATGTTTTTCAAAATATAATAAACCAAACTAAGATATCCACAAATTTTTCCCATATCCTCTTTGGCAATCTTCATTTTCTTAAAAAAATAAAAAAAAACCTCATAGTGAAAAGCAGAGACTAAAAAAGCAAGAGGATGGTGGTAAGGGAAAGAAGACTTTGTTAAGAAACCCTTTTTTCTGTGTATTCAAGCCTGCATTAAATGCTTGGCCTGTCTACCTCTCTGTAAACACAGTCAAAATGCCCCAAGGTATTAAACCCAGTGTGTCAGCAAGTACTAGGAGTCAGGTGTATAGTCCTCTGGGTGTGTGGATGCTTGAGATTTTGCCAGGAACCAACGAACACTTTCATCAGCGCATGGTTCATAATGGGATAAAATATGCTGAAAAAAGAACAATGGTGGAAACAACAAAATAAATAGACTCTCAGCTCCAGTCTGATGTAATTCTTAGCAGCAAAGTGATCTCAATGTATATTTCTTTTCACTCTGAATTTTTCAGTCTGCATAAGTTTTAGGCATGGATCTTATAGTTGGGTTTTGAGAATTTAATCAGAGTGTGGCCATAAGCAATTTCTGTACTTCCCTTTTAAGTATGCAAGGAAATCTTTCCAGCCAGCTGCAATCTGCTTCACAGTTCTTCTGTTTCCAGCTTCCAAAGTAGTCTTTACTACCCCAGACTCTTTGGAGTTTATTGCTCTTGCCCTCCACACACATATTATTTGAAAGGGTTCTGAGAACATCTTTCTCAGCTTCCTCTCTCAGCTGTAGAGACCAGCTGCATGCAATCAAATGACAATGCCTGGGGCTACTTTGAGCACCATGGAAGGAATGAGGAAAGTTTGTGAACAAGTGTCAAGAGCTAATGTGTGAATGAAGTTTTAGAGAAGCTAAGTGTAAACCGCTGTCATTCTAAAGGGATTTTTACCCTTCCTGAGATAAAAATCACTGTATGTTTCCCTTTATTGAGCTGTATTTCCTTGGTATCTCCTAGTAACTGACATCATAAAAAAGACATAAAAAAATACACCTATCTGAATATATGATAAGTTTTCCCAAAGATCAGGGTAAAGGCTACAGAACTGAGAATGAAAATGGGTATAACAGCTAAATAAAAGGTAGAATGAAAGAGAGGC
Organism: Corvus cornix cornix; assembly: GCF_000738735.6. NCBI lineage: Eukaryota > Metazoa > Chordata > Aves > Passeriformes > Corvidae > Corvus > Corvus cornix. Next base: position 30,914,781 of record NC_047057.1, read on the forward strand.
TCATTGAGAAACAACATCAATCAGATGATTTTTATTACACCATGGGAGGCCAACTGAACTTTTTAGGATACAATATTGCAGGTTAATTGGAGTTAGGGTACGAATTAGTATGTACATTCTGCTGAAAAGATTGTTTCTAAAACTTTGCACAGATTTTTTTGTGAAACAATTTTTGTGGTGGTGGGGAGCTTTTGTGGACACTCTCTTGCTCATTTAAAAGCAAAATGTTGGTTCAGCATATACGTTTGAAGAGTAGTTGACACAGGCATATCCTCACCTGCCAAGTATGCTACAGCAGTGTTCCTGCTGGAAAGAGTGTGGCACTGGCAACCAAGAACAGTGACACCTTAAACCACAGAAAATAGACTCACCCATGATCACCTCTCAAAGCCCTAAAACATCTGAAGAATAGCTGGAATAGTGGAAATAACTATAATCCAGCACAGATAGTGTGGAGAGCTCAATTCCAGGCCCATGCGCTGTGCTTGGGCAAAAATGTGTGTCAGCTGGAGTCTGGAAGCAACTGTGAGTAACTTAGTGGTCAAGGGAAGAGCTAAGGATGTCACCTATCTAGAATCCTGTAAGGTCTTCGACATGATCTCCAGTAATATCATTCTCTCTAAATTGGAGAGAGATGGATTTGATGGATGGAGTCTTTGGTCGGTAAGGAATAGGCTGAATGGTCACAACTCAATATCTGGATGGAAATCAGTGTTGAGTGGTGTCCCTGGGGGACCAGTACTGTTCAATTAATCTTCATCACTGGAGCTCCTTAAAGATAGACTTCCTTTCATTTCCCGCTCAGGACGTTTTATATCTAGTATGTCCCTAAGGTTGGATCAATACCTAAATGTTGTGAAAGGTGAAAGTATTCTATGTGACTTTGTTACATGATGGTTAAGTATTTGAGGGGTTTGGCCTTTTTTTTTTTTTTTTTGGTGTGTGTAATTGTCCTTTGACAATGATAAAGCTAGCAGGAAGAATAAAATAAGAAAAATAATTAGCACAGCCACTGCTGCAATTTTCCTAATATTTATTTGGAAGGGCTTTGCTAAAGTCCAAAGAAAAGACTTAAGTAATGCTAGGTTAACATAGAAAACTCAATCTGTTCCCACTAGTGGGTGAAAAGTTTTGAGGACACTAGTATTCAGAAATCAGAATCAGATGATAATTTTAATGATGATAATCATTATCAGATGATAATGATGCTTGTGTAATACAATGTTTACATTTGGAGTCATTCACAGAATAAGAGGAAACCATTCACACTGTCACATGTACTGCTTCTTTGACCCAGTATAGTATTTGCATTTAGTATAGTGGGTAGACCTGCAGTCCTAAATGATTTAGACATCCTGTAGTTTCAAATGAAAGAGGATCATTATGTCCCTTAGTCTCAGCTTCTGTATAACACAGAACAGAATCTTTCACCATGTAAGTTACTTCATATTGCAGATAATCTTTTTTGATGTCCACTCTTAGAAAATCACTGAAACCAGACATTAAGGCTTGATATGATAGAGAGGATACCACTCCATACAGTACTGTATTTTACTGGTGAACTAGCAACCTTGTTTTTAAATATGTGCAGCAATGAGTAAGGCTTCACAGCTACAAAATTTGCTCTTAATGTGTTGTCATTGCTTTGTATAATCAATACAAGCCAGGCTAACATCGTCCTCAAATATAGACCCTGAGTTCCTAATGCAAAATGAACAGTGCTAAAGTACATCTCTCACCTGGATGCATGTTCCAGGTCATCACTAGTACATAATCCCATGTGCTTCTTGTTATTTTTTTCCCCAATCGATAGTCTTTAAGGAGAAATATGTTCACCCACTAAATATCTTAAAAATAAGAATGATGATTCATGCCTAAATAAACTTACAGATGCTCCAGTATACCTTGGAGTGAATACACCAGTCAGAATATTCATTATCACATAATATGCACCCACATTATCTTCATCTGTTCCTGTGGTGTATTCCCAGGAAACCTAGGCAACATGTTACATTCTACCAGGAGATGTCTGGGTTCAAAGCTCATTGATCAAATCTTCACAATCCCTTTTTGAAGAGATGAAACATACATAAACATTTCTAAAATAAGCAAAACCAAACAGCATAAGCAGTGAATGAAATACATTTTAGCACAATTTTACAATAATTTTCTCTACTACCACAAAGGGGATCTTAATATGGCAAATCCAGGTGATGATTTTTGAAAAATAACCTATGAAAAAATGTGAGGATCTCCAGGATGAGTGTGTATTCAGAATATTTGAGATAATAATCCTTTCTGTGAAATTCAGATAAAATGTGGCTCTGAGATCCTAAATAAACTTCATGGTTTTGCCTTCCTTTCCCTCACTGCAGTTCCCTATTTCTGAATCTCAAGACTGAAATACTTGTTTATATAGTTATTTATATAGTTTCTGGGTGGTCAAGCACAGTAAGAGTCTTCCCAGGAAAATGGTCCCCAAGCTTGTCAGTGTTGAGGCAGCTTTTGGAAAATGCTTTTAGACACATGGTTAAACTTTCAGGTCACCCTGTGTAGAGCCAGGAGTTGGACTCCGTGATCCTCTTGTGTCCCGTCCAGCTCAGGATATTCTGTGATTCTATGAATCCATGAAAGTCACACCAAATAGGAGCATGCCATGGATTGATTATCTCCTTGGCTTGTGTCCAAGATCCCACATTTACAGTGTGAAAGAATTTCAGCCTTACATTTCCAGGAGAGGTGTGCTTTGAGCACATATTATGCAGGGGCTGGATAGTGCATCTATACCATGATATTTGCAGCAGGCATTTAGTTTCTGGCGACTAAACTCCAAATAGGAGTCTAGTGCCTGTCCATTTTTTCCTATTTGTTTTGTATACTATCCTAGGAAAATTCAAATATATCACTTAATTAGGCAGGGTTGCTATCTTAACAGGCCTGCATTTCCTTCAGTAGATTTTCAGAAATATGTCTGTTGACTTTCTGGGTAGCTTAGATAATTACTTTAGTTGGATTAGGTAAGTTTACCATACCTTACCACACACACTCCACCAGAGCAGTTAGCTACTCTTTCAGGATAGCCTTAATTTAAACATCTAATTTAGGTCAATTGGATTTCAACAGAACTTTTATTGTTGCAAATACTATTGTTTAGAGACCTTCTATGATGGGGCTACAACATTAGTGGATAGGGACAATGCAACTGACATTGTCTATCTGGACTTATGCAAAGCATTTGACACTGTTCCACACGACATCCTTGTCTCCAAATTGGAGAGATTTGGACTTGATTGATGGACCACTTGGTGGATAAAGAACTGTCTGGATGGCCATATGCAAAGAGTTGCATGTGTGAGAGCAGCCCTATGGAGAAGGACTTGGGAGAAGGACTTTTCATGGTTGATCAACGTGAGATGGCAGCGTGTGCTAGCAGCCCAGAAAGCCAAACAAATCCTGGGCTGCATCAAAAGGTCAGCTGGTCGAATGAGGTGATTCTCCCCCTCTGTTGTGCTCTCATGGGACCCCACCTGTAGTGCTGCATCCAGCTCTAGTGCCCCCAACATAAGAAGAACATGGAGCTGTTGGAGTGAGTCCAGAGCAGGGCCACCGAGTTGGTAAGGGGGCTGGAGCACCTCCCCTGTGAAGACAGGCTGAAAAAGTTGGGGCTGTTCAGCCTGGAGAAGAGAAGGCTGCATGGAAACCTCATAGCAACCTTCAGGCATCTGAAGAGGCCTTACAGGGAAGCCGTAGAGGAACTCCTCATCAGGAATCGTAGTGACAGGACAAGGAGTAAAATGGGTTCAAACTGAAACAGAGGAAATTTAGGTTAGATCAACAGAAGAAATTGTTTACTGTGAAGGTGGTGAGGCACTGGAACAGCTGCCCAGAGAAGCTGCAGATGACCCCTCCCTGGGAGTATTCCAAGGCCAGGTTGGCTATGGCCTTGAGCAACCTAGTCTAGTGGAGGTGTCCCTGCCCATGGCAGAGGTCAGTGGGACTAAATGTTCTTTAGGGACCACTAACGTTCTGTGATTCTATAATTTTATGATTTTATGTGCAATTAGGCTCTTGTATATACTTGGTGGCAAATTCCACTTTCATACTTGTCACTGATATCTTTGAAGTTATGCCAGATTTATACAAATATGATCAAGAAACAGAAGTTATACATCACTCTATACTGTGAATGGTGATAACCATTTGGATTCAAATTATTTTGCTGTAAAGGTCATGCAGCTCTTTTTCCATTATCAAGAAGGTGATAATATTTTTCATGGCAAACTTTGTAGGTGCAAAAGAGTTTGTGGGAGGAGAAATAATGAGGAGGGAGATCAAGTTACGATTACAGAGAATTATGCATAATTTAGGTGAATGTCCTTCAGCCAAAAGTTTTTCTCAGTATTCAAATACAAGATAGTGTAGCTGGAAACCAAGAGTGAAGGTGAGCATAAGAGGACAGAAAAGTCTGTCTTGGAAAGCAATGAAGTACGTAAGATTTGAGCATTCAGAGAAATTAATGCCTTTTCGTAGGAGCAAATTTTGAATGAAAGACTATGGCAAAAATAATCCATGTGAATCTTAGTTATTTAAGAGGTAACCAAGCCACAAGATGGAAAAAGACAAGCAATATTACCTCTATAAATAGCAGTGTTATACTAGATGAGCACATCAGTGCTGTCATCTATACTTGAAAAGAATGCAGATATATTAAAAATTTCAAATAGTCCTGAAGATGAACTTGAGAGTATAAAGCTTATAATGTAAGTCAAAAGGAGCTCAGTTTCCCTGAATTTCTTTCTTCACAGAAGATAGCCCCTGTATTCAGGTGATACTGAGGAAAGCTTTGATAAAAAGTTAAAAGGCCTGGTGAATATATCTCAAATCAGGCAAACTGAATGATAAAGGAAGGTGCTTTCATAACAGCAGTCAAATATAGAAATACCTGCAGAAAGGCAGCATATGCAGGATCAGTTGGAATTGTCAGAACCAGATTGTAGTTGTTTCTTAAGGAAAAGGAGTCAAACTCCTGGAAGAAAATCTATGAGTGAGAAAATCAGAAATGGCAGATGAGTAACGTGGTCACAAAAGTTTTCTTGGCGTTGACGTTTAATTCTCCATTTTGGGGAGGCCTTCTCTACTTTCCATTCCTCTAGGAAAAAGAGAATATACTTTACAATCTATTTGCATACAACACATTTTGCACTGGACTCAGAGAAAATATGGCAATGGCTATGATCAAATACAAAATGCCTGAGAATTTCAGGCACTTATATGCAAGAGGAGATTAATCACTTTTAATTTCGCTCTACATGTGACAGATGTATTTCTGAATTTCTTTGTCTCACTAGATCTTAGTTTGAAGATGCAGTAAATGGACAGTTCATACTGTAAATGGACAGTTCAATATTGGTCAGGTTAAGATTCAAAGAAGGTGCAAAGAATCTTAATTGTATGCCCAGGGTTGGTATTCATCCATATGCCAGATCTCAAACTGGTTGTCAGGACTCAGACAAAAAATACATTCTCTTTTCTGCAGACCAGACTGGGCTATAGGTCTTTGTTATTGTTGTTTCATTGGCTTGTGTTTGTCAATGAGGAGGAGAGGTTGTTTATTTACTGATGATTTTCCTTGGCAGGGGTTATGATTCATCTCTTTCAGATCTTTGGAACATTTCTTACTTAATGAGCTCCTTGCTACTCAAGAAGCCTCAGGCTGTGGTGGAACACGGGTCTTTCCTGTTCACTGCTGAGAGAAAGCAGTTGTTTCAGCCCTCAAAAGATTAAATGTTTTTGTTTGACTCAATTTGTAGGCCTTAGTATAAGCTTTTTGGATGAAATGGGTTGTGAATAGGAAGATGTGAATACTGGAGGTTGGAATACATGATCTAAAGGTCTTAACTGCTTTTAAAGCTTACGGACTAGGAAAGCCATTAGCAGTTATATGTATAGTTTCTCTTAGAAAGTCCTCTCTTTTCTGTATTTATGTCATATCTCAATCATTTTGGTAAAAGGAAAAATATAATATGCTGCATGTGAAAGCTCTGAAAATACAGGTAATGTAAAGAATTTAAAGAATTTGTTTCACTTGTTCTTTAGGACACAGATTGTGTCTGAAACTTAATAGCCATCCTGCTTTCTTATTATGTTTCCCCATACAACATATGCATTATGAATATTTGTACTATGCAACAATAAAATATAATATTTATACTATGTTTGCCTCATTGGTTACTTAGTTTTATAGTTTCCTATTTATAGTAAATTTAGATGACAAATACATTTTACTATAATTAATATATGTGTTACTATAATTTCTTCTACAGCATGAAATGACAATAATACATATTAAAAACATAATCAAACATATTCAAAAGAAGAGGCACTTTAACAGGAAGCTCACTAACTGTTCAAACCACTTCCTGCTCCAAGGTGAAAAGAACAGGATTCCTATGTCTCAGAGGTAGGAGTTTCTGCATTGGGCCATGTTTGCTCATATTTATTGAACAGTTTCCCCAATACCATGCATTTTGTGTAAATAAGATTGGACAATGTGAGAAAAATTGAAGTGTCTTGGTGAAGTTTCGTATCATTTAAATAATAGTACAAAAGCACTGATTGAAGTATACATGGTATTTCTTGTCTTTTGGGGGGTCTACAGAAAGTATTATGTAGTTCTCACCTCTATGACACACAAAACACTGGTTAAAAATGTGTGAACTGAATCTGTCTCTCCAAGAAAAATGTGGAATTATCCACTCACTAAATATTAAAATAAAATTAATTTTATTTATTTTTATGGCTGCAAAGGTGTCAGTATCTATCTTCCATAGAGACAATAGTCATATCTTAAAAAACACATACAAATGTAAATCATGGCAGTAACATATTTTCCCATTGGGTTTATAACTTCTTTCAGTGCTGTAGGCATCTCTTTTAAAAAAGCAGATTTGATGCAACTCCACATAATCATAAAATGTCCTTGTTAAATGTGCTTCTTTGAGTGATTATTTTATTTTAAACAATTTTTGTAACCAAAACTTATCAAAAAGTAAGCAAAAAGCCAAATTTTTTTTTCTTTCATATCACTTTAGAGCTAGGTAGAAGAAATACTTTTTTTGAAAAGTTGAAATGGTTGCATAATTGCAGCAAAAACATTCTTTGGGTTTTGTTTTGCTTTTTCAATCTTGATGTTTTCTGAAATGTCCAAGTCATTAAAACCTGTCGTGTGAGAGATTACAGAGTCTGTAGCAGCCTTGATGAGATTTACAGCACTATTCTATAACATCCAGGTATATTATTTTGAACACACTTCAGTATTTTCAGTTCTTTCCACAGCAGCAAGAAATAAAAGATATCAGCATGGGAGACTTTGTGTAGCATGAAATACTGGTAATATATTGATGAGTCCAAACATTCAATTTGCTGTAGCCAGGGTGAATTTAATTTTGTGGACTATATTCAATTTACGCATTGTTACATTGTTCCTTCCCTGATAGATAATAAAGCTGTCTTTATTTGTTTTTTAAGAAATACTTCAGAGCCATAAAAACCATAGCATTTTCTTCTGTTCTTTATTTGCATTGAGATCCCTTTACACTTCCCTGGCTATAGATGTCACTTACAGCCCACACAGCCAAAATATTTTAATGGAATTTTGGAAGTAAGTGAGGATAAGGCCCACTTTGCTAAACACAGAGATAGAACGTAAAATGATGGTGAACCATGTGACCACACTTCTCCACTTACTGACATGTACAGTCTAAATGAGCATGTAGATAATCAAAACTGGTGGAATTTACAAGCTAGGAAAAAAGAAGATTGTCAAATAAGATGGGAATTAAAGGCAATTTACACCTTCCCTACCCCTCATGCTAGTTCTCTTTTCTCTTACCACCTTCTTTTCCAAATGTTCAGTATGCAGACTGCACCGTCATACCCCGAGATTTACACATTTTTATTCTGATACCTGTTTTCCCCCTCTTACATATTTATCTTTCAATGGAGACCACACTTTTAAAGTTTTCTTCCTTCCCCCTCTTCTAAACACTTCTAAACACACATCTTCCCTCACTGCCTTGCCACAATGCCATTTAGGGATTACTTAATCTCCTAGTAGAGATTGGTCCATATGAGGCTCTTACTCTATTCAGGAATAGTTAATGGTTCCCTGCAGGACTATATAACTCTTCTTTATTTGCATTAGGCATAGTTTGATTCTAGTAATACCCTGGCACTGCAGCTTTTGAAAAGACATTCATCATTGTCTTTCCACTTCTTGTTTAGTGAGTGGAATTACGCAAAAAAGGAGTGTGAAAGGGGATTTGAAGTGTACTTTTTAACTTACATATTACAGAAATTCTGAGAAATCACAGAGGACTCTTCTGAATTAGCTTTCTTATTGAAATCTGCAGTTTATTATACTGAGAAGGGACTCTAAAGAGCAAGTAAAAAAGTCCGGGTGTAATGACTTAGTGTTTACAGAATATAACTGCTACAAGACTGATTGCTTGATATATTACTTCTTTCATTGTGAGCTGCAAAACAGGTAGAGGCATGGTAGACTAATTTGGTTTATATATTCAGCTGTAAGGCTAGACACTGCATCATTCTTTTCATAAAGCAGGGACTGGAGGCATGTGGGGCCTGTAGCCATGACGACAATAAAACAGCTCTGAGCCTGAGCTGTAAGTAAGAAACTCGGCCTTGTCTCCAACCCTTCCTGCTCATGACTTGCTCTCTGGAGAGGGGGCTGGGTGCTCATGAATGATCTATTGAGCAGAGGTACAGTACTGAAAAGCATGGCTACAACGAGCCTTTTAGCAGAATTTCCCACTGTTAGACGAACACGATCTAGTGGTGACTTCAGCTTGAGCATGCAAAAAGTCTTGGCAGCTGCTCTACTTCACCATACGGATTTACTGCTGTATAGTAAACAATGGTCATAAAAAGACAAACAGCTTGTTTACATTAGAACTTCCATTGTTGCCAGCACTGATGGAGCTGCAAGAAGAGTGGTGAACACCTAGGACTCCAGCTGGAATCAATATAGTTTGCAAATACCCAAAAGTCCCTGAAGATCAGACACAAAGTGCCTAAGCTGACATTTTATTGGCATGAACTGGCAATATGAAAGCAATATAGGAACTTCTGATATGTTACATGTTAAAAATGGATTATCTGCACACCTCACATGAAATAAGCACTCATGATAAAAGAAAATATCAGTTTCAGACAGATCTGTTTTCAGAGCATAGTTCTTTTTTGCTGGTGGTATGTAGTGCATCTTGTCACAGTCCATGAAGACCTAGATAATGATATGGTGCTAACATGACCTGTTCTTTTCATATGCTGCTTAGCATCAAAAGACAGTTGGAAATACATGAAATAGTATAGGAATGACAAGTGGCAATAACTGGCAAGTGAATGGGAAAAAACTCAGGGCAACTAATACAACAATTTAACCCATCATATTTTATTTCAAATGAGAATTTCTACAAATCCTAGGTGAAATCGCTTCTGTGCTTTCTGCATTCCTTCTTCCACAAAGATGAAAATCACCTTGATATTTTATACATCTGATTTTCTCTCTTTTGAATCACAAGAGCTCTTGCATCATTAAGTCTGCACTGTGCAAACTGGTCTTGCTGGTAAGTATGATTTCACCAGGATCTCTTTTCGAGAGGGTCTCAAGGCTATAAAAATCAAATGAGCACGGTTTATTGTATTCCTAATGACAACTGAAGATTAATTTAGCAATGGAGTTAATGAGACCTTCATCTGGACTGGTATCTGTAATGACTGGGAAGAATACTGAGAAGGAAGAACTGTGATGATAGGCTCTCAGTGCAACATTTTAACACTGAATCTGTTAATTAGTTTCATTTTCATCTAGTTTTGCCGTAATGATGCTTTCTGATTTTAGATATGATAAATTACAACACTTTAATCCTGATTTTGCCAGTGCTGGAGTCATCACTGGATGATAATATTGAGCAAGAAACAATTTTGACTAACTGTAGATGTCAGTGGCTCATTCTTTGTGTTTTCCTCACTAGATGATGGGGTGCCAGCAGGTCATAAAACTCAGGCCTGATTTTTAGTAAGAATTTTTGGGCTCTCATGAAGATAAGAAATCCACACACATATCATATTCAGTAACATATCACAGTTACTTTGAGAAACTTCTACAATTAGCTCCCAGAAAGTAAATTTTTGCAAGTTTGTTATCTTCTCGTGAGTAATTGTAAGATAATATTTGTACCACTATCAGTGGCAGCAGGTCAGGCTTAGGATCTGAGTTTTCTTCTGTACAGTTCAGATCTCAGTAATTTTCTGTACTTTGTTTTTCTAATTGTTAGTTGTTTCTCCATCTTTTTCATTTACATTCACTCATGCTGTTGAGAAAAATCTCGTGAACCAAAAAATAGTCTAGTATTAAGTTTGTCAGAGCATAAAAATAAGCTAAGTGTTTTTCATTGTATTATTAATTTAGGAAAAGCATAGTTATAATTTTAGACCCTGAGGATTTATGTGTAAAAACAAATAAAAGCAAAAGTTGCAAAAAGTCCCCAGTGCATAACACGTCTTGGAAAAATGCACCAAGGATGAAAAACAACTTTGTCATCCCCACAGTCATTTTACTGTTGCTACTTGGCTATACCATTTTGATTAGGTATCAAATGCTATCTGGTGTTTAATGGACCTTTTAGTTCATATGAAATAAATGTATTGCTTTTATAATTGAAACAAAGGAAAAATTACATTTGACTTTTGTATTGCTGGTAATTTTGGAAGTATTGAAATCTTTCAGCTATAAACATAAACACATAACATACCAGCATTTTACTTACTTGACAAAAAAAAATGTTTCTTCTAATTTGCCAGATGAATCTACCTATGGAAACTAGTGTCAGCGATTACAATCACATAGGCTTAATCCTTCCCAAAAATGAGAAGAAAACCCCAAACCCAACCACTGCATAAGGCACTTCATTTCTTATATAATAATGTTTCTGAAGGGCAATTTTTCTTCAGGACAGAAATAGATTAAATGTATCGGATATATTGAGTTTGAAGTATTTTACCTGGGCCTCTTTTATAGCTTCTCTTTATAGCCTTGAAAAGGTGCAGCTTGGAGAAATCTGAGATTTTTGCTGTATTATCTTCAACACCAAACTAATGTGTAGCATCCACTTAAGATGTTTGGCGTCACAGGTGGCAGTTAAAGAAATGATCATTCAAAAATGTAATCGAGGCATCTAACAGCATCTAAAGGGAAGCCCTGACGGTAACTTTGAATTCTCTTTCTGAGTGTTTCATGCACAGCTTGTGTATCCCCAGGTTTAGATGGAGCATCTGACACGACACCTTCTCTTGCTTTCCTTAGTAGTATATTCCAGCAATGTATCCAGGGTGCTCCTGGCCACTGTGCATCCCCACAGTACTGTCCCAAGGCCCCCTGCACCCCACACGTGGCACTGGAGAACTGGAGAAAAACTGCATGGCTGTGCTGGAAACATCTAACTTGTCCCTTCCAGGAGAGCTAAGATGCAAGCCTGAAAATGGGGAAGGTTCAAATTTGCTGTGTATTCCTGTATACAAGGGCTATACCATCAGCATCTGGAGTAAGGCAGAGGAAAAAGCAGGGAAAAAACTACTTTTAGCACAGTCATAATTATAAGAACAAGTCTATAACATAAATGAGCTGTGTCTGAGGCAGAATTGAGGATAAAAAACATGTTAAAGATTACTGTCTTTAGAGTCATAGACAAATTAAAATGGTTTGGTTTGCCGAAGGAATAAGAGTATTAAACAAATAACAATCTTTATATCCAGTCTATCAATGGAACACATATAGTAAAATTCAAAGTGCTAATAAAGCACCACTGGAAGAATATGTTGTTTCTGCTCATTCACTGGTACTATCTTTTAATTAAATTTAGATTAACATGCGAGCAAATATAAGAAAAAAATATTCAGGAATTAATCTTGTTCTTTAAAGTAAGGCGTAATTTCAAATATACATTTATACAGGTTTTATGGAGGTCTTTACAAAATTTTGTAAGAAATGACCTTGTAATAAATCAACATTTTGTATATTTTTATTACATGGTTTATGAAAGAATTGTTCATTACATGGAGGAGGTGTGTGTGTGTGTGTGTTCGCACATTTGCATGGGTATCCATGTATTTGTTACAAGTTGCGAATGTTGCAATCTGTAAAAAGATTAATGTATTTTGGTACTATTCACAGACTTCTAGAATAAAGGATAATACAAAGAAACTTTAGTGATAGCATAACAAAACTAGTACTCAATTTGTAGATTACAAATTATTTTAATCGTTTGCACAACATGAATGTGTTATAATATATGTACTTTACCAAAAATACTGAATTTCAAATGGATTTTTTTTTCAGAAGAAAATACAAGGATATTTTTCTACAGTGTTGTCCTTCAGAGACTTTAGAATGGTTTGTAATCATTAATTTGGCTTCAGAACAGTACTCTGATGTAATTTTTTTTGTGGGTAAAATGAGGATCAGGGTGACTAAGTGATTTGTTAAAGTCACTAGAAGCCTTGACTTTCAATTTTTTGCTGACAAAAAGGAATGCTTTTACCACAGGATAACTAAAGGCAGGAGAAGCAGAGCAAACACCTGTAGGCTTCAAGTGCAAAAATCACCTCAGGAGAAGCAGAGTATGTATAAACTTCCTTAGGTAACTGACAGTGAAAACTACAATGTCTTTATTTATGCTAAGACTTTTAAAAACCATCAAGTAGCATGGACATTTTTGTAATAGTCCTGTCTTCCTTTTAACTTAACTCAGTGTCACCAAGAGCTTGTGTTCAGATAAGCCCAGCAGAAGAAGGAGGAAAATGTAGCAGTATCCCCAGAATGCCTTGTTTTCAATCTGTAGACAAAGTATCCATTTTCATATAACCCTGCAGAAATTAATGATCTTACATTCAAACACAGGTCTTTTTACTGGTCCATGACTGTCAAAACCAGTACAGGAAAACCATAAAATATGCACTGATCTTGCAAAGTCCAACACAAATTATTATGCTCTTCTTGTGCATTTAACAATGGAGCTCCCTGGTGCTGTTGCTTAGAATGAGCACTGTGGTTTTGATCAGATATGGGTAGTTTCTCTGAAATCTTTCTTTCAAAGTAGCAGTCATAATGCCACACAGGATCTTGTAGCTAATGTACACATGCTTCTCAGATATGCTACACAAGTAGTATTTACTTGTGAATATTTATTCAGTCACTTTCCAAAGGCTTTGCAGTTTATTAATTGCCTTCCTTTATGTCCCCTTAAAGAATTTATGTAACTCAACATCCTTCTTGCTTCTTTTTATGACTCTGCTGTGTTCCTATTATTATTGCTGTTGTAAAGTACTGCAGCTTTCTACATTGACTATCTTTATTCACATTCTTATTTAGTCATGATCTGGCTGTAGAGGGGTAGGTGAAAAAGTGATGAGAGTTTGGTTTATCCTTAGCCTTTATTGCTGGAGACCCACAAGGAAATAAAGCTTTGATGTACTTAGAAAACTAATCCTGGTGATTATGTGGAGATAGGTGCAGTGGGAGCTAGAGGGATATACTTCTTTAATCTCTTGGTGTTGAATACTTAATCCAGTAAAGATTCTTGGCAAGAAGATTTGAGAAAGAACAAGTTAATTAAACTGTTCACAGGTATTGTTTTCAGGAAAGCAGATTTGATAGCTTTTTAATGAAGTATCTGAGATTTTGGTTTTGTAAAAGGGCACTTAAATAATATAATTGAATGAGTATATTATGAAACATACTGTTTTCATGTTTTAAAACTGTTAAATATACAAAGATCCAGCTTCACATTGCAGGAACTGGACTTTGATATGTGTGGATACGACTAGGGTGGTTATAGCAGTGCAGTAATTTCATTTTGCTTTATTCAGTTTTAGCCCCAATTTGCTATTTTTAATGCAAGCTGAGTAAGATGAGCTATAAAAACAACATATAACTGACTTTGGATTTGTCCAGGTAATCAAAACTGAAACCTCAGTGCTGATCCCTGACAGCATATCTGCATACTTGCATAGACAACTCTTCAGTTAGTATCTCAGGGAGATAAAATTGCACCATGTGTATCTTAGGAAAGAACATCATCCTGATTATCTGTATCTGATTTTTTTCAGACAGATTGGTCTTAGGGTTAGCACATGCTAAGCAGCTATGTCCACCAGCTATGACTATTTGCTTGGTTTGATACTTGGGACAGAAATCACCCCCTGTGTGTGCATACATGCACAGGCACTTGAGATCCTGGGGTACCCACTCAGAGCAGACAATGCCAACACCAGGTTCTCCCTGGTATAAAATGGGCTTTTAGATCTCTGTTACCAGTGTGGCTTTTCTTCACAGTAACACTTGTATATAAGAATAAATAATGTGGTTGAACTTTTTAATATTACAAAGCTTCCTTTAATACAAGATGATCCCACTTAGTTTGAGCAAAGAGAATATAAGAGTATAGGTTTCTGCTTCTCAGTGACACTTTAACAGTATTCACTGTTTTATTAAAGATGCACCAAATATAAAAAGGCATTTCTTACAAGTTGAATTTATTCAGCTTAGTCAGAAGTGGCAGCTGCTATGAGTATATATACTCTTTATCAACAGGGGAGAATGAAGAATGTATCTGGTAATGGGATAGTAGTAAAGTACTTTTCTGTCTCAAATCCAGAATTATTAAGTAGTTTTGTTCTTTGGTAATTTACAGTGATGATATGTTGGTTTAATGAATCTACATGATATATTTTAAGTTGACAAACATCTTAGATGAAGTTCCTGTGCACACACAGAACTGGCTGAATTGAACAACCATTATTTGTAGACCAGAAGTAGGATCAGGCTTGCAGAGAGCATGCTTTGTTTTTTTGTTTGTTTGGGTTTTTTTCTAGGAAGAAAGACTGTAAATTGTGCCTAAGCGATTATCAACCAATATATTTTTTATCCATCTAATGAAATATTTTGCTTTTTATTCTTCCAAAATTAATTTAATTCTTCTAAAGAGGTTATAAATTACACTAAAAAAGACATTACAGAGTCCTGTATACAGCAGTGCCAAACTGCTGGCTGCCATCTTCCTTAGCATCTATGAGGGTTAGGAGCACCTCTTTTTGATAGTAGTAGATCCTGGGTTTCTGTGTTGTTAAGATGTTTATTGAAATGAACTTTTACCAGCCAGTCCAGCTTCGGAGATTAACAGTCATAACAGTTCCTGAAGTTCTAGTAGTCAAAGAATATATATTTATAGCAAAAATATGAAAGATTTCAGATTTACATAACATAACGTGAAAATTTTAGTATAAATCTAGAATGCTGTTCAGCAATTTCAAAGAATTATATTAACCACAGAAGACATTTGCATACAATTAAATAGTATCCCCCAAGTGAACCCAGTTATATTCCTATTTAAACATAAATCTAGGAATAGCTTTGGTGAATATGAAAGACAACCTTTGTTTTGCTTCATTTCTTGTTGTTATCAAGTCTTGTGTTTGAAGAACACAAGGAGCAATTAACTGATGGAACTCATTGTCACAGATTATCATTTATGAATTGCTCATGAACATGGGTTCATGAAGGAGTTAGACAAACATTCAGGATGGGTTTCCAAGCTTACCAAGAAGGATGATCCAGATATTGCCTGTAGTTCAGTCAATCTCAAAACTGCTAATGGCCAGATGCTGTCAGGAAGGGGTCACACCATAAGCAGAGGAGAAATGTGCCTCTTTGTGTACTGATTCCTATGCGCTTTTGTTATCTCCTTCTGGAGACAAGATGTGCACCTTGGCTGATATTAAATGTTTAGCACAAACTAACCACCTAAACTTTTACTTGGCAGGGAGAGACTTGAGAGACAAAAAACACCTCCCAAAGCTATTTTACTCCTCTCATTTTAACATAAACAAATATGAGATTAAATGGCTCCTGGAGGAGCCCATTCCTCTAAGTATTAGAAGACTGAATAACTCTTACTAAGACCTCAACTTGATCTAAATGATTTTCCATAGTTCTTTTATTCAAGTTGAAACTTAAATTCCATGGAGCAAAACCACAACAAGTTTCTTATGGTAATTGGATGGTTATGTAATAAAAATATGAATGAAGACTCTTTTAGAGAGCTTGTGAATGATCAAGGTGTTGGATAGCCGCTCATAATGACAACAAGGAGGACTGTATTACAAATAAACTCCTTCCAAGTAAATTAACCTCTATGTCCTATTACAGATTTTCTTGCCTGTTCCAGTGAAATGCTTGGCAGTTTTGGCTGTCACGTTCCTGGCTTCCTGCTGCTGGGGCTGCACTCTGCTTCAGCCTCTCCCCTGTTATTTGGCTCTGACATGAAAGGGCGGTCTGTAGGGAGAGCTTAGCTCCGCCTGCCTCCTCCTTCCTTCATAGAGCAAATTTTTCAGGAATTGTGCAGACAGGACTTCTTTTGCTTTTTTGTTTTGTCAAAGATTAAAACAAGAAACTGCGAAAAGATGAAGGATTAGGTATCAATTGAAAACTATTTTTTCCCTCACTCAAGTCCAAGCAATAGACTTTCTCATTTTGTTTTTGTTTGTTTACCCTTTAAAATTTCAATTTAATCCCATAACTTCATATGGAAATGAAAGTTCAAAATGCAATATATTCTCTTCCTCAAAGTACTGATTGCTTTGACTTGCATTTTGCACTTTGGGTTCATACCGTGGCATCATGGTCTGGTATCAATATTTTCAAAAGCTCATTTGCAGCAACTCATACTTTCTTTTCTTCCCTGTATCTAATATTCCTTATGTGACATTTGTATGTCACTTAAGATCCAATCTTTTGGTTTTAAAGTTTGGGGTGGCACCTTCTGCAATCCTTTTGTTTTCATTTTCTTCAGTACACTACACACAGAGGTTCTGTTGTGCATCTTCACCCATCCTTAGTCACTCATCTTCCAGACAGAAAAGATTATAAATCTTGTCCAGGCTGGAAAGAAGGAAGTGAAAGACTGTGAGTGTTATGTCACTTCAAATGTTGGTGCTCAGATAGAACTGTTATGTTTAGGCCATGGAAGTATGTAAAGTGCACTTTAGTACTAGAGTAAAGGAAAGGCATTTTCTCCTTTCTGTCCTTGTATGTTAAGCAAGGTATCTTTTTGAAAGATAGCTTCAAAACCAATATTATTAACCTATTAAAAACCATAATTTTTGATTGCTTATGTTCCTTCACTGAATTGTCAGGTTATCTTCATCAGAAGAATGACATGAAATAAAATTAAGAAATTGAGAATGCTTCCAAAGAACTGTGCTATAAGAGTCAGCTTTATCTAAGAGGGAATGATGGTGCACACCATTAATGAGTCTTGCTAACATGATTCAAGGTTTTCCTCCTCTGGTTATGCCAGTCCTGCACCTTTCAATCCAGTGGAAGTTATTCCATTTGAACAGGAATGTGATCTAACTTCTGCTTAATGAAGACAGTGCTTAGTAATTTTCTTGGAGAACAAAAATATACTTTGAGAACGTCTTTGAAACTCAACTTGAAAATTTGGATGGGAGACTCTGCCAACTAGTTTGCCTTGTATGTAATATAGCAGTTTGTTTCTGGATATTACAGAGGATGTTCTCTACCAACTTTCAATTCTCAATTTAAGAAGTCACACTGCATCACTGAGAAAGAAAAGGCTTGTTAAGAATACACCTGGCAAAAAACAATCTATATTTTCTATGATTTTTACCCTTTTTTTCTAAAGAATAATAAAAAACAAGTAAAGATATTTCTGGAATTTTTGAAGGAAAGCAGTACATAGATGCAGAAATATTGGCCACTCACTACCACTGCAGTAAATGTGCATGGTAATTTATATCAGATTCCCCTTCTCAAGAAGTCTTCAGATCGAGCTATGGTTTGCCATGATTCTCTTCCCATGCACATTCTTAATTTTTCTTTTCTGGAAAGCAGAAGGAAAAGACAATGCACATAAAGGTCTCCCCCTGACACAAATCATGTGTTTTCGACTGGACCTGAGAAACATTCACAGGCTTCTCTCATCTTAGGTCTTGTAGGTGTATGCCTCACAGGCCATAAGATCACCTGTTCCTGCTTGCTGCTCTTTGATTGAATTCCACTTTTATTACTGACACATTTATTGCTGAGTCAGACTGGTAAGTAAAATATAATTGCCTTTACTCAGGTTGTGAAAGTGAGCTCTTCATCTGAACTACAATAAACTCTACAGTAAATTTCTAACCTTGAAGTCTGATGAATCCAAATGTATTCTTATGCTTTAAATGAGAGTCATTTGTATTTGTGTCCCATCTATACCAAAATATTTTTCAACATAGGTACAAAAAGACACATCTTTAAGGATATAGAAGTTCTTCCTCTGCCTTGAAGGAACCCTCATTTGGAAAATAAATACAGTTGTTTACTTTCTTGCTTTTCTTTCTTCCTGTTTTGTCCATGCTATATGGAAAGAGATTTCAGTTAATCCACCATTTACATGGAATGCTCATGTCTCGATGGTGTGTGTCACATATATAATATCTGTGTGAAATGATGTCTTGTTTTCTGCTAAGACAAACACATGGTTTTATGTTTTTTTTAAATCTGTGAGTGTATTTCACTCATTCCCTGGGCCAAAATTTTAGGTAGAGATATTGCTGTGGAGAATAATGTCATGGAACAAAGCCAGACTTGAAGATGTCCTTGCTCTTTGCAGGGCTTTTAGTCTAGATGTTCTTTAAAAGATCCCTTCAAACTCAAACTATGCTATGATTCTATGAATGTACAAATCAGCAAAAATCAGTTTATCTCAGACTAGCAGAGAATGACTCCCACTGAAGACTCTGCTGTCTGACAAGAATATAGAATATTTTAAAAAATTTAGGTTTTTTATTTACTGCTGATTTACTATAATTTTGCCACAGGACAGACAGAATGTTCTACTTTACTACCTAAAGCATATATAGGATGTGATTAGTAACTATGTGATGGCCAGCAACTGTCCCTTTCACTTGCATTGCCACGTATACATGTGCTAAAGGGTAGCTGCTAAAAGTGGCACTGCTCAGATGCTGATACTGTAGGATCTCCTTAGGTCTCCTACAACTCACGTGATTCTATGGTTCTAACCCTGGCCAATGTTACCACGCAAAAAAGCAGCCCCAGCTCCTCCTGTAAGTGCACACCAGAAATTGTTAAGATCAGTTTTGAGATTAGAGTGCCACACAGTTTCCCAGTCACAATGCATATTAAAGGAGGACAAGAATGGGTCAGCAGAGTTAACTACAGGGACAAGACTTCCCTTGATGTCAACGGCATGGATTTAAGTTTGACTACACTGACTTAACTACAAGCAACAAATTAGGTCTTACAGAGCACCTAGAATAAGGCTAGACATAACACTGAAGGTGATTAGTCTACTGTGCTAGCTGCCTCCATTCACAGGATGAATGGACACCTCTCTGAGACCCTGGTGCAGTTGTCAAATAACTGGCGTCCCTTTTGTTCCCTCTGCTCTTTTGGTAGTAACCTCCAAGAAGTAAGTAATGAGTTTTCTTGGATTTCCATTTCTAAAATTCCATCCAGTAAAGTTAAGAAAATGAGTCTGTGTAAACAGATGACTAAACCAAAACACATTTTCTAAAGATAATTTAGACTTGAAGTATAACCAAGGAATAAAGAGCAGAGATTTCTCTCCATACTCCCAAAAGGAGACAGACAGAGAAAAAAACTTGTCATCAGAGACCTCTTTCAATAAACCAGGAAAAGATCTAACTTCAGTCCTGACAAGCAGGGCATTACAAACAGAATTGTTCTGTACTGATGACTGCAGTGAGGACTGGCAGACACTGAGAGCAGTAAATGCCAGGCGTTCATAATATTCCTTGTGGGATGAAACACTGACTGCTTAACAAAATTAGCAGGACTGTTCCAAAGCTCCTTCCCAGAGCTCAATATCTGACCATACACTGAATGCTGGGACCACACATGAACATGTTGCTCTGCTGTCTCAAAGTGACAAGACAAAATTACATTGGAATCATCACCCAGCTAATAAATCTTACTGTCAGTCGGGTCTCGTCATTGGTTATTTTTGGTTTTTGTTTGTTTTATTCCTAGCATGCCATCTTGGATAACTGCATTAAGCTGACAATCTTATTTTTGTCTTCAAAAAGTATTTTTGTTCTCCCATGTGACTGAACAGTGGGCATACGTGAAGACTGGGGGAGGTAATGAAGTGTATTGTTCTCGTCACACTGTTCATTTATCATCAATGGCTTGAGCATATTTGCTCCCGTATGCTGTGTATATATCCACTGGCTTGAAATCTCTTAAATATGAGAGGGAATCTCTGTTTATGAGATGAGGAGAAGAAAAGAGAAACATTGTCAGGATCTTTGGCATTGTTTATTATCTCTGATGAACCACACTTGTTATTTTAGTGTTTGGCCTGGGAGAGTTTGTCCATTCAGTAAATTCACCATAAGTGCAGCTGCATCTGGAGTATATTGAAGAAATTTGGTTTAATATTAGAAATTTTCATGGAACTGGAATAAGCTGTACTGGTGCAAATCACAGCTCAGAGCTGCTTTGTCTATCTCCACTAGAGGCTGGCAGTGAAAAAACTGTTCTGGTGGAGAGCAAGCAAAGGCTGAAGTCACAGGAAATCCAGACGGCAGTTCAAGTCCTTGCCTGAGACACTGTAAATGACAAGTGTTTTGCAAAGACTTGTCCAGTAGGCAGAGAAGACAGCTACTCAACAGTAACATGTGATGTTGTTTTTCTTGATTTATTTTTCATATAAATTTTTCATAAGATAGAAAAAGAACCTTCAGATTAACACATATTTGTAAGGTATGTTTGTTTTAAGCTAACCTTTCTTGAGAGAATTCCCCACACTGCCTCCTTAAAAAAAAAAAAAAAAAAATCACTTGAGAAGAAAGGGAAACATCTCTGTGTGTCTCAGAGTAAACATTCCCTGCTGGGCTCCTGGCAGGCACTGAGCCCACCCCTTCAGAAAGAAATCAGATCCTGAAGCAAACTAGGTAAGGGGAAAAAAAAGCCAACAAAAGCCCAACCTAAAAAAGCAGCTGTTAAAATATTTGATCTTTTTCCCTCAAACTAGTGCTACAGATGTGATCATTTCAGTTGTTTGGCTTGTGTGCTAGAAGCCTCAAACCCTCTGCAAGGGAACATTAAAGAGAATAACATGGAGCATTCCCATCTTGTTCTTCTCACCACTATACTCTTCATCACTGCCTTCCTCTCCACATTCTTGGAGGACAGTCATAAGATTTATTGCATAATTTCTTTGGTGGCTGTTAACCAAATGTGCATTTACAGCTTGGTTTAATTAAGAAATCAGAGTGATTCTTTTATGTAGGTCACATCAGTTTTTGATTCTGAATTTCATAAATTTCTAACCTTTCTGAAAAGTCAGCAGTGTATCTATGGGTTTAAAAAAATCACCTTCTTAAATGCTTCTGAGTGTTTTTTATGCCTGCAAATGCCATTGCTCCTTTACTAGACAAATTGTCAGAAAAACCTTTGTTTGAATATGGCATTTGGTGAAATCTATTGTTTTGCAGCAGTGTTTTCAAGTAGGATTCATAAATACAGCCTGAGATCCCAATCGTTTGAAGCATGGCCATGCTGGAAAAGGAACAATGGGTGATTTGATTTTCCTTTCTTTGCCTCTCATCATTATTCATATCGATAGGGATTACATGAAAATCATGTATTCACAGCTCATCAGAGAACAAGGATAGGCTGGGTCAGAGTTGTGAATTTTTATAAAATTATCTAAATTACCGACTTCACTAAAAGGGAGGAGCCTGATGTCTATAATGCTTATAAATTTATTTGTTTTTCTTTATAATTGGACAGCATTCAAGTCTGTGGACATTGGCTACTGCTCTCAGAACACCACATCTCTGTGACCACAACACAGCTGCTCAGCACCTCACTCTCTTGTTACAGACAAGACTGGACTGTCAACCTCCAGGCTTACTCCAGGTCCAGCCACCCTTCCTCTCCTTTCCTCTAAAGGAACCCTAATTCCCACATGTGATATTTTAAATCAATCTGTGTTTTGTTAGAAAGCTTCCTGATCTTTCTCTGACTCAGTATCAACAGAGTTAATGGAAGATTTGACTAATATTCCTCAAAGTACATTTATAGATTTTAAATGAAAAGACCAGTTATTTCTAAGTAGTACAGCATTTCATCCCTAATCAAGGTTTTCATGTCCTTGAAGACACAAATTATTCAAACAATTTTTTAACCTGTTAAGAAGGTTATATCACCTTCAACAATATCTTCATTTCTCAAGTAAAATAAGGAATATACAATGAGCAGGGTACAAAGTCTTCATTGCTCGCGGATAGGAGATCCCTCTGCCAAAGTGCAACGCTAAAGTATGCAGGAACTGTAGTTTTCCCAGTTTTGGCCCAAAATGAACTCCTGCAGGGACTTAAGATCATCACAGGCTGCCTTACCTTCTAGTGTGCAAAACCTAAATCTTTGAGTCCCCAAACTTATAAAAGCACAGCAACACAAAATGCTTTATATTAAATAAAACAATAAAAATCCCAAATAATGCCAGATACAAATACATAAAAACACTACTGAAACAAAGCCTTTGCTGTGGTCTGCTTTTCTTCTTTTGAGACTGATGAAAGGACAAAGAGTGTGGCAAGAAATGGCAGTCACACAAATTACTTCTAATAAAAAAATAAAATTGGCCAGTTGTCTGTCCCCTAATGTGAGTGCCATGTCTGGCATGCCTACAGTTATACATCTCCCCTCTCCTGTCCTAGTTCCTACTGACTTTGGAGAGTGTCCTGACCTGTGTGATCCCCCAAACCATGCCTGGGATAATGCCCAAAGGCTGAGAATATGCAAGGAAGCCTGTCAACACTTATACACTATGGATAGTCATAGGCCAATGCCCTACCTCTATGCAATTTTCTTGTGTAGATGAAGTGTAGAGTAAGAGCCAATGTAGTCTATTAGAAAATAAGATGCAGCAGAAATGAGAAAAAGAGCAGACTCAGATGAAAAGAGAAGAGCAAGTTCAGCAGAGCTTACAGCATATTACTGAGGCAGAAATTCAGATCTAGGTGTTTAATATCACACTGCAGGCAAAAAAGCATTATTTCTATCATCTGGAAGTGGGATGCCAACATAATGAAGCACTGTTTATTAAACCTTTTTGAAGGAGAATTGGAAGAAATGTTATCCCTCTACATCTGTCCAAATTCTCCAAAAAAAGAGGTGCAGGCTGCATGGAGAGTGCTACTTTTCTCCTGAGCTCAATGCAGAAACATGCTTTTCTTCACCCTTCGTACTCTATTCACTCCTCACTTCTTACACAGCCTTCCCACGTACACCTGCTTTCCGAGGCTGGCCCTAGCAGTAAATGCCTATGAGACCAGGACTGCAGACAGCAGCAGTTCCTAAGACCAGGACTGTAGCAAGCAGTGTTTCTTTTTGCAAAGGGAGATTCCTCAAAACTGTGGAGTTGGCCTGTTATTGGCTGTAGGATTTGCAACAATACTTTCCATTATTTTCTTGGGATCAACCAGAACTGAATTATAGGGAACCAGTGTTGTAAAACTGAAAAGTAGCAGTGAATCACTAGGAAATATTCATAAAGCAGCATTACCTCCTGAGTTTCTGCAAAAATCATGCCCTAACATAGCTGTTAGAGTGGTCTGGATAGCAAGAATGGGCTCCTATAATCAAAGTTCCAGCAGCTTCTTAATTGAAGTGCTCCTTCATTCTCTGGTAGTCAAATACCGCTTCCAAAAGTTACATTATCCAAACTCCCTATCATTGCATTTCTTCTTTCTGCAATGTTTGCATGCCAGTAGCATTTTTGCTGAACGAATCTACTGAACAAGATAAGGAGGCACAAATATTTTTTATTGCTGTAGATGCAGGATGGGTATAGGTGCCTTCCAGTCATGAGGCAGTCTTGATTTAAAGCAGCTGTTCAGTTCCATCCCTCCCACTTGAATATCTGGTTTGTCTCCGCTCCTCAGGCTGCAGCTGCATTTTGCAGAGGCAGCTACAAAGCTTTTCATAAATTCTAAACAATTGTTTGTTATCTTTGATTCCTTAACTGAACTTTTGTGTGTGTTATGTCCATGTGATTTCATTATTTTGTAGTGAAACATGAAAATCTGTCCTTACAGGTGACAACAATAAAATAGCCTCCTCACTGTTTTGATTCAGAAAAACTAAACAGTTTTGACTGGGAATTTTTAATGTTATTTTCTTAATGTCTGGTTATAAAGCAGTTGGTTTATAATTTTATTCTAGAATGTTTCCTTCCCTTCCCCCACATTTTTGCTAGAGTAATCTGTATTTTCCAGCAGCAATAGGGAAACTTCGCCCTGAAGCAATCCCATAAACACTTGCAAAAAGCATAATTTTTCACAGTCATATATTCATAAGGCAAAAACTGAGTAGCTTCATGCAGCAATAGCAAAGGGCTGCAGACAGGATGTCTAGTGGATTGTGCACTAGGCTGGGATCCAGGAATGCTTGAATCCTAGTGCTGGCGCTTCCACCAGCTTGCTGTGTGGTCTTGGGCCTGAGCAAGCCGCAGCTCTGTCTCACAAGTTGCCCATGTGTAAAAGGAGGATAAAAATATTTGCCTGTTTCACAGGAGTAAACACCCCTGTGTTAATGTTTTTGCAGGACTTTGAAAAGCTAAAGAACTGCCAAAGTGTTAAAGCCTTCTACAAAGCAAGGCATTTGTCTCTGCATTTAGAATAAAACTTGCTTTAGTGAGCAAAAACATTTCAACCATTTCCAATGCTTTACACTGTTGGATATTCATTCAGTTTATATCAGTCAAATTAGAAAGAATTTTTAAAAAGAGGAGCAAAGCAGTGGTTTTTCACTTTCTGTACGCTTCAGTTGACTTGCTTATCCCTTTGTCATATGCTCTGTACTTTATATTGTACAATAGCCAACTGCTAGATTCCCAGATCCAGTACTGAATTTAGACAAGTGCAATCTATTGAACTCATATGGTCTTTGTTTGCTCATCTGACATTTACGCAGTAAATCTTTTTAATAAAGTTAAACTAGCTGACATTACAAGGTATGCAAAATAAAATCAGGATAATCCAGGATAAAATTGCCCCAGTCAAGGGCAATATTAATTCTATCCTCTTGGGCTATCAAAGCACTAAGCTTCCCAGAGGCAGAGTGTCTGCTGTCATTCTGGGAGTCCTGCACTTAACCTGACACAAACATGAAGATGCACTTTGAGAGAAGTTTTTTGCACAAGTTCTGTAAAATACACAGTGAGGACCTCTGGGAGAAGAGAAGAGCTAATTTTATTTTTTTAAATAGAAAATTCTCCTCCCCCTCTCTCTGCAGTATGGCTCCAGGAGTGGATGAAGCCATATGTGAACTGAGGTTGAATTTCAAGAGCCATTTTGATCAACATGACAAATGTTTCAAAAACCATGAGTGTTTTGTTTAAATGTTTATTTTATGCCATTTTAAGCACCTCTTGTGATTCAAACATCAGAAAGCAGTAACTAGTGTTAAGAAGTCATTGACCAACATCTTTCATATAAAAGCAGCATCTGTGAGTCCTTTCTCTGTTTCATTCCAATGGAATCTTTATTCGTCAGACTTTTTCTGGTGCAAATAATCTTATTAATGCAAAAGAAAAATAATTTCAGTTTAATTCAGAGTAAGCTTGGCCAGCCTGTCAGTTCAACTGTCTTACAGAATGGTCTGGTGAAGGCATTGCACTGGCTCTGGCATGCCTTGGCAGCACACATAGGGAACACAGGAGAGCTGGATGACTGAAGAATAAGAGAAAGAGAAATATTGCTTTTTGTTGAGGATCAGTAAGTATGTACTTTAATTCATTTAGATATCTAGAGTCTTAGTAGGGCTGTGACCAGATATATAGGCATTTTCCAAGTTGCAGGCTGAGTAGCAAGCAGGTCATAACTCCTTTCAGTTTGAGTAAAGGTGCAGTTGCATGTGTTGAGAGCAGTCAGTTGAGCCAGCCCCTCTTCTGGCTGGACAAGTACTGAGTCCAGTGTGAGGGAGGGGCAGAAACCCACTGCCCTGGGTAAGAAAAGATGAAAGCTCCATATTTTTTATCACAGACATCAGCCAGCATAACTGATTCAGCATAACCTGAAGTCATACCCTAAGAAACACCTCAGCGGGGGAGCAGAAAAAAGTCCTTAATTTGAACAAATCCCAAAGAGAGGCCTAAGGTTTGGAAAATTAAAGAATCACTAGTGTTTTTATATGAGGATGTAAAAATCTTGTGATGACCAAGATTCTCAGTTAGGAGCTACATTCAGGCTGAAGAGGTGAGCCACAGAGGGCAAAAGAAAATTTGAAACCTAATCTAAATGCTAATTGAAACAGATTTGTTTGTTTCCTTTCGGGACACCTGGATCTTCAGATACTTTGCTTTCTCTTTAACATATTTCATCTTAGCAAATATATACTTTTGTCTTTATGGTAGTTGAGTTCAGAATGGTTTCCATGTGGCTGCATAAAGTCAAGGTCTCTCATTTCTCAGAAAGAGCCAGTCCCTAAAGTTCACTGTGCTTTACAGTGCTTTTCTCCCCATTCCACCAATTCTATCTTGTTTGTGAAACTGAGCTCTACAGCACCAGCCTGTGCAGCAGCACCAGCCAAGAATGCTCTTTTGGCTTGCAACGATGTGCCACATAATATGTCTGAACCCCAAAGATTCCTGCAAATTACTATAGCAGCTCTTTCACTGCCATGTCAATGGGCAGAGGAGCTGCTTTTCCCAAAGCTCTTGTACACAATTGTTTCTATCACTTTACTTGCCTTAGAATCATAGAATCTTTTAGGTTGGCAAAGACACTTAAGATTATCCAATCTGTGGACCCCAGGGAGACATACCACAATTACCATATTTGAGTGTTATCTATAAGAAGGGAGTTAGAACACAAAATTTTTGTTATTTGATATTTAATAATATCATATACAACATGATTAATAATAACATATGCAATATGATAATTTCTAAAATTATATATGAATGCATATAATTTAACTGTAACTCACATAAGACATATTAAACTATTAGAATAATAGAATCATGTGTTGGAAGGCACTTTAAGGATCATCTACTTCCAATGCTGCTGCCATGAGCAAGGACGCTTTCCACTAGACCAAGTTGCTTTAAGACCCATCCAACCTTGAAAACTTCCAAGTGCCAGATGTAGACAATGTGTACCTGAATTTTTGAGCACAAATTTTTTACCTTTTCTGACCAATGACAAGGCTGAACAAGAACACAGAGCTTGTGTTATCAGAGTAGATAGTTCCTATGAATATGTAAATATCCACCTTCTTCAAGGAAAGGATATTTTCAGATTTAAGAACCAATTTTTTTTCTTTTTTAACATCTCTTGCAAAATAATGTAAACTATATTATATTCTTAAGCTTCTGGCAACACAAATCAGTTTCTCTATTTTTATATCCAGATTTATTATATTTTTTAGTATAGCAGGCATAAGGAAGCAATCCAAATCTCTCTTCCTTAAGCTGTGGGAATGAGGACACCAACAGCATCACTTTTGAGCACCTTCTTAAAACATCCTTTAAAAATTCCAGAAGTCTCACTCTAATCTGCTTGACAGAATACTGCACACAGAGGTAGAAGAAGAGGATTAAATTAAAATTGTTTGAGAATAATGAAGGAATGATGAGTATGATTTCTAGGTACCATTTCTACCTATCATTTGTTACTCCTGCAATTTTGTTTGAATTGCAAAATTTGCATTTTGCATTGAAATTTATCCAAAGTCTCACATTTTGACAAGGAGACACTGATTTCCTTTATTGATTAGCTGAATGACTTGCTGCCACAAATCATACTCTGTGCCTGGCACAGGCCCTTTACACTGTGGCTTCCACTTCTATAATTTTCTCATTGGTAAAAATTGTGTTGCTTTTCTTTAGACAAGATTGTGGAGCCTGGAGATGGGAAAAAATATATCAGTGGCAAAACCCCCCCACTTAGACCTATCTGTTTTTCTTGTTAACAGTGCAGGAATCTGTCTTAGACATTTTTTCCCATGTGTTGTCCTTGTACATTTTAATAGTTCCACAACAAAATTTGCTACTGCTTTCATCAGGAAAAAACCATTCTAAAAGGTCCTCAAGATCAAGAAATAGTTTCAACTATGTGGCCTATATCTGACATTTCTACATTTTTTTCTAGATATATTTTGCCTGTTTATATTCTAAGAAATGGCTTACCTCACTGGTATTTATAGCAAGAAGAGATTTGTAGACCATTCTTGAAATAGACAGACAGGAAATTGGGCTAGATTTACAGTATGCTCAACTCTATGAACCATCCAAATGTGTAATAGCATGAACTAATTTCTGCTAGCTCTGCTCCTGCCCTTTTATGTTCCAGCTGCACTTGGAGGACAAGAGTGGCACACAACCCACCTTGTACAACTACATAATCATTATTGCTTTCTTTCTTTTAGCAAATAATCTTGCAAAGAATAAATTCACAGGAATTCTCTAGTGCCATCAAAATAGGCATGTTATACCTTACATACATACTGTAACCTCAGCTGAGGTCCTGTATTTAGTATAGAGCACTGTATCCTGCTGCTAAAGTACTTTCTCAATAGTGCAGTAATTGAGGTTGAGAATTAGCAAGACAGCTGGACACAGGCAGAAGTTTTAGAAAGGTTTTACACCATTAAGAATAATTTAAAGCTGTAATATGATTTAGACTTGGTTAGATTAGAACCTTTTTACCTAATTTAGTTACTCCCAAGTTAAAAAGAATAGTCTGAATTTTTCTACCTGTTCTTTCCTGTGTAACTGAGATGGGGCTTATGAAAGGAGATGAAGTAAAATACACTGAATCTTTTCCATCATACTTTACTGGTATTGGGTTGGAAAAAGAATGCCACCACACTAATGCAAAATAGCCATGAATACTGTCATGAGATACAGCTGTCTTCTATTTGTGCAATTCCTTACCTTTTGTTTATGTGTGGTGGAATAATATTGCACTTGTTTGTTCTTTATCCTTGAAACATCTTTGGAGCAAGGTAATCTTTGGGTTTCTGTTACTTTCTTTCTACCTCCTTGTACTACAAGTGCAGTCTGTCACTGAAACTCACTTTCATCTCTGAAAACCACTAAAATGAACTGCCCTTCTGCTGTGGAAACAGGTAGTTTATTTGATACAGCCTGACTTTATTGTTTTATAAAACTTTGATTTTCCCATCTTCAGTTCTCTGACTGTCTGCAGGAAGTGTAAGGATCATCATCAGCGATACTGCAACTGCACAATAACAGTAGGAGCAGGTAATGCCAACAGGTCTGCAAGGAACTGCAAGCAAGAGCACTCACCTCTGAGAATTACAATGGAGAAAGGAGGACCCCTGACTTTACAATGATGAGAATGTAAATGTAAATGACTTTACAAAAGAGTTGCCTGTGTAAGTCTCATGAATGATGTTTTCTTCAGATAACTGAGAAATTCTGATTATTTCCAAAGTAGGGATGTCATTAGGAACTTATGTCAACAAACTCATTTTAAGTGAATAAATAATGGAAGTAGGAAATAAATGGGTTTTTCTTTTTTTTTTAAATTTCCTAATCACACTGTGATCTCACATTGTTTGTAACTTTCTTAGCTAAATTGGATACTATGGCTGCCTATAAAAAAATAATTTCATGACTGTAGTGGTGATTCATTTAATGAAGAAAATACATTTCATGAAAATTGAAATTGGTCTAAATTACTTTTTCTTTTTCAAATTGATTTTCTTTATGCAAATTAAAAAATCAACACTGAGCAACAATGTCATATGACATAGGACATCAGTACCAGAAAAATCAGCTGAAAATTTTCTGAGTAGATTACTGATAAATCATGAGTTGAGGTTTGTTTAAGCAGATGGTTTGCAAGTTAGCTTCCAATAAGATACATAACATTCACAAAAAGCCTAATCAAATAAATTATTACATTAAAACAAAAGCAGACTTACTGGTAGATCTAACTACTAAAATTACTCAAGGATATTTGCCATTAAAAGGTAAGGCAATGTGATGAAAGAAGACAAAATGATTAAAGGAACAGAGAGGTGGTTTATTTCAATTTAAAAGACAAGAAATCTGTCAGGATTGATAACGTATTTTCCTCTTCTAGTGAGAAATATGGCTTAGATTCTGCTCAGTATAGCTGCTCTGTGGGTGCTAATTTTTCTAATTATGATTCATTATCAATGAAGGAATGAGTTGAAGACCAACTGAAAGACTTTCTGATCTAAGATATAGACAACAATTACATGTTCCTTGAAACTTCTTCAGGTGGATACAGAGGATTAGGACTAGGGTGGAGGATGACTGGGACTCTACCCATTTGCCCCGAGTTTTTGCTCAAAAGACCCCTAAACCTCCCATAATTTTTTAGGAATAGTTTAATATTTTGTAGTTATTATTAGTAGTAGTATTAGCTCAACAGATAAGAAAACCAGATTTTGGCCATATGGCTTCACAGAATACAGGGAAATTGGACCAAGAGAGAGAACAAACATGTCCAGCATCTTGCACATGGCTTTGACTTCCAGTGATTTCCCTCATGTCCTGATGTCCTTTAGCAGTCATTCAATTTTCATGAGAACCAGTGTGTCCTTGGTCTGTCACCCAGAGCTGTGCTTACAGTCACAGTGTTGCCTGTTATACTGCAGGCTGACAGAGCTGCTTCAAGGCAGAAAACCTAGAGCTCCATCATTCCTTGCCTTGCCTACCTTGCCTTGCCTTCCTTTCCTTTCCCTTATCTTCCTTCCTTTTATATCTAGGTATGCAGCAGAGCAGGTTCAGAGTGGAACTCTTCTGTAGAAGAAAGTCTGGAATTTTTCTCTTACTCAGTTAAATATTTCCCAAAGAAGTCAGTGAGCATTTTACATCACTGGCTGGGCAGGATGATGAGATGGTTCTCACAGTTTCTGAAATTCCTGTTTAAGATGCCAATCTTAAAGACCTGCCACAGTCTTTTATATTCTTAATATTTTCTCTCTTTTCTCAAAGTCCTGCACAAAAAGCACAAGTTTTAAATTTACAAGCAATTTTGCTAACCTCTTAAAAGTGTTTTATTATGTGCTTTTAAAATATGCTACTCTGTTATTTTGATACTATTCTGCTCTCATTCTGTATGGCTGCTGCACAATGAAATCTAAATTGCTTTTACAGTTCAGTATTTATTATTGTAAACACAGTGGACTGACTTTCAAATTTTTTCCCAATTTACCCATTAAATGTATTTAAACACTTTTTAATGTTATACAGAAATGTGTTTAGATTGCCTGAGGTTTTGCTTATCTATCAGTGAAATGCTACTTACATGTATTTAAATTAGTTTAAATGCACACACACATTCCCTGGAAAGGAAATTTCAGAACTCTCTTGTTTAACAATACTGATATACTTTATAGCTAAAAGTTCTTATTTTCATTGCAAAAAGATGTGCTTCTTAATTAAAATATTTGAAATAAAGAAATTATATATTTATGGTAAGTTCAGAAGAAAGAAGTCAGGAAAAAAACTTAAATAGAACTTCTCAGGGAACATATTTCAGTTAGAAAAGTCTAATATTTGGAGTCCATTCTGGATAATATTTTAAAACTAAACTGTATAAAATTGATCAGAATAGCACAGAAAAAGTCCTGGAGTCTGATCTCTTCATTTGCAGACATCACTGATCATGTTGGACTTTTAATCTCTGATGTCTACAGCTTTGCTATTGGGAATCTATTCTGCCATATGTTTGATACAATAGTGTTGGAAGCTCCTCTACTAATGGATGTGAAAAGAAAGGGCAAAGAAAACAGTAATAGTAATAATAGCAACAGCAACAATATTAATAATAGTAGATAAAGACTCTTCTTGAGGAAGTCCTGATGCAATTGCAGAAGATCAGTGCAAGAAATTCTTCCTGAATATTCGCTGTCTTTACAGAGATAGCAAATTGCAGAGCATTTTTATTTCTCGCTGCTGATGCATTATTTTCTCCCATGCTGTGTTTTGCAGCCTTTGAAGCCAGAAGACAAATCTCCAAAGCATGAATAATGTATATAGATTTTTTTTATGTTTAAAAGCAACCTACCTCCACTGGCGACTGGGCATGTTGCAGGTGGATGATAATTTCAAAACCATAAAATTTACATAATTACCAGTTATAGGGCTATATAAGTAAACATTTCAGTTTTTGCTTCTGCAGTTAGAAGTGTAAAAACAGCTGTTTAAAAAAAAAAAGAAATCTGTGATTATCACAGTTAATTAATTTACATGAAAGACAGAAAGATAGCAAAAGCTGATTTGTGTCTCAGAGAATTTGCAAACCTATTCTATATGTACTGCAAAATGACAGTGGCAATGATATAGAGAAGCTTAACAGATGCAACCACAATACAGTTCTAATTTTGAGATAGAGTAATATGCCTCAGACTGAAGGAATGACTTCAATGGGAATATTACAAATATTTATTGTGAGCAGTATTTTAACGTCACTTCTTTGTCAGAAAAGGGAAAGGCTGTATTCCTTTCGATATCTGGGTGCATGTTTTAACCGTGCTTTTGTTCTATTTAATATTTCCCCCTCATTATCTTCACTGTCCAGATAGTAAAAATATCTATTCATAAGAACACTTTCAGCAATTATTTATTTCTAAACACAAACTCCATAACATGAACAGTACCTTGTCCCCCCAGAGAGAGGTTTAGAAGTTTTCAAAGAAAGCACCTGTGTCCTAGAAAAGGTTCATTCATTAGTGTCAGGAGGAAAACAACCCTGGTTTCTCATATCCTGTAATCTTAGTAAGTATCTAGCTGCCAAAAAACAGCATGTAAGAGACATAATGAAATGTGGATGATCTAGGAAAAAAAAAAGGTTGTAATTAGCAGAAATTATGGTGTTTACAAATTGCAAAGCCCAAGAAGGTTGTAGCTTCAGAAATCCAAATATTTCTCTCTGCCTGCTTTAGTATTTAAACAGTATCCAGCCAAAATCCATTTTTTGACATGCACAGTCGGCAGGTAGGACAGGACAGCATGAGAAAGATCCTGTGGAAGGCTCCCTGTTGACTTAGATTTCGTTCTTTTCCCTGATCTTTGATTCTGAGTAACTCCAGAGGACTCCAAGTCCTTCTTTCATTACACCTGCTATAGAGAGAGCAGAGGAACTATGTGAAATTTAACTCTCCAAAGAGGTGAGTCAACTGAAGTTTTATGATGTGTTTTATTTAATTTCTAAATCAATCAATTATCTCTTAGGAAACACTCTACATTCACAAACAAAATAGCTGTCTCTCAGGTTGGATTTCTGGATTGTACCCAGGTCAGTTTACTGAGTTTCAAAATTTTCACCACGCTTTTAAAAAGCCTTTCATTTTCACAATGGTTTTTAAAATATCATGAACTTTGCAAAAGATGTGCAACTTTTACCACTAATCTCAAAGTTCTTTGATGATAAAACCTGCAAGCTCAGTTCATCTTCTCCTTGAGGTGCTCAGTGCCTGCTCTGTCATAGTTGACTGATACTGGCTGCAGCGTAGTTCACAGCCACCACAGTCCTATGACTCTCAGAAAGGCTGCTGTACCCAGGAGCACCTACTCTGGGATTTCTGGAGAGTGAAAATTTTACATATATCTGAAAGAAAGGATGATTTATAGTGAGTCATACTCTAAAAGGCAGTAAATATGTGTGTAGCTGACATAATCTGGGGAAACACTAAATTAGAAAGAATCAAAGGAAAATGATGATTGAAATAATATATACATCAAATATTTACCCCTTACAGAGGTAAAATAGTCATTACATTTTCAGCATCCTAGGCTTTTTGCATCTATAACCACTTCTAAATATCTAGATGTTTTGAAATTTATCAAAATGTTGTATTAAACAGTAGTTAGGATAGGGCTTCAATAAGGTCCAGTGTGGTTTGCTAGGTAAAAACGTTTACATTGCTTATTTTTAATAATGATGTTAATCTCTAAGATGTACTGCTACTTTGTTAATTTCTAGTGTGAAATTGATAAAACTGATTCAAGCTGATAAAGGAACAGGAGGATCAGAGATAACTAAGAGGAAATAAAGGATTCCTGAGCCTCTTTAAATTGTATTAAATAATAATAATTTCAGCCACAGTAATTGAATATGTCACTAACCTTGCATGTTTTTTGATACACCAATTAAAAGTAAAATAACGTGCTTCATGGAAAATAAAAGCAAAATAGACATCAAAGGAAGAAAGGTAAATGTTCAGTGAAAGATTTCTTGCCAGAAGACTGAGAAGAAAAAAAATCTGCCCTCACTTCCACGAAGTGAAAATGGAACTTCTTTAGCATAAATTGTCTTGGAAACATTCATAACCTGTTGATCTCAAATTTTGAGGATGCATATTGTATTCTCATTCTGGTTTGATGCCGAGGATTGTTCTTATTTTTTGGTGAAAAGCTTATTTATGCAGCGATAAAACTGTAATAGTTTTATTCTGTCAGTAGGGGTTAAAAAATGGCTAAGCAAATAGATTGCAATCTGTGGGACACACTGTCCTGGTTTCAGCTACAATAGAGTTAATTTATTCTCAGTAGCTGTTACAGTATTGTGCTTTTGGATTTGGAATGAGGATGGTGTTGGTAACACATTGTAGTTTTAGTTTTTTGCTAAGTCATGTTTATCCTAATTCAAGGACTTTTTTTTCTTGCCTCATGCTCTGCCAGTGGGGAGGTACACAATGGAAACTGGGAGAGAGCACAGCTGGAACAGGTGGCCCCAGCTGACCAAAGGGATATTCCACACCATAGAATGCCACAGCCAGTATATAAACTGAGGAGTTACCTGATCTGGGTTTGGGAGGGGGGTTTGGCATTGGTCAGTGGATAGTGAGCAATTGCATTGGGCATCACTTGGTTTTACATTTTTATTATAATTTTAATTATATTTTACCATTATTACATTTTTATTATCATTATTATTATATTTTACCATTATTACTGTACTTTATTTTCAATTAATAAACTGTTATTATCTCAGCATACAAGTTTTACTTTGATTCCCCTCCCCATTCAACTGTGGTGAGGGTTGGGAGGAGAGAGGGGGGTTGAGTGAGTGGCTGCGTGGTGCTTAACTTCCAGCTGTGTTTAAACCATGAAACATGCTTAATGAAGGACAGGAACAAAGTTAAATAGAATATTGTCAAACTGCATAAATTTATTTATCTATTTTCATGTATTAGTTCTGTGCTTCCTTCTGCTTAAAACTACATTCTCTTTTCTCCCTGTAGACTTCCTTATTTTTGACAAGCATTGGGGTGCTTTAAACCATAGGGTAATACAGACCAGAAGTGGCTAAAGGGCGTCATCTAATTTAGGCGTCTACTCAAAGCAGGGCTAACTTCAAGGTAAGGTAAGATTGCTCAGGGCCCTGCCTGGCCAAGTACTGAGTTATTTCCAAGACTGGGTGTTCTACTGCTTCTTTGGGCACCCATCCCCATGCTTGGCTACCCTCACAATCAATGTTCTTTGTTTGCAGCTAACCTTAGTTTCCCTTGCTGCAGCTTGTGACCACTCTATCCTGTCTTTCACTGTATACTTCTACTAAAAATTCACCTTCATTGTCTCCATAGCCCCTTTTTTGTAGCTGAAGACTAAAACTGGACCCTTCACTAGCCTTTTCTCCAAGCTGAACAAACCCAGCATTCTCATCCTCTCCTGACATGACGCGTTTCCCCCTGCCTCCATCATTTTGGTGCCCCTGTGATGGGTTCTCTCCAGGTCATTGCTCACTATGGTACAGAGAGGGAACAATATTCCAGTTGTGACATCATGAATGCCAGCTAGCGAGAAATAAGCACTTTCCTCAGTCTGCTGGCTATGAATTTGCTAATGCAGCCCAATATTCAGGAAGCCTTCATCACCAACAGACCAGACTCATTTTCTATTAACTGGATTCTCTATGTAGCCAGAATTCAACCTTACAGTTATCACAGCAGACTTGCTGGAACTGTTACTTAAATACCTTAATTTCTATAATAATAAACATGTTAAAGTAGAGTATTCACATGCTTCCTACTAAAAATGTTACCCATTATTAGACACAAATATTTGTTTTCTAATGGCTTGAACATCCGTTGGAGTTACTGAGCATAACCATCAGCTCTCAGTTTATACAAGGTATACATTCATTCCTTTATGCAATCAGGTGACTGAAACAAGAACAGCCTCCACCCAAAACACAGATATTTATCAAGAGGTGAGATAATTCATAATCCAAAATTGTATTGGTAGTTTGTAAGTACTTGGAAAAGAAGCATCAGATATATGAGTAAAGCCACGAGAGGAGCAACAAAGATGAAATCAAAGATCCAGTGGGTATATATGACAGAGAAAGGCCTGTACAGAGATGTTTCAGTTACTTTGTCTTGAGAGAAATTATAACATAAACAAAGAGTGAGAGCCAAACATTCAGAATATACCAAAGCACACTACTAGGAAGGATGGCTTTTTTCCCAAATGTTAGCCCTTGGTGATAAATATACCCCTATTTGGTTTTTATTGCTATTAGAAAGACATTACTTGTATGGAAAAAAAATAGTCCTTTTTATAGTGTAAAGCCTCTCAAGTGTCTAATTTGCTTGAAGAGCAAATAGCTTTACAACCTAACAGATGGTGAGCTTCAAGGAGAATCTGCACACCAAAAATGTACCAATTTAAATAGCCATATACTAATGTACAAATACACTGCTCCAAGTATCTTGGTTTTAATCAGATAGTTTGATTAAACAAACCTTCAGCTGGTAATCTTAAATTGGTCTGAGTGGTTCATACAGGTATTTTTAATATAGTTAAAAATTCTTAAAGCTAAATTGACATAAGGATCTGGGATTGAAGAGCCCACACCAGAAGTCTGATCTGATTTCCAACAGATACCAGTTTACCTCCTTTGGCTGTAGAAGAGAATAGAGCAATGAACAGAGATGTAGCTGTCTAGGCTGAGTCAGATGAATCGGATACATGAATGAAGTCACTCAGTGATGTGTCTGGAAAGAATGCAATTTCCTTCTACTGAAAATGAAGTCTCTTTCTGCTTAGATACTGAGGAAGGGTTACATATATCCTTAAGGTGATAAGGTTCGGTGTCTAAAACACCCAGCAGGCATGTATGCTGTGCAAGGGAATAGAGACATCAGTCTGAAAAACAAGGCTTTGGAAAAGACATAGGCTCTTTGTAGTACTACATTACAACCCCTGTATATCTGAGTTAATGCCTTAGAACTTTTCTTTTTTACATGTATTCCTATAGTACACCTATTTATAAACTATGCACAGGTAATAGCAACCTTCTGAATATTCTCTCTTTTCCCCTACACCATGTAACAGCAATGAAATTAAAGAGCAAGTATGAGGCTATTTAATGTTTTGATAGAATTAAAATACTTCAGCTGTCCTGCTTCCCTTTTTAGCCTGTCCCTTTCCGGTGTTTGATGGGCCATGTTTATGTAATCTGCACACAAAAGTGTGCATGTAAGTGAAATGCCTTTGTTCTAGGAATGCACCAAGAACAAAGCTTTGTTTATCAATACTTTAAGAGTCCACAGTATTATAATCTCAAATTAAAACAAAAGTTGAAAGTACAATGAAGGGCAATTTAGAAGGGAAAGGAAAGGAGAAGAGGGAAGATGGTCTTTAATGTCAGTTCCAACCCAAACCATTCAGTGATTCCATGAAAACAAACATGGAGACATGCAGAAGAGAAGCTTCTTTCCTTCCTTTCTGCACAGGTGGTGGCTCTGCACTGAATTACGTTGGTGCCACATCCTTATGCCAAGATGCATGATACAGATATGCCCATGTCAAAAACAGAACAGCAGGGATACACCCTGACACGCCTATACTCCTGTTCCCTTTTGCAATTTCTGTAATTTCTGTACTTTTCAATGGTAGAGGAGCAAGTCAGAAGCTGGGTCACCATATACCACTGAGGAGTGGTGTGATTGGCAACTGTACAGGAGCTGTGCAGAGATGGAAAGTGGGATAGTGATGGAAGATCAAGCCCTGGTAGCCTGACCTTTTTTTCCTCCCTGGTGACAGTTGTGACAAAATGACTGGTTGGAATACTTAGCTGGTGTGTGGGAGTTCTGTTCTTTACATTTAATATGAAATTTAAAAACCAAATTCCCAAGCCAATGCCCCAACCAGTATTCTGAGTGCTGGTATTCTGAGCTCATTTGCCTTTTGTTGATGCTCTCCTGCTCTGAATCAAGTATTGCATTTGCTAGCTACTTAAAGCACACAGGGGAGATAACAAACATTCTTTTAAATCCATGTTCTGTATTCGACCTCTGTTTCAGATGGATCTGAGTGTTGATCTCCCACCTCCTAGGTGATTATTCTAACTGCTGCACTCTGTAGTGTAGGACCATCAGCAGTGTTGTGAATCTATTTCCTTCATTCTCATCAAATATCTTGCCCAAACCAAGATATTTCTACCACGCTGAAGAATTATTTAAAAATTAAACTGTTGCTTTGAAAATATTAATAATTTTTCATATTGACTGAAAAAATCACTATTTTCCATGAGTTCAGTATAATTTCTGGTCCCTCAAGACCTCTTTGCTTTTGCTTGACAAATAGATAATTTTGCAAAAAATTTCATTCAGCTGTACTAATACTAGTTGACTAATTGCCAAATAGACTAGTTGACTAATAGACTACTAATTGACTAATACTAGTCAATTTTTGAGTCAAATGAGTTACACTATTGATTTGATAAATCTAATAAAGATCTAATTAAAGTTAGAATTTTTACAGCACATTTTGGTTGAAGTCAAGCATTCCATGCTGTTTCTCCAATCCCTGTAAACACGTCTGAATAAAAAATTCCAGCCACAAAGGATATCATGAAGTACTGACCAAAACCTGCTCTCATTTATGGAACTTTGACACCAGGTAGGTTGCATCTGGACAAACAAAACAATGTCTTAACCTGGACTGAACTTAGCTTACTGTTTTCCAGAGGCAGATAAAATATAATCCTTCAGGATATCCTTCTGAATAAAAATGTTTTGGAGACTGCTTTTCCTATTGCTAGGATCATGAAAGGTCTTTGTTTAAGACAAAGCTTATAGGTTCTAAAACATATTTATTTCCGTAAAATAAAGCAAAGATTTAAATAAAATTTTAAACTTATTTGGCTTTTAAATTAGAAATATGAAGTATCAACAAGGTTTGAAAACTGCTGTACGTGCCTTGCTCAAAGTTCTAAGTTAATCTGAACCAAACTTTATTTGTGAAGAGACTGATGAACTGATGTTTTTGAATGCAAATCATCACGGAGCATAAATTCAAAACCTGGGGAACATAACCACTGCTGCCTAATTTTCACTACTGCTTAAATCTAACGCTCAAAGTAAAACACAAAAATAGAAGTCAGAGCAAACTAAAAGTAAGAAGGAGAAAAAAAGTGCAGTTAAGCTTACAGACCAAAACCAATCTTATTGTCTAATGGATATTACCAAACTATCAAGTTGTTTGGGTTGTTTTTTAGCAAACAAAAGTGTCTGTAAGTTATCTGTTTAATATAAAATATCACTGTTACTGATAAGAATGAAAAGAATGAATCCCAGGCAATTACACATGTTGTGCTAAACTTTTTTACCTATGTCAAACTACACTTTGTGAAATAGAATTGTAGAATCATAGAGTGGGTTGGGTTTGAAGGGACTGTAAAAATTATCAAGTTTCACCCACCTGCCATGGGCAAGGACACCTTCCACTGGACTAGTTACTCAAAGTCCCATCCAACCTGGCCTTGAACATTCCCAGGGATGAAGCATCCATGGCCTCTCTGGGCAACCTGTTCTGGTGCCTCGTCACCTTCATCATAAAAAATTTCTTCCTTACATCCAATCTAAATTTACCATCTTTCAGTTGAAAATTATTATCCCTTGTCTTGTCCCTATAGGCCTAGGTAAAAAGTCTCTCAAAATGTCAAATTCCATTAACGTAGTTGTTAATATGGACTTCAGCCCAAATAAATCAGATTAAGCTGTAACACATTTTAAATAATGTCTCAGGAAGCTGTAAAAACAGTTGTAAGAATGGAAATTTCCTCTTCTTGTGAAACACATATATCCCAGCTCAGAAGCATTTCTGTGTTAGCCTGGACTTCTTAGTCCTCTGAGCAGCAGAAAACAATTGCAGAATGCAGGTTACACAAATGATATATTTCTT
The DNA here is from genome assembly GCF_000738735.6 of Corvus cornix cornix. Classification (NCBI taxonomy): domain Eukaryota; kingdom Metazoa; phylum Chordata; class Aves; order Passeriformes; family Corvidae; genus Corvus; species Corvus cornix. The sequence goes on from NC_047057.1 coordinate 30,955,115, forward strand.
AGGTAAATTTGATCTTTAGAAAGATCAGTAAGTGATTTACCAAGGCATAGATCAAAATATGTAAATTTCATTAACCACAGCCATAACAAAAGTTGTGAACATACTTCCAGTCTTAATTTTTTCTCCAAAATGCTTTCCACGGTGTCAAGAATCACTCAGCTGGTATTCTTTGTTTCATTTGAAAAGGACTTTTCATACACCACAGATGAAAGTTCAACATTTGTGCCATGGACCTGTCATTCATAAAATCAGTATCCAGGTGCTGTCAGTTGTTCTCTTCTGTTATTAAGACTGTTATTATGCTGAGAGTTAACCAGTTGCTCAAAGGTGAATAAAATACTGATGTGTAAGAGGTTTGTCCTGATATGTGCAGTCATGTAAATCTAAGTATAGGGTTTAATATCAAGTTGAAAGTTCAAAATTGAAGTTAGCAAGGTCTTTTCTATATTCTGTGTTACAAATGAATAAAGAAAGAAATAGCTGAGATAAGTTATTTCAGCGGCAACCTGACCTAAAATCAGAGAAATGGGATACATTTTTTCCAGAAAGACAAGATATTGCAATTTAGCACCTCTTGACAAAGCCATTCAGTGGCATTTCCCTTCATTATGAAAGGAAAACATTAAAAAAATATTCAATTGAATTAAAAATTATTATTCAGCGTAGCTATCTGTGCAGACAAAGTAAACTACTGGAATGATGTTCAAAATGAAAGGGTAACAGGAAGTATTTAACTCCTTGAAAGCATCTATCACAAATTTCAAGCAATTCTTTGAACTCTAGTTGCTGAAGAAGAGCACACTGCATGCTGAATGTTATTGCACTGATCAATGCTTAAAATCTTGACCCTAGCAAGGTTTAGAGTAGCTTAGCAGAAACAGAAGTCAACACATGTATTTGTCTACACTTGAAAGCCCATATATATTCAGAAGGAAAATAATAGACAGTAGTGATTCTACTTGATATTAGATGAATTTTCTTGTCTAAACAAAAACTATAAGGGCTCTTCATCTCTAAGCAGTACAATCAGAGATAAACTGCATGTTGCTAAGCTTCTGCAATGTGAATTTCCAGCATCTGTAGAAGTGAAATGGACATGACAGAAGAACAAGTGCAAAAAGTATCTCCACTTTCAGAAACAAGCCCTACACAACAGTGAGATACAGACTGACTAAATATATAATTAAATGCTTTGGAAGTGCAAACTACCTTTGCCTAATATATGTATATATATACTAGAAGTATCAATACAGATTTAGAATAAAATATGACAGATTCTACCACTTCTTTTTCAACTATGAGCATCAAAATGTGTTAAAATTATGAAAACGTGGGGTGTACATGTACATCACAGAAAAACAAATAGTGTCACCAGCCACATGGACATATTATAAGGACACAGTCCCTCAAAAACTTTGTAACAAAAATTAAATCTATGTTTTTGAACAGTTTGCTCAATAATTCCTATAATTTTGTCCTGGTTTCAGCCAAGGACTGGGTTATTTTTTTGCAGTAACAATAAGGGGGTGCAGCCTGGAGCCCTGTGGGCATGTCTAGGTTATTTTTCTGTACCACAGCAACTGTTTAAGAGTAGGAATTTCAAAAGTATTCTAGGGTGAAGCTTTTAAAAACATCTGTCTTTCAAGGACCACAACAGAGGTCACTGCAGACATATGAATAAGTGCTGCTCAAATCTGGTGCTGAGGTTTGAATTTACAGGAGGTGAGTATTGTAATATGTACAGGATATGACTGGTTTCACTTTGTTGGGTATAGGAATGGTTCTGCACAACCATTTCTTAAACTGGCTTAAGCATTCTTATCACAGCCTAACACCACTTCTTTGCTAAATTAAAATTGTTTTGTTTATAGAGAAAACTAGATTGATGAACTGATCCAGCAAAAGAAGGGAAAGGAATTATGCAAATATAGGAAAGGAAATAAATTTAGGAAGGGAAGGAGGCAGTGGGGAGGAAAGAATGGGCAAAAAAAAAAAAAAAAAAGAAAGAAAAAGGAAAAAATGGAAGATAAAAGGAAAGGAAAAGAAGAAAGAAAAAGGGAAGATTGCTGAAAAGATTAATTTTCATTTGTCCTGGTTTCCAGGTTCATTTCAGTACTCACACAGCTGTGCCAACACATTTTAAGGAGCAATTCAAGGGCAGAAATAACTGACTGGTGTGTGAGAAGAGAGGAGGAGTGTGTTAACACCATACTGCTGCTGAAAGAGATGCAAATTAGATCCAATGTCAGGCTCAGCAATTTACAAGGAACAGTGTTGTCTTGCTTTAGTTGGGACTGCACAAACGGACCCCTGGCAAACAGCTGGCACCTGGCAGCTTCAGTGGTAGCTGCCTGATCATTTTGAAAACGTTGGTGATACTTGAACAGAGGCAGTCAAAGGAGATGAGCTCTGAAGCATTTTTGAAGACCCACACCTCTGCGACTTTGGTGTACATAAGCATAGATGTGACAACTTTTAGCACCTGCACACAGGAACTGCAGAGCTGTTCTCCTGTAAGTAGGTCAGTATGACTGAGCACAGCAAGCCTCCTAACACATGCTTTGCCTAGAAATATTTCAGCAGCAGACTGTTCATACTTTGTTTACTGATAAAGCACCTCTGGTTTGTATGCAATACTGTAGGCAAATCTCAAATTTATAAATTCATGCCATCCCCCCAGTAAATCAGCTATCCCTGTAAAAATGCAGTTTTGCTGAGGCAGTGATGTCTGTGTTGGGGCTTTTCTCAGCAAAGCTTTTGGTCAGGAGTGGGCACATCTCTGCTTGCTTTGCATCTTAGCCAAAGCCACAGGAGTTTACAGCACACAGCTTAGGCACAGTTATGTTGAAATGTAATTGATTTTAACTTGTACTGAATATCCTAAAGATGCATTTCCCCAACTGATTTTGGGCAGTGCTTAGCTTGGGGTTGTGAGAAAAGTATGTTATTTGGGATTTACATTACCAGAAATGTTAACTGCTATCAAGTAAATTCATTAGAGAGTGAGCAAAGCTGGATTTCACCAGGGAAGAAAGGGGCAGAGGCACTTGAGAAAATTTGCTGTAAGAGATGAAGAATATTTTATCAGTATAACAGCTCCAGCATTACAGCATCCTAACAGTGGGAAACAAAACATCAGACAATTTACCAGTACTGCAACAGCAGCACACATTTTACACACACACTGGGTCTAAGCCATTTAAACGCTTTATATGTACAGGCACACAGGATGTGATTTTTCTACAGTTTCTAGATGAGCAGAAAGAGATCATTAAAGGTGATTATGGTCTTTGAAGTACTTTTTTCTGCTTGATTCTGTGAAACTATGTACATGTGTATATGTGCCTGTGTGAAGAGGTGTTATATATTCCAGCAGGCACCCTAAGGAAACCAGGGGGCTTTTGCTGTGACTTTTTTCTGTGCTAGTGAGGAACACCTGGTAGTTCTCTTCCCCTGTTTTGCCACCTTGGTGCTTGAAGGGTGGGGGGCATGAAGGGGAGAGGCTGTGGACTAGGCACCACACCTCCTTCCTTGCAATGCCTGTGGAAACAGTAGTGAAGGGAGAGGTTTCTGTCCTCTTCTCTACTGAACCTCAGGGAGCCACAGCCACAGGACTCATGACAGGTCAAAATGAGGCTGCTCCTTTCCAGATGTGTATGGTGCAAAGCAAAACCAGAGAATATCCCTCAAAAAATGTGAGCACTGAGGTGAGCATGCCTGCCACAGGACGACTAGATACAGCTTCCCTGGAGTAAATGTAAATTTGTTTTTTTAAAATTTTATTTTTATTCTTATCCTGACTCCAGGGCATCTTTTGGCTCTGTGATGGAGAGACATGCAAAAAACCTTGGAGTATGCTGAGGTCTCTACTGGTTCTCCAGATGTGTCTCCTCAGGAGGCCTTTTTTCTGCACTGTTGAGCCTCTGAGCCTCTTTGCTCTTCGTCAACACTCAGCAAAACCTGCTTCCCATGCCAAAAGCTTGCATAGCTTGCAAGCCAAAGGTACATCATCGAGGGATTCCCCCTCCAAGTAGCTCATGTTACTGTGCAGGACTGCTTATGGAGCAGTGGGTCTGATGTTTGGATTTTATTGTCTTTTTTTTTGTCAATTCAGTATGGTAACGTGAGCGTTGCTCAAGTGTCTATTAAGGTATTGCAGTCTCCTACAGCCATATGGTACCACATTTGTTTAGAAACACAATTTCTGGCTTCATTAAAACTCTTTAGAATGTTTGCTTGTTTTTAAATGCCTTCAGAGAAATCAATCAATCAATTTTTTATTCAATATATAAATTTAATGAATGTGTTGGTCCTAACCTTTGTAGCCAGTTTTGATTTTGATTTTTGGTTGTAGGTCTATAAGAGAAAATTAAGAAAAAAAATTAATACATAGATCCTAAACTTTTTATTTATCCATAAATTTCCAAAATGTTTAACATAGCACACAACAGGAAGAAAACCCTATTTTTTTATTGCTCAGGAGATAAAGGAGTGGAGTTCAACTTAGGTACTCATCTCAGAATCTGCAATATTCCTGTCATTTTCAAAAACACAGAAGTACCTTACAGAGAACTCCACAGCCTCTTACAGTTCTTCCCCAGAGTTTCTACCATGAGGTCTTAATGTCTCATCTGAATTTTCCTTGCCACATAAACCTCTCTACAGTATTTTTTATCTGTGAATTCTGTTATTCTTTGCTGATTCTTTCATTCGTTCTTCCAGTTTAGTACTGAGTAATGGATGTAATATTTCTTCCCAGCTCTCTGCAGCCTTTCACTCAAAAGAAAGGCAAGTCTATAGGCAACTGCAATCATAGTTATGTGATTAAAGAATTTGCCTAAGGGGAAGAAAATGGGACTCAGTTCTTGCGTTATCACAGGTCCTGCAGTGCTGATGGTGAACTGTGTAGGCCCACAGCCAAAGAGGGTTTAGGCTCTCATTAAAAGCTTCTTGTTCTACTCAGCCACAAGCCTAACCCCTCTCCTGCATTCCGCCTTTCATGCTGGCAAGTTTGCTGCAAGAATGCCTTTGAAGTTGAGGTAGACAGTGGAAATGAACAGGGGAACCAAGCTTGCTGCTGTTGATGAGACTTAAATTGAGACAGAAGCCTAGCTGTTGTCAGTCATGTCAACAGTGATTTACTCTTAAGGCTTTGCAGACCTAAAATTCAGGCATCTGAGGAAACGCAGGAATGAGAAATGAGGTGCTGATAGAGTCTGGGCACCTCCAAAGATTAAGCAGGAGCTTTCAAGAACTCAGTTTTAGGTCCTTAAATTCCAAGTCTCACTTAAAAATATCATCACCTTTCTTGACCCAGGCCTCATGATAGCTGTGTTTCTGTGACTGCCTGTTTGGAAAGGGATTTGCAAATATCTACACTCCCAAGTATCTGTTAAGTGAGATAACAGCACTTGAATATTTCATGTGGTCTGAAGCTGAATATTATCACAGAAGCTGAGAAGAGCATGGATAGTCATCTTTTCCAAACTGCATGTTCAAATGAAAAAAATGCTTCAAACTTCACTCATAACTAGCTTTATTTTATTCCTTGATTAAACAGTCTAACCTGTAGACTTACCATACACGCAGAGAAAATAAGCCTAAACTGCAGAATCCATAGTGCTGTGAATGTGAGGTTCTCAGTAGGAAAAACAGGGTATATGTGGAGGTTATTCTTTCAGGAACAGACATCATTTGAAGAGAATTGTTTCAAGATCACATTTCTGGATGTAGTCTCTTTAATGTTGCCATGACTCATTCTGCAAACATTTGGCACGCATTTTACATTACATATGCTGAAATATATGACTTACTTTTAAAACTGAGAAGATGTTAAAAGTTGTGAAAAGCTCAGGTATTGCAAAAGGGTAGGTTCCAATAAAGCACTGAAGAGCTTGAGTTTTTATGAAAACAAAAGGTATATTTTTATTGCTAATCTGTAAAACTGAGTTCAAATTTTTTTAACACGTCTTTATTAAATGTCTGGAATTTCCATCCTGGAAATACTACAGTCTCCTTCATGCTGACCTCTTTGCAATCCTGTGTGTGGTCCCAACTAGAACCCCATCAGAAAAACACCAAAACAGCTGGGGAGAAGGAGCAACTCATGCAGTTTCCATTCTCAGAAACTGGTTAGTCTGGGATACATAGAGAAGGCAGTACTCAGATCTCATTAAATATTTTTATATGTTATACAAAAATACTATCTCCTGAAATTCTCTAAAAATTCTCTTGAAGGATGTACACACTCCTCTTAAATATTATAAAGGGGTTTTTTTACACCAAACTATTTGTGTTCCTAAAATGCTATTTACAACTTTTATAAATCCTTCAAGTGACTTTGTGGCTTTTAGACAGACTTTCTGTCGTTTGTTCTGAAAAAAACAGAAGATTGAGTCTTGTAGGTAGAAATGTGCTAAAGATGCTGTGACTTTCTAGGGAGGAATAAATAAGGAAACGAAAATTAACAGTGAACCTTAATTAGTTAACCATTGTTTTGTATCAAACTCTCTGCTGGTTTTATAATTCAGTTTTTGTTGCCTAGTGATGTGATGATACTTCTTTTCATGGAAATATTCCACTGATTAAAGTGCAAGCAAGGAGGAGACTGGTTCAAGTCTCCAGTTCATTAGAAGTTTTGGTTTAGTTCTTATACCTCTAAAAGGATTACTGAAAAATAGCCAGTATGGCCAAGCAGAAGAGGAAAAAAAGCCTTCAGAAGTTTTTTTTTTAAAAGAAAGCCTTCGAAGGCAACCTAAATTTAAAATCATAATAGGGCAAAACAGAAAGAGTTTGAGGAGCAGATTTTTAAGTGAAGAAGAGCTGTAATAAAAGCAATTTCAAATGTATCAGAATGAGGAAAACTGGCAAAAGCTCCTTAAATAATTAAAGGCAGGAAGGTCAATGCAGAATATCTAGAATTATTTGCATGGCTGTGCATTGTCAGAGGGGTGATTTCTAGAGAGAAATGAAGGAGTCTTGCAGCATGGTTTATGAGATATGTAACCCAGTCTGACAGCTTGTAGTTTCCAAGCTGAAGAGTCTACTTGCATCACACTTCTGTTTCTTTACCTCACTTCTGTCTGAGCACTCCCACCATCCACCTTCTACAAGCACCTTTTCCCATCAGTAATTTTCATGAGCACATAACATGTCTTGGTGTCAGTGCCCACAGAGAAAAAGAAAATTAAAGTTTGACTCTTAAAAGGGATGTTGAGAGAGGAGGACTGTAAATTCCATGCCAACTGACCAATAAAAAAATAAAATAAAATAAACTGAAATTACAGACAGAAAAATGTATAGGATATAAAAGGGAAAAGTTTCCACAATTTTTGTGAAAGAAAATTAGACCTTGTAAATCTCTCTCTTAAAATATATTAGGGAAATAAATAGAGAACATCCACTTTGTACATGTATTTTCACAAATCCTTATTTCTAGGTATAATATCAAATTCTCCTAAAAACCCATGAATGCAAAGTCATTAAAAGATCTCATAATTCTGGTAGAATAGTAGATAAGTACACTATAATGCAAAAAAAAAAAAAAAAAAAAAAAAATTCCTATCAGCATAATAAAGAAGCACAAAGTTGAATTATTTAAGAACAAAATCTGAAAATCACGGTGGATCATAAGTCTCTGAAACACATTAGCTAAACATTGATTCAGAAAAGCAAGCAAGTTACTGAAAACCAGCAAGATAATATAGGACATTACTCTGTTGCTAAACACAATTTGATCTGAAAGCTTCAAACTGAGATTAGATGTGAGAAACTAATATTTTTAGAAATGCATTTATTTATTAAAAAATAAATTCAATAATAAATCCAAGTTTTAGAACAATGTAATTCTTTCGAAACTACAGTTACACACATTCAAGTGAAAAACAAAACAAAAAGGAAAACAAAACAATTTGACAGGTTTCTTGGGCTGTAGGTTAATAAATGCTGTAAATGAGCCTAAGCCTGGTGCAGTGCAGAATGAGGAGTGCCATTGTGCTGGCTGTTCTGGACTAGGCACTGCCTCGCTTGCTCTGGCCACCCCTGATCATCTGTACAGTAGAGGCAGGATTAAATAGCATCTTCTTCAGCAATGTTTCAACTCAGGTTATTTTAAATTGATCATGATCATGATCATGGGTTCCAAGCACAGGTGCTTGGTCAGGCTTTGTTTTGATAGGAGGCTAAGAGACAGTTAATGTAGGTCTCTGCACCTGTGAATTTAAAAGCCTTCCTAAATCTACTACTTTATAAGTATCCCCATAAGCTGCACCAACCCAGACCTTTCTAACTGAGAGAAAAAGCCTGCATCTAAACTACTTCTAACACCTAAAAGAGCCAACACAGAAATTTCTTCAGATACTTTCTGTACTTTACTTTTACTGTTAAATTGCTATAATCTTAGGAAGAAGTCTAATTTCTCTTATAGGACCAGCACTCTGCATAGAATATATTAGATTTCTTAATTTCACAGAGTGTTTTTGCACACTACAAGATTAGCAAAAAGGTAGGGGTGAGGCTGCTGTAGACAGTAATTCTGAGTAGGGACTGCTGTCACAAAAAATTCTGTAAAATACCTGGTGTCTCTTATAGCAAGTGAGAATTTTAATAACATTTACCACATGTGGCCCTGTCTGACAAGACAGTTTTTTTGTAGGCTCTGCTCCCTGTATAAGGCATTGTCTGGTGATTATCTGCTGGAGAGTTTTCATCCTCTGAAATCCTACTTGATCTCCGTAGAATCACACTTAATGGGAAAGACACTAAGCCACAAATCAAAGAGTGATTTCTACATCCAGAAAGGATGTACAGTGAGTAGATTCATTACGTGAATAAGGGTTCGGAGACAAGCTCATAAATTTGTCCAAAATGTCATTGTTCCAAAGGTAACAGAAGAATGAATGCCAGAACAAATATCATCCTATTTTCATTTCCTTTTGTAGTGTACCCCTTGAAACAAAACAAAAAGTAAAGAACAATAACTTAAATTTTCTTTTGCCATTTCTTTGCTATGTATCCTTAGTAAGAACTAAAACAGCAAGAGCAAAACTGTAAGATTCACCCAGACCTGGGCTCTCCACCTCTTATATTCTTATGAGGCAGAAAATACAATAGAAGAGAAAGGAAAGTAAGTTCTTCTCTTCTTTGACCAAAGCATGACACAGGCTTTCCATTTATGAAGCACTGGGCAAGACACCCTGTGTGTCCTTCTTCTGAAAGATCATAGGTAATATTCTCCTGCAGATGAATACTGCTCATCTTCAAGAGCATCCTTCATAGCTTCAGAGTCTGACTGGGAAAAGTTATAAGATGGTCCATCTGCACAGGGATTGCAGAGCTTCTGCAGAAGTCCTGACTTGTATTGATTTCCCTGTTAATCCTACAAATGCACAAAATAGGTGCTTTCCAGCCTTATGCCACTTGCTTATTTCCATATTACTGCTTGCTGTCCAGTTACGCCCTTTCCTTTTCCAGCAAAAATCCTGGTGGCTGTCTTTTGCTTCATCTGGGCTGAAACACTTGCATGTTGCCAGGGTTTTGAAAAGAGCCACACACTGTTAGGGCTATTAAAAACCCGAAGAAATTAATCCCGAATCATCAAATGAGGAGACCTTTTAGGGTTTCCTACTTTTCTACCTACTCACCCTGGTAGCATGCTGTTGCAGCATGACTCCTGAAAACCTCTGGGAAGCAGAGATTTGTAAAATGAGGCTGAGAATATAGAGCTCCTAGCAGGTATGCAACCCTCTAAGTATAAGTCAAGAGCTTCTTACAGGAGGCAGCCAAGCCACACAATAGGAAGGCAATACCCCTTAGTGTTTTAAGGCTGGGGAAACCCTCTTTAACCCAATGACAGAAGTAACAAAGAGTCTTTAGATCTAAACAACTGATAATTTTGTTGAGCACTCTTTTTCTAGAGGAGGGTGTGGTAACTTCGTAAAAGCATAATTCAAATGCCATAACTAATGGAAAATAACTTCCATAAATCTTTTTTCTTGTTATTTGAGGAAGAATATTGTTATGACTGGAGTAAGGTTATGTTTTCATTTATTTCTCTTTGTTCCTGTTGAATATTGTTTATCCAGTCACTGTCACAACTCCACAACTATTTGCTTCATGGTGAAAAACATTGCCATTTGAAAAAGGAAACTACTCATCATGACAGCAAAATAAAGAAAAGAAAGGATATTTCCATGTAAGTTACTGTGCTTAATTTTAGCTGATTAAAATCTTACAGCTCTGAGTGGCCCCACAGAAGATTTTTTTTCCAAAACATGTTTTTGGGAACAGTGAAACACTGTATTTTGTTGGCAAACAGTTACAAGAATTTAAACCTTTAATCAAGCTATGCTAAATGCTTCAGTTTATAAATTGTTTATGAGTTAACCAGGACTTTCCACACAAATCTGTTTCACTTTAATAATAGTCTGGAAATTTTCTACACAGTATCCTGTCCAGTACAGTCTTCTACTGTTCAGATCTGGTTACTGTTATGGTCCAATCAAAAGTTGTTTCACTTAAAAAAAAGCTTATATAATGTTCATGAATCAGCCAGTGCTGCCAATATTGAATAATAATTAAAAAAAAAAAAAAAAGTCTTTCTAAAGATCTTCCTTCTTGCTCCTGTTACACACTATAAGGAAGAAAGGCAGGCACTGATTCACCTCTACCTACTGGCTAGCCTGCCTTGGCAAGCCTGGTGGATGCCTTGGTACAGCTGTTTGCCAGCCCAGAGTGAGGAGTTCTGCTTTTGCTCTGAGCCTTGCACAGCTGCCGTTCGGCCATGCCCCTGAGCCCCACCACCATCCAGGGGGATTAATCAGCCGTACTAATGACAGGTCAGTCTGCGGGGTCAAAGCATTTTGTCATGTTGTTAAATGCTCGGGGTACAAGCTTAGATACTAAATACCAACAGAGAGAAAGCACATTGGGTCACCCTCCTGGCAGAGAAGTGGTGAGACAACCAGTGGCAATCCTGTTTGATGAGCATTCCTGCCCTCTCGTGGTAAAACTCTGCTAAATTTAGTTATTATATGCCACACAGGGCTGTCAAGCGCACACACAAAAAAAAGACTACTAGAAGAAAATTATAAAAAATGTATTCTCTCATATTTATTCATATATCTTTCGGTGTCTGAATTTCAAGAGGTCTTTGTGTTCCTTCAGCTTTTGCCTGTACCAGATGAGATTCTTAGAGATGTTTTAATCTCTAGTTTAAAAAGTCCGTACCTCCAGTTTAGCCAAATATGTGAATAATACTTCACATGGACAAAAACGAGGAGATTATTCCAGTTTTATGGCGAATTTTAGAGATCTTACATTTTTAGTTTTTTCTCTATATTTAAACAATTCTTAGGAAGCCTATCACTAATGAAAAGAAAGTAAAATCAGGAAAGAAATTTGTTAGGGTTGTAATTATACCACTTTCAAGTTTCTTCCCAGTAGCAACATATTTCATTATGCTGAAACACAATGCACTATCATCCTTTATTTCCAAAATAGTTCAGCAACTGTCTGAAAACCAAGGTTACAAGGAATTCTTGTGTTTATTAATGTTCTGAAAAAGGCTATTTACATAGAGAAAATCATGTCTTTTTGACAGCTCCAAAAATGGACTCTGAAGAAACAAAACTTTTTTATTTGTGAGTCTAGATAGTGCCACATCTGCTCTTCAGATGTACAGCTTACATTGTATTAGCTCACTCACGGTCTTGACAAGGGTTGAATCATACTCCTACTCCATCCCTACTGGCTTGTGTCATGTGATGCTGTAAACTCAAATCCAGATTTAGACAGGTCTAGGAAAAAAAAAATCAGCTAGATGAATTTACTTTCTGTGAAGGTTCTTCTTTCATCTTGTCATAGTGAAGGGTTATTTGAAAAAGCTTTGCACCTGCACACATTCAAGGGGATGTGCAGAAATACAAGAACTAGCAAATCAAATGGTAACACCAGGTATCAAATAAAATATTATAAAAGTGCATAAGAAGAGTCAACTAGCAACATGTCTATCTTCATTTCACAAAAATATTTTATTACCCTTTCTCCTTTCTTTTTATGTAAAAGGTAGCAGCCTATATAAAACAGGATAATGATAGCTTTCCTATTGCAGCCAAGAAAGAAAAACTGTCTTCAGCTGTCTCATTGAAAGGGACTGTAAGCTTTTCCAAGAAGAAAAATAAAAGCATACAAAAATACTGTATTTAGCAGAGAATGTGAAAAGAAGCACATCAAAGAAAATGAATGTAGAGACAGATGTCATACACATTGCAACAAAGAAGGCAATTTCTTCAAAATTTGTTGCTGTGACTAGTCATACATCTGTAACATGCAAATTTTGCTTCTTTTTTAGAATGGAATGTATTTATACATTTATATCCAAAGGCTGATTCATTAATGAAAAATCCAGGGCCAAGGTTTTCAAAAGAGACTAATGATTTTGAGATCCCAAGTCCAAACACCTCAAATTAATTTTATGTTCACTCACATAAAATTGCCAGGTGGGGACACTGGAAATGAATTAATGCAAAAGGCATGAGATGCTTGACCAATGCACTGGGTTTATGCAAGACATCCCATAACAGCTTTACTAACCCTTTTAGTACAAAAATTACTGTGTGAAACACCTATGAGACCAACCGTTGATGGAAATAATACTTTCTAAATAATACTTTCTAGAAATAATATTTTCTTAACCAAGAACTTAAGTTTCAAGAAGCTTATTTTGATTTGCTATTTTCTGTAACTGGCTTTCATTTTCGGATTTTCAGAGTTTGTTTACTGCTCAATACATTAATCTTGGTAATTGTTTAAAAGAAAGACACAGTTTTAAACAACCTGTTACAGGCATACTTTTCTTAAGAGTCATTAAGACAGTGTGGTGTTCTTCATTTGTTGCATTGTAATGTGCCTCAAAGTATTGTTTACTTCAAATTAAAACTATTTAACAAAAATATTGTTACAGTCATGTTATTGACTATTTTGGGTAGTAAATATGTCATAAAATGACAGATATAAATCATAAAAATGGTTCTCAGTGCCGGAAATAACATCTGCCATATATTGGTGTTACCCTACATTCCTTACTCTTGGGCTGCATCACAATCCAGGCTGCTGACCACTGCAGGAAAGAATGAATGAGACCTTTACACTAGTGCTGTATGAAAGTATCCCCCAAAGCAAATTGATTCTGGAAAATAAAGTTGAAATGAGCTTTTTTCCCCTCCTCCCTCTAATGCAAGTAGGAGAATCAATATATTTGGATATTTCAGCTATCTCATACATGTCTCTTGTTTACCCTTGCAGAGTATAACAAGAATTTAAGGGAAAAGCCCTTTTTTAGTTGTGGAAAGTATTTTAAGAGACTATGGGGTTTTTTCTGAGTTAATTATGGAGTACCACAAAGTCCCCATGAAGTGCAGAACATTAACCAGCCCACCTAACTCAAGCTACTAAGTTAAGATGTGCATCAGAAGCCTGCTCACAGAAGTTCCCTTAATTGTTGATGGCAAGTAACAGATGCCTCCAGACAGTGATTCAGATGGTGGGCTGAGTTGGTTTTTTTATCTACCCTCCCCTGTTGACTGTGAAAATTTTTCTTGTTCCTCACCCACCAGTTTTTGGTCTTATTACCATGGTTCCTCTAATTTAAACCTTCAGATAACAAACTTGTTTTTCTTAGTTGCCAGACCTCTCAAGAGCTGACCATAGATACAGGGGTTCCTTGAATCACAAGTTGAAAATCATTTCCATAGAGGCAGTAGTTGCTACAGCAACAAGGTTTCAACAATGCTTAAGCAATTAGCTGTATGTGGGATGAATCTTGGCTTTTATAACTTCTGTACCCTGATTGAATGAAAGTAGATTTCAAGGCATTGAAGGTTTGTATTGAAGAAGAAGACGTAAAATGAAAATTTGTTCTCTTCCATGGAATAAGGGAAGAATAACTTGCATTACTTAAAATAAATGTATTTGTCTTAAAGTAGGAGCCATTAAAATGAATCAAGGCTGTCTAATATTTCAGGAATTACAATCTAATTGCCAGGTCTCAAGAACCAGCAGTGTACCAAAAATAGGCTCTATATAAAGACAACAAGGCAAAGAAAACATCACAATTAAATGGTAAATGTTTGAGCCTTGGGGTCTAAGTACTCATTAGAGCAAACAGGCTTATTAGCTTGAAAATGTGGGAAATGTACACATTTTTATTGCAAGGAAGAGTCAGCAGCCCTGTGATCAGAGCACTCACTGGAATAAAGTTGCTTGACAGAAACAGAAATTGTTAGGAGTGGCCAAATCAGGAAGGCCACGGGGGCAAGGCTGCTGCAGTAAGATGATGCAGTGAGACTGACCGTCTACTAGAGGCACAGGCACTGGCTGGGGTGGGTTCTCTTGTCTCTCACTGGGACACTAGGGTCCCCTCTGCCATTGTGTCTTTGGGGCTGTGGGGATGAGATTTTGACAGGGTGGTGGCTCCTGTGAAGCCTCAGGAGAACATGGGAATATTGGGGTTACCTCACCTGCAATGCTCCTTTGCACTCCCTTGGCAGTGGGGAGGATGGGGTGGGAGGAAGGTTTTGTCACATAAGCTAACAGAAAGTTCAGGGACTTTGATCAAATTTAACATCCAACAAAAATGTTTTAGCCTTTGGATTATTAAGTGTTCAAGGTCATTCCTCTGAAGGTTCTTATCCTGTATCCAAGAGTTCTTGAATAAACATTTCAAAGAATTTTGTGTACTCTAGGGGGAAAACCCCCCAAAATTGCAATGAATCAACTCTTGCTGAAGGAAACCACTTCATGAAAAAATTTTTAACCAGCCATCACTGCACAACTTTAGTCCTGCACCTCCCAGCTGCTACAATCAGAAGTTGACGGTCACACTTCAGTTGCACAGATGAGAACAGAGCATGTGTGGGTATTGATTTTTGCCAGCAGAGGAGCATAACGGAGTCTTCTAGGAACACTTAGAAGTGATGCTTTAATTTTATTACCTTTACCCACATAACTTCCAGCCAAAAGAAAGACTCCTAATAGCTAAGTCTTTTTCTTTAGTTCCTCAGTTAAAACCATATTGACTGCATGGAGACTTATTCTTTATGGGGAGCTATAGAATGTTACACACTTGTGAATGGTTTATTACATTTCATGTAAAAAATGTAGCTAAGCACAATGACTTTTGCACCGCTGCACAAATTTGTTTTGTGTCCATCTTTTGACCAGAAAACACTGGACATTCTTAAGAGAAGATTCATACACTGAAGATGCACTTTATTAAAAATACTGCTATTTTCAATTGCATTCTAACTTATGCAGTGTCCTCTGTGATATGCATTTTGATGAGTAGATAAATCAAAATTGAACAATCAAACTAATACATTTTTCTTCTGTCTGTATTTTGTCTGTATCTCTTAGTCTTCTTCACATGGCACATTTTATCAATAAAATTGAATGATCACCTCTCAGAGGGGCTTGCACAATAGAACTTAATTTTGAAGGCCTCAGGGATGGCTGAGACTGTACTGGTCATTGTAGTTTCTAGAGCAAACATATGGTTTTAAGTATAGGTTTAATTGCCTGTTCTCTAGATGTAGGGTTTTTTTCAGAATAGTTTATAAATTGTTTAGCTTTTTTTCTTTTATTAACTTGTCCTCATTTCCTTTTTGGTAAAAAAACATGATTGGTTTACAACAATAAGTACTGCTCATGGTCCATGGGACTTATTACTGGGAAGAAAGAACATACTTTCATCAATCTAAATCTGCATTTGATCAGTATCTTCCTATAGAGTACCACAGTCTCCCCTGCTGATGGCTTTTGGCTGTAACATACTATACTAGTGTTTTGACTGGGAGTCCAGCCCCTAGCAGAGAAAAAAAAAGAGACCTAGTTGGGCTTTTATGTCCCTTTACAGGAACACAGCCAAATCAAAATATTTGGGTTTTAGGCCTCTGGTCTTTAAGGAAAATGAAATAAAACAAAGGCAGTTTTCTATGGAATGTATATAATTTTTGATAAGAAAAGAAGATTGGTTTGGTCAAAAGTCCAATTTTACATTGAAAGACTTCCAATATGAAATGTTTAAGCTGCAGGTTTATTACACTTAAGCGTGAAATGTAATAAACCATGAAATAAAAATATACTTACAAATATGAATTAACATAACTTAATCTTTCAGGTTATCTCCTTACACTTACACACACACACACACACACATACTACGGAGAGACTGCTAGCAGGACAGCAATATTCATTTTACTTCTTAGTTAAAGAAGCAAGAATGAAACAGTGAAGAGATGTTTTCTAAGTTATAACCCTCAAATAAATTTAAAAAAATTATTCTCCTGCAAGGTGTATTGAGACCAACATCATTAACATGATAATCCACTGAGAAACTACTTCCTAGACTTTCATGTAGACACCTGTAAAAGATAACTGATCTTAGATAAATTTTTAGAGTATTAATTCAGTGAATAAGTGTGGGTTTTCCAATAGTATAATTTTAAAAGGATAGACAAGTGTGGGATGGTTATAATATTCCCTACACTGCTTAATGAGACAGAGAATTAGCCTGACTTCAGATGTGTCATATCTGGTAAGTGAATGGATTATTAACTTTAATGCAGTAAATGCAATGTTAGTATCACGTTTAATCACATAAAATCCAAGATAATGGTTGGGAAACTCATTAAATAAAAATCTGTATTTTACAAGCCCATAATAAAAATAGTGACCTGTGTGTATATGTAAGTGGATAAGGTGGATGGTGAATATCAGCAAAAGCAGCAGAGGAGAGGAGAAGCAAGAAATAAAGACGCATTTAATCAACCATTTATAATTATATAATCCAGAAAGCAGCTTAATCACAGCCATATACCATGTGGTTTCTACTCTTGTCATTGGCTAAATCTTAAAAGTGATTATATTATGCTAAGGAAGTGCAGGGACCATGGCACCAGCTGCTGGATAGGTCACATGTATGCTTGCCTCTACCTGATCCATCGGGCTTGCACAGAAGAGAGATCAATTAGGCCTTTGATTAAAGTAATAGACAATAAAGGTTTTGTTTTCTAGGCTGAAATAATGTCTCAGGTGCAGCATAGATATAGTCAGATAAAATCCACTTCTGTCATGCCATACAGTGCTCCTAAAACTGCACATAGGCATTGGCCTGGACTGGTCAGCTGTGGGGCTTTTTGGATGAGACATCCCTGAGTTTCATCTCGCACCTCAGAATCAGATCTCATGCATTTATCTGTGGAGTCCTTTCAGAATACATGGAGCTTTTGAGGGTGGAAAAAGGTGATTCTATGAGAGCTTTGCAGGAAAAAAATAGAATGTGGGCCAGTATAGTAAAAATAAGACTGGATTATAATTCTACCTTGTAATGATCCTCAAGAAGCTGAAGAAAAAAACCCCTGCTATTCTGTCAAGACAATAGAAGAGATTATAAGCAAGTATGCAAATCATGTCTTTTATTTTCAAGTATCTTGGAACAACGGTAGTCCTGAAAGCCTTCAGGAACCAAAGGTATTGGCTTTTGCTCATTTTCACATGGCGGGATCTTGAACATGCTGCCCTCATAAAAAGCAGCAGTTGCTGTATGCTGCAGTGAGGGATGGGATTCCTTTCCAGGCTGTTGTTTGCTGCTCTCTGCTTTTATATTAATAAGCAAAATCTTTCAGAAATTAGTGAAGTAATAGAAAGTCTCAAGATAATGAAGTAACAGCCTACAGATACATGTTTGTGTTATAGACCAATTAGTCAGCAAACAGGGAGTGAAATAAAGCCAGGTTAGCCCATTACATTTAATGGACTTTGGATCGACAGAGATGATTCAGTGATTCCATGGACTGCTTTTGTGCTAAGTTTAGGACAGTTTGTTCTGTAAATACTTGCTTAATATCAGATGTTTTTTTGTCTGGAAAGAATCTTCAAGCAATCTTTGTAGAAGGATATCTGAAAATTTTATATAAACATAGGTTTTGAGTATGGTGGTTTGATAAAAAATTACTTTATATCAGTCTGAAAATTTCAGTACAAATAGTGAACTTAATTAAGTTTTACACATTTAAGTGTCTAGGCACTATAGGAAGACATGCAGTTAGATGCTGAAGTGAGTGGTTTGGCCCAGTTTATTTCCATCTAGGTATTTCAAATAACTCTCTCTTCTTTTGCTGACTTTTTTTTCTAGGCATAATTATAGCTGCATACTTTACATTTCCAAATATACAACAGAGGTTGAATATACCTAAAGGTTGAATAAATATTAAGGAGAAGAGTCGAGGGTGAGGGTTTTAGCTGAAAAGGGAGAGACTGGTTCAGGAAGAAAAGGACGAACCCCAAATCTTTATTGGAAGGTCATATTAATTTTAAAACAAAATGTTTTCAAGCTTTGTTGTGGTTTTTTTCCTTTTTCTAATTAAATAAGAAGGTGGGGGTTTTGTTTTTGGTTTGGGTTGGTTTTTTGCTATTCTGAGTGTACTAAGCACTCTCAAGATTTTCCCAAGTGGCAAAAATTCATGGGCAGGTTGCAGGCTGCCATAGTAATTCCCTCTCTGAAAGGGAATACACCAAACAACAGCAAAAATGCAGAAAGGATCAAATAAATGACAGCAGAAAAATCTTAAGAATCTCATGGAAAAGATTTTGAAGTATCTTTTGAAATAAGAACTGGAGTATCATGACTGTAGGGATCACTCCAAAACAAGGTCATCTATAACTGACTTATATACTTCTTTTCTGTAGATGCAGCTGGTGAGAAAGTCATAACATTTTATTACCTCTTTCTGAGGTTACAAAGTTCTCATTTGTAGCAATTTTTCTTGTTGACATCTGCCCCTGTTCTACCATGTCAGGAGAAAAACCATTGTGATTACAGAATATTAGTACAAAAGACCATAAACCTAGCTCTGCTTTGAACCCTTCCTCCTTCCAAACAACTCTGTTTTATTCAGCAAAACTCCTTTCTCCGTGCCTTCTGTAATAGCTGCTTGTGCCAGTAATATAAATAAACTCTCTCTCCTGCAGAGCCAGCACAGCTAGGAAGTACTAAGCTGCAAATTTTGTTCCATCTTGTGTGTCATCAACAGACCTGTTTAATAGCTTTCATCTGGATACATCTCTGCAATTCTCTTGAGGGAAATAGGCTGATGGTGGCATCCACAGACAGCCTGATTTGGAAGTTAGTGTTGCACAGATGTAGCTAGCACCTCATTTACTTTGCACAACACTGATAACAAGCACTGATAAGCAAAGCGAAAACCACCCTAAAAAATCTTGCTGGATTCTAGGGAATGGAGAGGAAGCAGTCAGAAAAAAACCCAAACAACAGAAAAAAACCCAAAATAAACCAAATGTAAACACCCCATTTTATTTCTAAACTAAGCACATCTGATACAGAAATTCTTGAGATATAATGATGTGGTATCCACAACGCCATTAGCACAGGTATGTTTCAGGACAGGAACACTCATATTAAAAAAGTGAAAACTACAGACTAAAACATTGATTAGTCTGTACTAGGCATTTTTTTTTCTTTTTTTTTTTTTACCACTTGGGAGACACTTTTATATTAAATTGGCAAATCAAAATTCATATTCATGGAAGGCTTGAAAAATATATCCAATATATCAAGCATGACAAAAAATTAGAATTACCTTAATTTTTTAATGAGAACAGTTTTTCCAAAGGCCTAAAAACATTCCTTAAGACAGCTAAGTGAGAGCCTTGTTTTAGGGTGAATTTTGCTTGAAAATGAGCTATATCATGATTTGTGTGGTCCTGTGGGCAACAACTCCAGAGCCATACAATAAAGGAAACCAGTTCTTCTGAATTCCCTATGAAAACGGGTTCATTAATTGTCTTAGACAGTGTGTCTGTGCTGTCCTGCATCTGTGCATGTTATAAAATGTGGCCAGAGGACTTGATTTGTCTGAACCTGCCTGTATAAATAGCCTGATCAAAAGTTGTGTAGAGTCTGCCTTGCTGTTAATCAATAAGTCAAATCTACAAAGAGAAATATTTGTGTTGGAATTGTTCATTATTACAATTATAGACATTTAAATAAAATTAAATGTTAGTAATTTTACTTTTAATTTATTCAGGAAGAAAGGCAATGTTTCTGACAGTGTGCTTCATGGGTCTGTTAGTAGATTTTAAAGTTAAATCATGAAAATATTTTTGTGCATATATAGTAAAATGAAGTCTTGACATTTATAACTGTAGATTTTCATGTAATTCATTATATCAATATGTTCTCAATGTAATTCAATATATCAATCTGTAGGACAGTTCATGTAGGACTTTTTCATGTATGACATCAGTTCTACAAGTCTGAATTCATCATCTTATATATAAACTGTAATCAGATTTGCAGATGTCAGAATTCTCAAAGCATTTCACATAATATGTAATGTTCTGCTGCTTTGGTGAAAGGAATATTAAGGTCTTCAATAGATGAAAAATATCTCACTTCCAAATAATTATTATTTTCATTAATTATGTATATTCATCTATATTCTGGCTCTTGATATAAAAGTATTATGTAATTACCCTGAAGTTAAAAATTTAGTTGAAATACAGCACTTTTCAATGTGCTTTTACTTATCTCTTTTCCCCTGCCTTCTCTGAAAAAAAGATCTTGTATGGTCTTTCCTTGCCTGCTTTGATTTGTATTACTATGATCTTTTTATATACTCTGACCTTTTTGTTAAGACTTCCTTCAGACTGGATAGCCAGCATGATATATTATCACTTGTTTCTTGTGATAGAAGCATTTGTCTTATGCCCAGCAAAAGCTGACTTGATGTGTGCACAGGCAGAATTTCCAATACTTGCTTTTAAATTCAAAAGTGTTAATTTGCTCTCTCACCAGGTGGAGTAGAATACGTAATTAAAGTAACTGTACTGGAGCTGCAGAGGTATCAGTGTCTCTGTCTCTCACTGTGATACCCAAGCCTGGGGAAAGTTTTCCTAAAGCCCCAGCTTCCTAAATCATGTGACTTTACAGAATTTGCAAAAACTGTAGAGACTTCCTATGACCCTAGAATCAAGCAAAATAAATGAAAACTGTTGGTTTTAATTGCACAGTTTTAAAAATTTGGTGTTCTCATTCATGACTTTGGGACACTGGTCGGCAATATTGATACAATCCTACAACAGAGTTAGAGTACACCATTTGTTTTAAAACAAGTCTGTATTGAGATAGAGGTAGACATGAAGAAGAACTGGGGCATGAGCAGACAGAAACAATAACTTCCAGATGAAACCAACTGAATAAAAATGAGGAACGTTGCTCAGTGTTAGGTATGCCTTCAGCTCCTGGATGCATTTCCAGCCTTGAAACCTGTAATTGCCATTGCTGAGTTGCTATCCGAATTCTAGCAGTTCTTAGACACAAATATATTCCACCTTACCGAGAATTCTAATCCATACTGCTCAGTTAAGAAAGGAAGTTCATTATCTTCCCATATTTGCTAAAAGTAAGAGTCATCTGCAGAAAGCACACAGGAAAAAGGTTGTTGAAGTCAGAGCAGGTCAGACAGCATGTTGAGGCACCCATTCTGCAGACCCCTGCAGAGCACAGAGTCCTGAGCCTATTGGCTGCCCCAAGTGAAGTCAAAACTGAAGGTCAAAATCCCTCCTTTGCTATAGGAAGGGAATGAGAGAGAATATCCTAAGATTTAAAACAGTAATGATGCTCAGGGATGATCCCATGAAGCAGAATGTTTTCCAGATGGTGAGGAAGAGACCTAAACAGCTGAATCGTCATCTCTCATTGATTGCAGAAATCATTAACTTGCAACATTATGTGTCTTATTATAAACAACATGGGATAAAACCAGAATCTCATAGTTGGGTATAGATCATACTCTCACAATGTGACTTTTATGTAAAAAAATGTGGGATTTTCCCAGCCACTGCCCTGGAGGGATGTCTGCTGAGATAAGAGATTTCGCAACCGCCCAGCAGGACTCCCTGGAAAGGTCTTTGAGTCAGGGTGAGGAAAACTAGACCCACAATCCTTTGGGATACCCTATGCAGATCGTTCTGTAACCCATTGGTCTATCCCAGACTCTCTGTAACCCATTGGTCCCCTTGCTGATCCCCTGTATCCCTATAAAAGACCAATTCGCCTCTGTAGAGGGAGAGCTCTCATCCCTGGCCTTCCCTTCGCCGGAGGGGACCCACAATAAAGCTCCCTTCGTGCGGAACCAGCCATACGGGTCCTCTCGTCTCTCTCCCTGGTCTGGCCTGGAGGCTGCCCTGCAGAGCTGAGCTGGAATCACGAGCTGATATCACTAAAGAGCTGACAGCTTCTGCAAGGGCTCCTCTGCCAGCAGCTGAGAGGAAGACACCGGACCTTGGGCAGGCGATTCCTTTCGGGACCATCTCCCCAGACCGGTCACCTCTTCCTGGGTCACAGCCTCGGACCCCACCACCAGCTGTAATAAAAAAAAATCTACTTTTGTAAATATATTTATATATATCAGTTTTATAGATCAAAATATTTAAAAGTTCCATGGTTGTACATCCCAGTGATGAAATGCAAGTATATAGTAAGTATGTGTGTTCAGAATGTGTCTACTTTGACAAAAAACTGAAGAAAGCAATATCCTATCTTGCTTAGCATCTAACAGTTCAAATATCCAGTGGGAAAAGACTACTCTCCAAGAATTATTTATTTATACGCATACTTGCAATATCTTAATCTTCAGTCTGAATCTAGTATATTTTTCTCTATTGAGACACTTTAACAATAAGGTTTCCTAGATAAATCATTATCATAATTTAGTAAAAATAGTGATTTTTAATTATTAAATTGATGTCTTCTCAAAAGGACTTGAATGTGGAATAGCATATCATAGGCAACAAAAAAGAACATCACAATGGAAATCACTTCTCAAGTCACAAAGTGGAAACAAACGGGGAATTGCTTTTGTTGTCTCTGAACAAAATTGAAGGTGAAATAAAAGAGTTTGGGAGGGATATTTTATGATAATGTGGACATGTTTGAGAAGCTAAAAGTTCTGAGTTATTAACAATTAGTTTTTATTAAATTGCTTAAACCTCCTACAATGAAGCTGATTCAAAATTTCTGCATTAATCCTGTTGCTGAGTAAAGCCACAATAAAATAGTCATTGAATATTCTACAGTTAGCTTTTACCTAGTCCTCCTTCTCTGCTAGCAGGAAGCCTGTCTGGAAAAAACTGTCAGTGAAATGGTAGGCTATAAAGAGTAACATTAGTAAATTCCATGTAAAGAAAATATTTTAACAGTGAATGACTGCCAAGAAATTCAGAAAGTGATTCTCAGCAGACGTATTTTTAATTCCTGATTTTGCATGTATATCCAAATGTGATTAAAATAAATCTATTTACATGAAAAATCAATCATATAAACTTTTTTTTGTGAGATAAAGACATTTTTCTGTAAATATTTTTATACACTTGGAAGAACCCAATCCTGCACACAATCACTATGAAAAAGTGTATGAAAAGCAGAATCTTTTAAAACAGCAGTATAAAATTTATGCTATGGTAGCAGCGAGTCTGTGTGAAGTAAAATGTTCCTTACCTAGGAATGCATTGAAGTGCAGTCTAAACCTTACCTATATCTATATTAAATACACTCAACAGAACGCTCACTAGGAGACCACAGCACCTACATCCCACTGGCCTGGTTGTCTCCTTCTCCATCTCCATTATACCTGCAGTCCGAAACCACACTCATCTTTACTGCATGACATAGCTTCTGCTTTTATAAAATCAAGCCTAGGAGCAACCAGTTCAGAAAAGACAATCTCTCAAACCTGTCTAAGGTGTATCTTTTCTGGTCCTACTGAACTGCTGTTAAAGTACAGCTATTTGCAGCAGTTTGATATATCTCAAAACTGTAACTTGTGGCCAACGTTGTCTCACAGTTTAAGATATCAATAGACTGTCCAGAATTTAGTAGAATGGATTTTTATTGCAAATCTTCCTCCTGTGATTTTCTTGGGTTTTTTACATTTTTGTACTTAATCTATTTTATTCTGTTTGTTATTTTCACAGCATGATGGACTGAAGTAGTTAGTGAAAATAAAACAATATTGCATGTTCATGCAGTCAGGGAAGTTTTGGTTCATACAGTCCTGGTACTCTGATGGCCACCTCAATTTAAGTGTAGGTATTTTTCTAAATACTTTAAGAAATAACACTCTAAAGAACTAAAGTAAGAAAATATTTCAGCTAAGGCATTCCATTGCACTTGTGTTTTTATGCCAAGAAATTTCTTAAACTTTTAGCTGCTTTGGATATTTCATGCTGTCCCTGACAGAAGATACAATGCACCCAAACTCCAGAGGTTTTTTGCACCTCTGTTATAAAGGCTATAAGGTTGTTGAGGTTTTGTTGCAGTCTGATTTCTGTGTGAAACACAAATGGCTGGGAAGTTTTGAGGGAAGTTTGTGTAGAGGACTGAGGTGATTCTGTTACATGGGAACAACATCTGTATTACATGCCAAGCCCATGTTAATCTTCTGTGATTCAAACAAAGAAGTTTGCCTTCCAGCTGTTGTTCCACCCACTGTCCCACACTGACACCTAGCTTAGTCTGGCACCTGGCTGGGGAGTTTTTGTCCTTTTCCGGCAGAGAGGTATTGGAAGTTTACTCCTACCCAGAAAAGAAATAACAGAAATATGTGCATCCTATTTATAACTAGTTTCATAAAGAACAAAAAAAAAGGTCAGATTAATTCTTTTTCTCATATGCCTCTCATTCTGCCTTAAAGATAGCAAATGCTAGAATCTCTAGGAAGTAGCCTCCATCAAAGCACCCACTTCTGTGCAGTCCAGTCAAAGACAGAAGAGGGAAGCTGCTAATTACTGCTATCCATCACTGCAGAGAGATGGCTTCTGATTTCCACTGCTCTGATAGTCAAAAATATTGTCCTATTTTTTAATATAATTTTACTCCTGACTATTTTGCATATTCATTCCTAATCCAGGAATGGCTTTTATATTGTAAAGACAATTATCTCACTTATTCGTAGAGAAAGTATTCTATCAGAGTTTTCAGTCAGCAGTCCGCAAAAGTCAAGTCTCCCTCCACATTGCCAGGTTTTCCATTTGATAATATCTTTCAGGAAATAAAGCTTGTGTTGACACCACAGATGCACACAGTGTAGACTCCTCCATGACTGCTGGCCCACATGGCTGAGTTCAGTAGCCCATTACACCGATGTGTAAAGCAAGTGGCTGGAGCAGCAGTGAGCAGCTGAGAGCTGTGCTCAGAAGTTACAACAGGCTGCATGCACATGGCTGTGCTGCTTCTGGATGCAAGCTAGCTTGTGTGAAACTAGCTTGGATATCTATTTACCAAATTTTCTTGTGCTTCAAGCTTCAGAACTCCCTTATGCGAACAGATGCGGATACGTCTTCAGTATCCTCAAATATTTTTTCATTTCTTGAGTACTGTGAAGTCATAACTTTCCTTGCCCTTATCTATTAAGCCAAGTGAGACAAAATGCAACTGTCCAGTTACAGGATAATTAAATTTGTCTTTTCTCTCAGGGCAAAAGTGTCCCCCCATACTGTGAAAGCACACTACATTTTTCTGCATTGTGAATACATTAGTGTTCTTTGATGTCAATACCTAAAACAGTATAAACAGTATTGCCACTGCTTTTTATTTTTTTAGACATATTGATTAAAAAAGAGATTACTAAATGTCTCTAGATCCTGTAATATTATATCCACAGTCTTGTGGATATTGCAGTCTTCCAAGAAATAGCCATCATAGCAAGCTCATGGCATCATTCCACAACCAAAGGGATTTCTGTTTGGTTTTGTTTTAATGATGCATTTATCTTTAAGGGCTTTCTTTCCCTTTTCACTCTCTGATAGTCCAAAGGCAGTATAAACTTTACCTTAACAAGAAAACACATGGATCTATATAATAAAAAAAGGCTGAAATAATGAATTATATAGATTTCCTGTATTCCTGAGATGTATGACGCAAATTATTCTATACATACAATTCAAAATGCTCCATCTATTTTCAGAATGAAGTTAAACATAATGACTCGCAATCCTATAATGGGTTTCAGTTAACTGCAATTGTGCCAGCAGAATAAGCAATACTCAGTGCTCTTGTTTCACTTAAAGAAAACAAAGATACAATCAAAGCACCCTCCTGAGGATCAACACTGCTCTTCATTGATGCCCATTGTTAGGCTGGAAATTATTATTAGACACACTAATGTCTTCAGGGGTTAAATAATTGGGAGAGTATTTAACCTGTGTCATAGCTAAATTAATTTTTTAGTGGTTTGCTTTGTATTGAGTTTTTCTGAATGTAAGCCTATACATGGATTAATTGCAGACACAGGTCCTTGGCCAAAGAAGAGAAGCTTCTCCTTCCTCCAAGGCAAAAGAGCAATTAGTTGGCAGCCTTAAGTATCTTCACAACTGCCTATGGGCAGTTGAGGACTACTGCCCCCTTTGCTCCACAGCAAGAACAGGCTAAAATCCCAAACTTTTTTTTTGATCTACAGTCACAGATCTGCCACTTAAGCTGTCTCTGTCTGAGTTTGATCACTCACCTCCATGCATTGCCTCTGCTGTCCATAAAGAAGCATAGAGCAGAGCTGCAATATTTTTAGTCAGTTTTTTCAAATCTCTCAACAAGCGTAATGATTTTAAACTCAACAACACATTTTTAAACAGGCAAAAAAAGTAATGTTTAAATCTATTTTTATTAATTTATGGCTAATGTACATCACATCAGTCTGAGTAGCATCTGTGTCTCCATGAATGAATGTGTAATGTCTTCAGTGAATAAATGTTTCCATCTGCTACTGGTTCTTAACCAAGAATTATTTTTTCAAATACATTCATGTGCTTTATTTTTAACATTTTCTTGATAAGGTATTACATTCTCCCACAGCTCCATCTATAAAACTTAATTTTTAAACATTTAATCCCATTCCAAATTGTTATTTGAGTTTTCAAGATTGTTTAAATTACCTGCTCCACTCAATTTATTTCACAGATACAGAGAAAATGAACTCACACTAAATGTCAAAGAACCTTGTTTTTGATTTTTTCGTTATCATTTGGGATTGGCAGCTAACCATTATAAACTAGAAATTAATTTTATGTTCTCTTTTGTTGCACAAAACTATTGTTATTAGTCCAACTAAACTGAAAAGAGCTCCATAAGGAACCAGAAAACTGTAACTCAATGTGAAACAATACAGAAAACAATTTTCACTTTTTTGCCCAATGGTGAGGGCACTCAGATGGGAGTGAGGGACTCATCACACATGTCTCTCAGGAAAGATTGCTGTTGTGGTTTAAGCCCAGGCAGCAACTAAGAACCACACAGCTACTTGGTCACTGCCCTCCCCAACCCCTCCCTGAGGAGAAGAATCAGAAAAATAGAGTAAGTTTTGCGGGTTAAGAATAGTTTAATAACTGAAACAAAATAAAATATAACAATAGTAATAATTATAATAATAAAAATAATAATTGTAATGAAAAGGAGGAAGAGAGGAATAAAACACAAAAGAAACAAGGGATGGATGCACAGTCCAATTGCTCAAACACTGGCAGTGCCCAGCCTGTCTTTGAGCAGTGATCATCCCTCCCAGCCAATTTCTCCCATTTTACATTCTGAGCTTGATGTTCTATGGTATGGAATAGACCTTCTGCCAATTGTGTCTTGTTCATGCTCCCTCAAGGCTTCTTGTGCAGCTTCTCACTGGCAGAACATGGAAAATGAAAAAGTCCTTACTTAGGGTAAGCACTACTCAGAAGCAACTAAAGCATCAGTGTATTACCAACATTATTCTCATACTAAATCCAAAACATAGAACTGTACCAGTTACTAAAAAGAAAATTAACTCTATCCCAGGAAAGACCAGAGCAATTGCCCTGAAGATTTTTGCCAAGTCTTTCCCGTGCCCAGCTTTCCTTTGCAAGACACTGAGTTTTGTGCATCCTGGGCAAGTTAATGCGAAGGATATGTACTGCACATGCAGGTATGCAGCTCCAATGGATGGGACCAAGAATTCATCCCACTGATGGTTAGGTCATGGTGTCAGAGGAAGGGGGGCATTTGGGCAAGGATTACAAGCACTTCAAATCCATCTCTAATCTAAATTCAGGATTATTGGATGAAAGGGAGGAGGGAAATGAAAAATTTCAGTTTTGTTCCGTAAACTCTTCTCTGACACCTTAACAGCATGTCTGTAGAAATGACCTCCAGGGGTGCCCCATGAAAGAGCCTGGACAAATTTCTGTAGGGCATTTCTGTGGTCTGAGTTTTCTCTCAGTCAGGATTCAGGACTATATGAGAAAAACTCAAGATATATTGATCTGTAAAATTAGCTCTGGGCACTTTAGCAGCACTCATGATTTACCATCTTTCCTAAGAGCAGATCCAAAGGTGAGAGCAGCAGCTCTGATTTGTCCAATTTGACTAAACTTTGTCAATTACCTAGAAAATGTAAAATGCTTAATGTGATCATCTGGAAGGGACATTACCTCAGGCATGGACATTGGAGTCTGCAATTAATGGGACCACTGGTGAACAATCACTTTTTCCCATTCAACTCTGAGTCTCAGATAAAATGAAAAACAAGACTAGATTATGGTTCTAAAAAACTGAGAGGTCAAATGAAAGTATATGGCTAACTTCTTCCCACCAAAACAATTTTTTGTGGAAAGACTGTGGCTGCAGTCATAATGCCCTGCTGGGAACAGTGCTTGTCACACAATCCTCTTGAACTGTGCCTGGCACTGTTTTAAATAGGCTATAACAATACTAAACAGCTAAACCATGACAGCAGGTGTGCTGGTAATTAAGCAATATATCATGTAATTTCTTTGGGTTGTGCCTTGGTTTTCTTATTAGTTTAGTCTATGAGAACATTGACTCCATTTTCTGTGTGTGGTTATGTTATAGGTAGCTGTATGCTGCTTTTGAGATTTTATATATACACACACATATGTTGTGGATTTTATCAAAATCACCTCTGTGTTGTATGGGTTTTATTTTTTCCATTTGAGTAACTGCAAAGACCATTAGATCATCTAGTCTGACCTCTCATGTATCAGAAAGTTGCATTTTGCTTATATCAAACTCCATTAACTCCCATTTAACTGAAGTAAATCTTTTCTAAAGGCATTTGGTCTTGATCTGAAGATGTGTAAAAATTGTGCTTGTCTTGGTACTTTGATTCAGTAGAAAAATGGTCCTCCCTGTTAAGAAATAATGCCTTGCTTTTCATTCAAACATGCCTCGATTCAATTTCAACACAGCACTTGTTCTTATACATCAGTCTCCACCATATTAGAAATTCCTTTAGCATTACATAGCTTCTTTTGATTTATGAATTATACATGACAGCTAAAAGAGTAATCTATTTAATAATCATATCTATATATACACACACACAAAAATAGGTGCCTGTATTTCTAAATATTAGTTTAATAAATATAAATACAATATCTGTTATGGAATGTATAGAGCATTTTAATGTTGGTCTAAGCACTGCTGTGTTGCAGAGATACTGCGCTTCCCTATATAGACATATATCCTACAGAATCATTTTAGCACATTTTGCTGACTAAAACAGAATCCTAAGCTAGACCCCAAAGAATCATAGAATGGGTAGGAAGGGATATTAAAGATCACCTAGTTTCAACCCCTCTGCCATGGGCAGGGATGCCATTCACTAGACCAGGTTGCTCAGAGCCCCATCCAGCCTGACCTTGAACACTGCCAGGGGTGGGGCATCAAAAACTTCTCCAGACAACCCACTCCAGTGCCTCACCACCCTTACCATAAAGGCTTCCTAACAGCCAGTCTAAATCTACTCTCAGTTTAAAGCCATTCCCCATTGCCCTATCACTACATGCCCTTGGAAACAGTTTCTCTCCAGCTCTCCTTGCCTCCCTTTATCTACTAGAACGTGCTCTGTGTCCCTGGAGCCTTCTCTTCTCCAGGCTGAGCAACCCCAACTCTCTGAGCCTGTCTTCATAGGGGAGGTGCTCCACCCCTCTGATCATCTTTGTGGACCTACACTCCAACAGGTCTAAAAACCAGGAAGGCTTATATTATTTTTTTTGTATTAATTGATATTTTTAAATTGTATTTTGCAGGACTGACTTGTCAACTATAAAGAAAGTAACTGGATCATATAATATGGTTGTCATCTTCTCTTTCTCATTTATCCCCTAAGTATTCCTTCTTACCTGTGTATTGTCTGTGATTTCATGGTTGTCTCAATTTCATTAATAAAGACTGTTGAATTCAATTCATAGGACAAGGTCATTCCCAGAAGCATCTACAAGAAAGCCTTTGTATAAAGCTGATGTATCACTGACATTTTCTCTCTCTGCCAGTTGTTCATTCATTTATGCTCTACTGTGATTGTGTGGTGTAGTCTTTTAAACAGAATGTCACATTAGTGGCATACAAAATCTTCTGCCACTTCTCAACTATGTTTATTAGGCACTATTATTGAAAAATTAGTATCTCAAAGAATGAAAGCAATTTTCTTTGATAATATCTCTGCTCTTAAAAATTTTGTCTATGAGCATTATTAAAATGCTTGTTGAGCAGTCATATATAAAATGAAAAGTCCTGTCAATTTTCCTATCATCTCTCCGTGGATTGATGAAAAAGCAGATACAGCCTGGGGTAACTCTGAAATCACCCCACTTGGCATTTATCAACACTGTTGTAGCTTTAGTGGATTTACAGTCTTTGGAACTGCCAAGTAATTTAAGGTAATTAAAAGTTACCAATGAGTTGACTCTTTCTTCAGACAACTCTTTGGGCTTCAAGTACAAATATCCTGAACTTGAAATAGTCAGAGTAGATACCACCTTACTTTCCTGATGATTACTTAAAGTTAAGGAAGTCCATCATTATACAGTAGGAATATATCATCTTTCTTTTCCAAGTTTAGAAATATATATGCATACATACAGTGGGTTTTAAAAAACCTTCCCTTATTGGCTAGCCTTGCATTTTTTCTCCAGAGTCTTTATTTTCCCTAGTAGACTGTCTAGACCTCTTTCTTTCCATTGAATTTCTCAAGCATAGTGTGCTAGTTTGAAAGCAAGCCAGTGAGAGACTCAAAATCAGAACTACAATTTAATAGGAAAATTAAAAATAAATGCAGTAGTACAGAAACAGTGACAGAGTCAGGATACGACCTGACACCCTGTCGGTCAGGGTGGTGGTAGCAGTCCAATTAAATGGTGGTTGCAGTCCTCCTGAAGTGATAGATGTGGTTCTGTTGAAGCAGTGATTTTGTAGAGAGGTCTGGCCCTCCTCTGACAGTTCAGTGGCGGTTATAGAGGTCTTGCCCTCTGGGAACCCAGTAGGTAAGAGCTGGCTGTGCTGTTCCAAACCTCAGATTATATCCAGGTAGGAATGCTTCCTCTGATCGGAGCATCTCACAATGGGATGATGTAATTTTATGAGTCATGCAGTGAGGCTTGATGTCCATTAACAGAAGATATCCCCTAGAGGGAGTTACCAGGGGTGTGTCACGGAAGAGATAAGGAACACTGCCCCACCTGGTTTTAACAGACGGTGATAGAATACATTCTTTTTTGCCTCATTGCAACCTAAGACACATAATATTAGATTTTGTTTGTATTTTCTGCTTTTAGTGATCAGAAGAATGTCCACTGGAATTCATCCTCTATAATTATCAAAGATAGTAAAAGAAACCAATTATTTAATAGATGCCCTCGAAGGACTCCAGCTTTATTTCTTCTCACACAGTGATTTTCTGATTGAGAATTGCACACTACCTGCAAATTTTTTTTTTTTTTTCAGTTTTAGCAGTTAACTTTTGCAGTATAAACAGAAGACAAATAGAAAATAAAGAGAAAAGATGGAGGAACAGCCAAGCAAGTCTGTCTCTGGAGTAGCATAGAAGGATGGAGTAGCAGGCTCAGTGCCCCCTTGCCTCTGGGAGATAAATCTCTGCCTCTTGGTCACTCAGTCTGGAGGGACCTTGTCACTTTGATGTGTTGCTGACATCTGAGTTTTTAAGGAGCTAGCCTGGAATAGAAAAAGAGCAGTTTTCTTTCTCACACAGTGAAACTATTCTAGAAATCTACTCCACTTAAATACATTCACTTGACAGTAAAATATCTTGGATTTTCCTTGCATATACCTGCCAAATATGAGGGTGTAAACCTCTCTGTGTTCCTTAGTGGTTAGAACAGGTGCTGCAGAAAGACTGAAAGAATGTCACCTGAACTTTTTTATCTCTTCTGCAAGTCCATTTTATTTCTATTATGAACTGCAATTTTAATTTTAGTTTATACAGTTTCTCAACAAAACTATTGAATTTTGCAGTACTTCAAGGACCTGACAGCTGGAATACAAGCTGAAATTTCAAAAAAATTCTGTGATTTAGAAAAGGAATATTATTTTTATTCTAATTTGTCACCTGAAATGATTCCTTACTCAAAAAATATTTTCAAACACTGAAGAAAAAAAACAACTTTAAAATGAAATGACCTTTCTGAGACAAAATAGAATACAGCATGCCTCACTTCTGAGTAGTATGATAGTAAAATGGAAAGATGAGATTTATTTTCTTCACTTTTAATGAGATGAGTAATAGTAGGACAAATGGTAAAATATGAATAATATTTTCCCAGAGGCCATTTCCATCTGATGCATAATGCTCTGTTTTCCTTTAGCAGGCATTGAGTTACTTTTATGCAGAAAATTCAGAGAACTGACAGTAAGGCCTAAGTTACAGCTCAAAAAATTGCAGTGGATTTAAGAAATTTAATCTTTAAGCACAATTTATTCTGGTGCTGAAAAGCTGATTTAATAAATAAAAAATCAAAATATAACATTAAAAAAAACCCATAAATGTAAACATTGAAAGTATTTTTTTCCTTGTACTTTCGCTCCCATCAGCATTACGATTATCAGCTCCTAGAGGAAAACAGAACTAAAAGCATGCAAATAATAGGTCAGTGAATTTAAAATGACCTCTTGGTTTATAGGCTAACAAGTTAAAAATACGTTAATGAAACTACCACAGGTATGTTATACCATAGTTAAAAATTTTAATTTTTGAGTATTTTTACACAAATAGTTACATTCCTCAAAAGGTCTCAATTGTCTTTCTATTAAATTGGCTATCATTAACACTTGTGTCTTCTTAACCAAACCTCAGTATCATTTCGATATTGTTTTTCCTTCCTTCCACAGATAAAGTGGATTCCAAAACTGATTTGTCCCTGATCCTGTGAATAGTTAGCAATACAAAAATAAATTATGTCAGCAGAGGAAAAGGAATGGTGGCATTTCCATCTGGACACAAACCTAGTCTTCTGTATTTTGGCACTTTCCTTCATTAAGACATGTAGTGTTGTTAATTTGGGTGTTCTTTACCATGTGTGAGACTTTGCTGGTGGGCCTGGGACCTGCTTCTGTCTAAAACTTGCAGAAATTAATATCAGTGTTTTCCGACACAAAGTTGCTTTCTGGAAAATTTCTAACCAGATCTGCAGCTGAATGGGCTTCAACTGCTTCTCACACAATCCAGTGGTTCTAGCTTTCATTTGAAGTGTCCAAGATGTAAGCTTAACAAAGTAAAATGTTCCTCTCTCTGACACCGGCCATGCTTTGACACTCACACCCAGAGAATAGGAATAAAGAAGTTTACATAAGATGAACACTGACAGTCTGTTTTATTCACTTTTTTTTTTTAAACTCCCAGCTCTCAAAAGAAGAAATTCACAAATGGTAAAAAAAGACACAATTCCTATAAGACCAATGGTTCAGTGAGTTTCATGGTGTTCATGTCACTGCTACTGTACAGACCACAGAGAGCAAGGGCAGAAATTCAGCTTTCCCTATAGTCTATCTAAATTTGCTTGAATACTTGAACTGTGTAAAGAAAATACTAATTTATATGAAATACAAGTAGGTATCCTTTTGCTATTTTTCCCCATAATAAACACTAGAAAATTTAAGGAACCAAAGAAGACAATTCTTCAAGCAAGCTACAATTACCACATTGGGAATGGGAAACCAGAAATAAATAATGTAAGACTCTCAGTGTTGTTGATGCACCTTGTGCATCTACAGCCACCACAAACATGTAGAGATGCCTATTTACACCTTGAATATGGAAAATAAACAGACAGCCCTCAGCCAATAGACAGTCTCTTAGAGAGATCATCTTTCAGTTAAACCCTCCCTCCTGCACGCTGACACCTGGTAAGGCACATAGCTACAGCTTTCCTAAATAGACCTGATTTTGCTCATGTGTGTAGTAAATTACAGATTTTCTTACTTTTCAAGATGCTTCTAAACAAATGTGTTGCTATAATTTCTATCCTTACCTATCCTAAGTGAATTCCTCATACAATATCTTTGATAACCATCAGAATAAGATGTATTTTTCAGCTACAAATCATCCCACCCTTCCTCCCTTCCTCCTCCCCCTCCTCCACTTCATTTTGTGGATCTGCAGTAAAAACATTTTCTTTAAAGACTGCAATTCTATAATTTCCTTTCCTATAAACTGCAAACTTGTACTTATAGCAATAATATCGATAAACATGAAAAACCCATATGTAAAATAAGCTTATTTTTACTCCATTTCTGGGTTTTTAAATCTTGCAGGTCAGCTATCAGTTTCAGGTGCATTAGTACTGTCCGCTATGGACACCTAAAATCCCAGTCACAACTTAATTCCTGAACAGATGATGTTGATTATTAAGCACATATATTTGGCCAGATGATTTTAAGTAAATATAGTCTTGATGTTTTGGGGTTTCTTTTCATTTTAAATCAATTAATCACTGGATTCAATTATTTTCCCTTTAAATATTTTTCAAAGTGGAAGGGCTCTAAAAGAACTGAGTCATGGGCTTCAAAGGATCTCTGCTCAATTTTCATTTGGGACAGAGACCCTAAAAGTAAGTAATTCATTGTTTAAGCCAAGAGAAAAATTCTTTCCATTGCTTTTTGGTAGCCTTCAGTAACTAGAAAAGGAAACTTCACACAGTAGCCTTAAAATCCTATCACCAAATAAGAATCACCAAGGAAAATACACAGAAGAAAATATCTGCTCTCTTTTCTTTCCTCTCCTGTGTGACTGATTACAGTTTTAATCTCGCTGCCTGGCTGCCACATAGGCTTCAAATAGCTCTTACAGGGCTGTTGCTGCAATCTAGATCCCTATTTGTGCTGTTGCTATGCTTATCTAATATAAGGACCAACTTTTTTACACTCCTCCTGCTGTTTCTATTTACCCTATGATAGGTTAAAAGCATCTGAACTCACCTCGGACCAGACCTACACTTACCTGAAAATTGTGTAAAGCTGCAGGAGATACCTATTTCCTGCAATTTGTAGTATTTCACTTACTTGCAAGGACTTCTTTGGTTAATAGTATGGGATACCACCTGCAAAACTGACCAAGAAAACTAAGGTTATGGTATGGTATGCTATGAGTGGTACCCAATTCAGACTATGAACAGTGATTTTCTAAATTGGACTATGTTCCCAAGGATAATCTAAATTTCCTTTTCAATTTTTTTGGTTGGTTTTGTTGTTTGTTTGTTTTTCTATGTTGGCTCCAAAATTAAATGCTGTGTCTACATAGCCATTTCTAGAAAATGCTGAAGCAAGCTTTGGTATAACTTCCCTTCAGGGAGAAGTTCATCTGGTGAATACACTCTCTGGAAAAGGAAAAACTCACCCATTTCAGGGGCTGTATTATGAATGCAGGGAAATTACATGCAAGAAATAAATGTCAAGAGTGTGGATCAATAATGACACAGGACTTTTGCATACCTAATTACAGATATGTTCTAAAGTAATTGAGCTTAACTTCACAATTCTTAAGTTTGTTTGGATCAATTTTATTTCACAGTTCTCATTCCTTATCTTTTTGGTACAGAATATAAGTTTTTTGTTTTCCTCTCCTAATTGGATAGGATTTGTGACATCTCTTCAGAAGTACCACTGGAATGGTAAATAATGTACAAACGTATGCAGAAGATGGTCAGTCAGCCATGGTACACAACTGGGTGACTACAGTCCAAGGGTTTTTTGTACTGGAATCCATTTTTTCAAATTGTTTCGTTAATAGAAGGGAGTCTTTGGCATCAAAGTGCTGTCATAACATGTAGCAAACACTTCTGACTTTTAGCTAAGTCTATATAAAACTTGATTCATTGACAAAGTAATATCCATCTGAAACTTTCTAGCTGCAAAGTGATTTTCCAGTCAGACCCCATATCTGGTTGTTTTCCATTATGTGCTCTCACAACTGCTGCTGGTTTTGTTGAGAGAAGTTTAAGTTCCTCTAGGCCTTGCAATATGTTCTATTACCTCTTTCTAACTTTCATTATCTATTAAGAACCACTGTTGTAAAAAGGCAAGCATGTAGAAATTATTACCAAATAGGAATCTCAAGGCATATGATGCCAATTTAATAATGGCTATACAATATATTAGAGCTCATTTGGGAGCTGTCAGAAACAGCTTCACCAGCCTCAACATAATCCTTAGCAACCTCTACATTTTTCTTACAGAGTTATTACTTTGTGACTCAACAAGGATTCAATATATCAATTATTTTGTGACTCAACAAGGATTCAATATATTAAGATATATTGCCTTAATTAGGCAGCCTATTAAAAAGTAATGGCAGGATAATTTCATACAATTATAATTTTACCTGGGGGACTGATCATTACTTGATTACATGATGCTGTTGTCTATTGGTTGTGTAACTTATTTACAGCTGATAGTGAAAACAAATAGCCAGTGAATAATTATCGCCCATGAATAGGTGACAAAAACTGTGGTAACATCAGCATAGGGACAATGTGCCCAGCATTACTAACAGCTGTGATGGACAGACACATACCTCTCCTCCTCAGCACTCACAGCAGTTCTCCTTCCCTGCACTGACTACCTCCACTCCATGCTTCCATCTGCCATACTGGATGAGTGATGAACAAACACCCACCTGTTCGAAACTCCATCTATTATGAAATTGATGCATTGACAGGAGAGTCACAATTCCAATGGCACTCAGTGTACTTTTGTGGCAGCGTTGGAAGGAAGTGTAGAAACTAGGAAGATGGGACAGAATAGCAGATGCCTCTGGATGCAGAGTTAATCTGCAGCAGCCACTGGGAACTGTAAGGAATAGGAAGAGTAGCTCTTTCTGGAGTGTTCATGCTAATGAGAATGGCATTGTCGAGCTTTGCTATTTGAACACATTGTCTCCATCTTCTTGGGATCCGATCTTCAAATCAAGAGTTTTGTCAATATTTCTAGAGATGATAAATCATACTGAGCCATTTTCAGAAGTAATCAGAGGGCTACTTCACAGCAACCCTTCAAGGGCTGCTTTTAGTACATAACCTAAGGAGAGGTAAAAGGTAAAGTGGAATTTTACATGGTGGATGGTTATCTTTCCTCACTCCTTCAATGAGTTTTTTTTATCCAGATGTTTGAGAAAATGAGCCTGTATGAAGAGTTTGAAACTATACTAATTCAACTGTTAAACTGATACAAAAATATAAATACATATTTAATAGCTCAAAAGTGTTTATTTTTTAAAACCTCTGCAATGATGATTGCTAAGCTGTATGGGGTAGATTGTGCCTGATTAATTTTACGGATTGCACTGGGTAAGGCTTGATTTATTTGCTGAACTCAATATTGTAAAAAACTTTCACTGCATGTTTGATGACATGGAGTACCATTTTACTGGCTTGAGCTGATTGCTGTCTAGATTTCAGGCAAACCTTTCAGCATAGGTATGGTTTCCTCATGGGAGATGCATAAAAAACCAGAAGAACTTATTGAAGGCAAAACTATTTAAGTGGAAACTCTAATCATTGCCTTCAGAACTGCTGCCTGTTAATAACAATGGACTCTACTGGTTTGGTTTTCTTTTAGTTTTGAAATCAACTGCAAAACTGCAGTACTAAACTCTTCCATATCCCAGGAGCTGCAACGGAAGAGGCATCTACTGTCTAAATTTGCCTTTTGTTTTCTCTTCTCTCCTGTCGCCCTTGTATGTGCAGACATGTTCTAGTGTTGGTTTAGCTATTCCTTGTGAAAATAGACTTGGAATCAGTGAATGAGAATGAGAGGTTAAGA
Organism: Corvus cornix cornix; assembly: GCF_000738735.6. Lineage (NCBI taxonomy): Eukaryota > Metazoa > Chordata > Aves > Passeriformes > Corvidae > Corvus > Corvus cornix. The sequence continues at coordinate 30,993,282 of NC_047057.1, forward strand.
AACTGTTACATGGCATGGAGTGAAATAGGTACTTCCAGAGCATAAATTCTCTGACTCTTTAGGCAAACATCATGGATTGAGATTAATTGCCCTCTGTGGAGTCTTACTTCTCTTCATGGGATGGGACGGAAAAGCACAATGACTAAATTAAACTTAAATATATGATTTTGGCTCCTTAAGTTAGGGTACATATATTGTACTCTTTGATCCAACATAATTTTATAATACATTTTAACCTTCTAAACACTCGCATCAGTCTCTTTCTTCTTACTATATGCACTGTATCTTCTTTTCATCCTCACTGCAATGCTCATATCTCTTGTCATAATCTTTTATTTGTGTTTCTGTTTGCACAAATTCAGATAATATTTTACCGTCAGTGAAAAACCAGCACGGTTGCATGCACTGCTTAGGACTTTAACTTGATGGCTCTGGAAACCAAACAAGCTGAAAATGTATGTATTTTAATATTATGGCCCCATTTTATTTATGTGCCTTGAAATAAATCCAGGACATAGGACATTCTGTCTTAGAAAAACTATAAGCTATTTCAAATCACCCTTTAGTGAAAAACTTATCACTGAAGAACTATTTGACAAAGAAGCACTGTCAAGAATTCTGTGGAAAAGACAATTTCATGATATTGTAATTTGCATGAAAGAATAATACCTCTTTTGCAGATGATGTTCAAAATTTTTCTCTGACAGATGGTACGCACATTCAGCCTATAATTACATGGTCACTTAGATGCAACACAAGTTTCTGATCCCACCTGTTCCCTCTTTATTCCTTTTGCCTGTCGGTGTAATTTCCCTTGTACTAGTTTTTGTGTGGCTAAGGACGGAGCTATATCTAGATGAAAATTAACTCTAAAAAATACAGTTTCTTTTCAGATGGATCAGTACATCAGCTTCAGAGGTCTAAGCTGGCTACAAGAGGACAGAACAATGAGTGTTGGGAGCAACGCCAGAGGGACATTTCCAAGCTGTTTTCCAGCTGTTTGTCCCTCGGCCTGTGCTATGCCTGGGGGGTTATTTCTCTGAGGTTCAGGGCTTGATTGTTTTTCTTGCTGAACTTCATAAAATTCCTGACTACACAATTCTCCAACTTGTCCAGGTCCCTCTGAATGACAGCACACCCATCTGGTGCAGCCACCTCTCTTTCCAATTTTGTATCATCTGCAAACTGCCTGAAGGTCCACACTGTCCCACCATCCATATAGTTAATGAACGGGTTATAACATCATCCTCAGCAGCAACCTCTAGGATACCCCACTAGTGCCTTGTCTGCAGGACTTCGTGTTGCTGATTAGTTCTGTTTGGGACCAGCTGCTCAGGCGTGTCCAATCCACCTCACTGTCCACCCATCTAACCCATATCAGCATCTACAAGAGAAGTTCAAGCCTTCCATCTGCATGTGGTATAACTGGATGCCCTGCAATTCCCTTCAGCCTACTTAGAGTTTATTAATATTATTAATACATTTAGCTTTTTAAAATTATTTTTTAAAAATATTTACCTCAAAGTGAGACTACACCTAGCTGGTAATATAAACTCCAGAAGCAACAGTTTTTTAATTGTCCTTTTTACTTGTCTTTCGTTGCAGTGCACATGGCATCTGATTCATTTCCTGTTGGTGACATCTCTGCTGACTGAGAGGGAGCAAGGCTGGTCAAGGGAGCAAGGCTGCACTCCATGCAAATATTCAACTACATCCACATGCTCCACTGTTTCTGGAGACCAAGTACTATATTAAAGCAAATAAATACAAACAGTCCTTGTCTTGTATTATCCCTTGCCAATCTATCTCATGGCAGAAAAAGTATTTTTAGAATAACATATCAAACAAAATAATTTGTGAACTCTTTTTTCTTTTATCTTTACCCTTTAGAGAATGCAGACTGCATTACAAACAGCAACAGATTTCATAAGCTTCAGCTTTGCTCATGGCAGAAGAATACAAAATGTTGACAGTAGGAACCTGGCTCTTTTTATCAAAGCTGTTCCTGCTTCCTGGATTTATAAATTACTGAATCCAGATGGATTTTTATCTTAGCTTTCACCCTGATGTTATTTCACTTGGATATCAAGAAAGAAACCATAAGCTAAAGAGACTTACATGGTTGCCAGAGGAGAAAATTGTGTTTTACTGTATTGACTAAAAATATATATTATTGTCTGAACTGTATACATGTGGGAGTCCTATTCCTCCATTTCAGAAATAACATAGCTACCAGTAATAGTAACAGGACTTGTCCTTGGCTGCAATGTGCTTTTTTTTTCCTTTCTCCAAACAGCTCTCCTCAAAGCATAAACAGCTTATTTTCTAATTTTCATGAAATAAAGTTTTGTATATAATATTATAGAATAGCATTAGTCTGTACTTAATATTAGAGAAAATGTAAGTATGACTGTCCTGTAATTATTTTTTTAAATTTTCAATCTCTAGCTCCAGGAAAAATGTTGACCTGGAGAATCTCCAGCAGAACTCCCCTTAGCAAGAGATCTCATCAACTAACCAACAACAATCACTTTTTGAAAACATTTGAAAAGTTCATCAGGGCAGGCTAAACAAAAAAAACCGCATGCTAAGAGAAAACCTTCTAACCTGAATAAGATACAAACAAATGAGCCCTTTGTTTCACAGGACTCTCTAAATCAGTATTTGCAGAAGAATAATTAGCCATTATTTTCCTGTAGTCGTTGGCATTATTAAAATTTTCTCTAGAAGGAGGAGATAGACAAGTGACAGTAAATGTTGTTTACAGATATTTATTATATGCTAATTGAGCTATGTGTGTAGTGAGTTATTCATGCTTACATAACCATTAAGTGATCGTTAGATACATAATCCCATTATCCCCACTACATATTTTGTTTCATTTGAATCCGGTTGTATGTTTACTACTTAAATGTAAGCACTTTAATTTCAATTTCATTATCCTTATTTTAAGATGAAAGATATGTGGTAACTTTCACTTGAAATATCATGGTCTCAGCTCTGCCATTTTTCACTCACAGATCCTAGGAAAAAATCACAGAATCACAGAATCCTTTAGGTTGGAAAAGACCTCTTCAGTCATTGAGTCATACTCATTCAGTCATACCTTTGACTGATCACTACCTTGTCAACTAAACCAGAGCACTAAGCGTCACATCTGGCTGTTTCTTGAACACCTTCAGGAACCATGGCTCCACCACCTCTCTGGGCAGTACATTCCAATGGTTTTCTTGCAGGAGCACAGATGCACATTTTGGCATTTAATAGGAAATGTCATATTTGGATTAAACTGTGCAATTGTTTGGCACCATCAGAACCAGTCATGCCAAAAAATAGCCCCAAGTCAAGATGACCAGAGGCGCTTGACTTTTCAACTTCCTAATTAGTGTCCACAGGCTCCCAAAACAACAGGTTAAAGCAGGAAAGAGAGATTCTCTAGAAACAAAAGAAATGAAACAATTTTCTGAGTTTTCATTTGTAAAAATACCTTTATTTATTCTTGTATGCTTTTTGATTTCATTGTTCTTGTACAGATTATACTGACATTCACAAATGCCATTCAGATTAATAACTATTAGAACAAAAAGAATAGTCATGGGATGTTGGTGCTATTTATTATGAATTAAAATAGGAATTAAATTGGTTATTTGTTAATTCACATTTTCTCCCCTGGTGCACATCATGCCAAAGAGCACCTGTTTCTCACACAGGTTTTCTACTTACTTGTGAAAAATCTATGGAGAAAAAAACCTATAGTCCTTTTAAAAAAGGCCTGTCACAAACTGTCTAGCACTTCTACCAAGTACAGCTGACACTTCCATAGTTTGATAAACCTTTAATCATATTTATGCAGCATCTTCATTTCATCAGTGATACCCTCATTATGTCATCTCAGCAATGAATTATTTACACATTTTAAAATTACATGAAAATAACTTGGAATGTGAAAATTAAAATACTCCAAAATCTTTAGATCTGAGGCAATGAAATATATAGTACTAACTTCTATGGCATTAAAAATTGCATAAGGACATGAGACATTCGAATCAGCATGCAGAGACCTCTGGTCATTTATAAAGTACCTTTCTTTTGTGTGCAGTCATGGGCCTTTCACTGATGACTCACTCCTCCTTCCAAAAATAACTTGAAACTTAAAAGCACATTCACTCCCCTAAACTTACCAGAGATATTTACAATGATGGAGATGATTTTCACTCCAAGAAATCTCCCTGTACAGGAATTCCTGGCAACAGAGCCAGGCTTTCCAGCTTCTCTGTTTCCTAGTGAGGATGGATTTTGTGTGGGCATGGACATTGATTTGTATGAATAGTGATTCATATGGTATTTATTTTTATGGACATCCAACCATCACACTCATGACAATCAACAGCCAAGACAGTATGCCCTCACAGGAACAAATCTAAAAATTGGCAAAAGCCAATTTTCTTCCAATCATGTCAAATTAGTAAGTATTTGTACAAAAGTTTGAAGTTAAACTGTCATTTATAAATAATCACCATTAATAGCATAGAAAATGGCTTTACATATTGCTCAGAGGTGTGAGAGTTTGTAAATTATGTAAGGTATTTTATCCAAATTTTAAATCAGAGACCCTAGAACACAAAATTTTCTAACATATTATAATGAGATTATAAGAGCAATGTTTTTGTGCAGTTTACTATTGCTTGCAGTTCATATTCATTATGATTTACTACTTTTGTCTCTTTGGGAATTCAGCAGCTTACATCAAAGTTGGATGTCCCACCATAAACTAAAAAATGCACTGAAAGAACTTTGGGAACAGTTGATGTGTTGCAGTTGGGCTTAGGGAAGAACTAGAAGAGAGGTGAAGTTGTCAGCACAGTGACTACTGAACTAAAGCATGTCTATGGAATCTACTGGGCAGTCTCACCTAGAGCTCAGATAACACTAATATAAAATACTTTTCTATAGAAAGATTCATCATACAAAAAATTTCTTAGGAAGATTTATGTCTAAGAGACTTTCCATCTTTTTCCCAACAAGTTCACTTGGCTGTACTGGAAATAGATATGAGAAATATTTATGCCTGTGAACACAAATTTCCCCACCCCCATCTCGTGAACCAAAATAAACTTCCAGCAAAAAAAAAGACATCTTTTTCGGGGTGCCATGTTGCATCACTTGCTTCTGTGGATATAGAGAATTATTTAAACAGCCACACAGATCTTCCAGAATTTTTCCTCTTCTCCACTGGCTAATAAACCCTGGGGACTGATTTCTTGCCAGGATAGAATCTGTTGAAGCTACATGATAAATTTTTTTGGCAATGAAGCTTTGTTCCCATGACATTCTCTGTACAAGCACATTCCAGCCACGAGGATTGTTGTTTAAGGATTGCTGTTGGCACTGTTGCTCAAAGCAGGGAAGACGGGAGCCTACCACTCTCCATAAATTACACCATGAGAAAATTACTTTCAGCCCAGCTATAAACAATTATGAGAGGTTATGTATTGCCATCCTCAGGCAACCAGTGGTACTAGGAGCATGAGTCTGTAATGAGCAACATATACTGACAAGTGTTTTGGGTTTCATAAATACGTTAACCATAAATTGCCTTCAGATTAAAAAAAAAAAAATAAAAGTAATGTTCAGAATTTAATGTAGAGAAAGTATGTGCATGGCACTTGTTATCAAGTGTTCTTATCGGGAGAAAAGTTATTTTTCTGAGTAGCAAGATATCACTGTTCCTATTTAGCAAAATATTCAGCACAAGAAAATATATGAGATCTTGCCTTTCCCAGGAGCTAGGTATGAACACTTCTAGTTTAGAGAGGACAGCTGCTCACAACATCGAGAGTCTTCTCCTTCCCGTTGCACTGTATATTCTCACTCAGGATCTGCCACAAATATGTAAATCATAAACATCCCTCCACACACACAGTCTTGCATTCACTGTTCATGGAAAAATGTATACTATAATTCTCTCTTTTTTGCCCCAAATTCTACATTAAAAGGATATTTCTCAGGGCTGTTAACTGGAACCAGAGTTTGAACCTTGACCTTCAAGGTTTTGTTTTGAGATATATGGTGCAGCAGAGACAATCTTACTTCTTAAAGAGATTAAGTTCAAAAAGCCTTTTGTCCCTACTTGCATGTCCCACCATCAAGGATAAATAAGACACTGACTACCCAGAGACCCCAGAGATGAAAATGAATCTAAAAATTGATGGGATGTAACTACACTGTTAAATGAATACAAATCCTACTAGCCCTGCGTATACTACACAGGAAGATTGTTAAAACTATTCATCTTTTCTTACTTATGTTACTAACATAAGAAGTTACTTCTGAAGCCAAAGACAGGAATGGATGGCTGATCCTTCCCTTGTTCTTATAATCATAGACTCACAGAATCATGGAATGGCTTGGTTTGGAAGAAACCTTAAAGATCACCGAGTTCCCATCCCGCTGCGTACAGGGATGCCATTCCCTAGATCAAGTTGCTCAGAGCCCCATCTAACACGGCTTCCAAAACTGCCAGGGGTGAGGCATCCACAACTTCTCTAGGCAGCCTGTTCCAGTGCTTCAGCACCCTCTGAGTAAAAAATTCCTTCCTAAGCATCTGATCTAATCTGAGGGAGGTATCTTTTCAGCTTTTTACCGGCTAGCGCTTGTAAATCAATGCCTTAGAAAGCCTCGAGAAGCCTAGAGAGGTAGCACGGGCGATCTAGCACTTTAATAGCTCTAAAATCGGTACCTGTATCAGCTGCAAAGCAAATACCATCAGCAGAAGCAAAGAGGGAGAAATATAGCTCTCTGCTCGCTCAATTTCCTGCAGTTAGAAGCTTTCAAAAGAAACAGACAAGAGATGCTGGCAGAAGGAGCAGCAGAGCCAAAAGAGGGCAGGACCTCCCTCGATCGTCTCTTTTATTTGGAGAAGGGGAAAGGGGAGGACTGGGGGCGGACCCGGGGTGACCGGCCAGTCAGACACTGCTAAAGAGTCTGAGTTACATTTGGTTTTGCCCGCGCTTAGAACAGAGGGGTTCAGAGTACCTGGCAGAGGCAAGTGTCTTTGGGAGGGGGAGGGCAAGCTCAGAACAGGCAGCAACACTAATCCTAACTTCTTTCAGTTTAAAACCATTTGCCCTTTGTCCTGTCTATCTGCCCAAATAAAAAATACCTTTCCCTCCTTAAAAAGAGAAGGAGAGAGGGATGAAGTGATTTGCATAGTTCTGTATATAATTACAGAGCAACCTTTGCCTGATGACACAACTGTCCTAACTGAGTACCATTATGCTACCCTTGAGACATTTCTGATTAAGCCCCAATTATGCAGAGTAGTCATGACGATGGTAAAAACCATCACATTTTCTAACTGTTGCAGCACACAGTAATGATGTAAACATCTCTCTTGGGACCAAAGGATGCAAACAGTTAGACTGTGCTTTTAGACACCCAGCAACAATTTCCAAAGCTGAAGATTTCTAAAACATTGAGAAATGTTTTAAGTTGCAGTTAAGGTAATCTAAGGCTTTTTTAAAATACTGAAAGAGTGAATATGCAGTCAACAATGGATTTTTGAAGACCTAAACCCCAGTTTTTCTTTCACCTTTCTTGGACTTCAGTGGCAGATGTCAGTGTTCTTCAACCAGCAGTGTTCAATGCTGGAGTTTATTCATGCACAAGAAATTTCTATTATCAGCAAATTTGTCAGATTTTTGCCCAGTCTTTTGACTGTGTTTTATATGACTGATCTGTTGCCACAGAGTTCTCACTCTGAACGACATATATAACAATTCTTAGAGAAAGGCACATGGAGGCATAAATGTTGCATAATGTCTAATATGCTGACTGGAAATGCTGTTGATCTGAAACAGGGAAGAAATGTCTCTATTCTGATTAAAAAAGATGCATTTAGCCAACAGACACATATTGATGCTGTGAAAATTTCATTTGAGTATAAACAGCCTCTAGTTTGAAACAATAAAAAGACCTTTGAAAGTTTCCTTCTTCAAAAAGTAGAACAATGTGACAGTAACAGAAATTTTGGACAGATGTGAGCTCTCTCTTTTTGTGCCTTTGCCTGTTTAAAAGGTCCATGGTAGAACACCTGCCATGGTGATCTTCTCTACTCTCTTGGACCTTGACAAATGTAAAAATAAGCTTGTCAAGATAATATCCAGACTCTTTACTCGTGGAGACAAACATGCAATAAATTTTAAGCTGAAGAAAAATTACAGTGTAATATTGTCAAAGGAGCAGCTAGATAATTTCCCTTTTGTTCAGTTCCCAAATGTGAAATTGAGTTGTTTTCTAAAGCAATAGAGTCATATAAACTAAAATATGATGAAGGCCAGAAAGGCTAAAAGACCATAATTATAAAAGAACCATTTGCATTAAAAAAAAAAAGTGGGATCAATCCTTAATCCTTAAAATGGTGAAAGAAGCCAGGAATTAAAATATTCTGAAAATCTAACCAAACTGAATAATATGTTCTTTAAACTGTCATGACAGAGCTTGCTTTATGCTTTATTAATTAAATTCTTCACACTTATAAATAAACCAAATGGCGATCTACATACTTGCCAAAATTGTTCCTTTGATCATGAGGGTTTTTTTTTTTCTCCAAATCATGCCTGTTCTTTCTAAATAAATGTGTTTCATTGTCAGAGTATGAGCTGTTCAGCAAGCTGTGTGGACAGTCACCTGTGAGATGAATGCCTTACTCTACTGTTTCTGGTATACTTGTTTGCTTTACATATATATGTATATCTTAAGTGATACATGTGTGTATGTTAAAATGATAGGTGTTGAAAATATCACCTCCTGATTTCCTCTATCTGCTGGAAGACCAATGTAGTACTATGATAATGCACAAGAGGACAGACAAAGTTAAAGTGAAGATTTTGTCAAAATAGAAACCAGCGCCTTAGGAAGTAATGTAATGGTTTTATTTCTGACTGTAACAACATTGTCTCTGCTTCAGTCACACATCACAATTTCATTATGCAGGCCTACAAAATAGTATTAACGCCTCTAAGCATGGGGGCAAAAATTGTCAAATAATGGATACAGTTGGAAAGAAGTTATTTAGTCACTGAAAAATGCATCTTCAAGGCAAACAAGGAATTAATAGCTATTTTTGGCTGAAACAAAAATGTCAAACTGTGTAAAAATTTTTTCATGAAATGTAAAGGAACTTCAAATTGGGCACTGTCAGGAAAGCCTTTAGCAGGGTGTAAAACCTAGATCAGTCTTCCAAGGACTTGGCAGAGGAACCAGAAAGTTGTGAACTGAGACTCAGCCCCAAAGTAGGGTGAGCAGTGGGACTGCATCATGACATAAGTAAAGGAATGGTCCCTACCACTCCCTGCCCACAGGGAGACTGAACAACATGGTCAGACACACAGCTTGCTTAGAAACTATTACATGGGTTTACTAATCACTGAAATATATCTGGGAATCTGATGTGTATGTCAAGACTAAGACATTCCTTTTTTCCACTGTCTTTTCAGTTCTTTTTCAGCCCTGCACAAAGAGATCTGGGGGTGCTGGCCAGCAGCAGGCTGAATGTGAGCCAGAACTGGCAGCCCCCCTCCCCTCCCTTCCCCTCCTATTCTAGGAATAGGTTGTAAATTAGATTGAGAACTGTACTGGCATGTATGTCCATTTTTTTCTGTGTTTACCTTTTCTGGGTCCCTAGATGCAACCAGAAAACTAAAGCAGTGTTTGAAAAGGCTAAGAAATGCCAGTCTGACACTTCAAGCTGATTTGTTGCATCTTTTCCACCACACTATGTGAAAATGTGTCTTTTTTAAAAAAGAAAAGTCATTATTTTTATCATCAGTTTGGTACTGGCATCTGCCACCCCAACAGCTGTCACTCTTATCTAATTGGCCATTTTGGAACAGGAGAGGAAGTTCTACTAAAGAAAGCTTGCAGAGCGACATTATGAAGTGAGTCCAAAATTCCATTTAATTAGTCCAAAGTGATAGTTTTAAAAACATTCTGCATCTGCCTATTAATGGCAAAAAAATTAGTTTCTTAAGCAGTCAGTCTCAGGCTGAGTAATTCTGGCATAAAAGCTAAAGTTCTACTGATGATTCATGGAAATCATTCTCTTTGAAAACAGTTCAGTTCATAATGAAAATAAGTTTATTTTCATTTTTCCTCCTTTATATCTATGAGTATTATCAGGAAAATAAGATATTTATTGGATGAGTAATTAAATATTGTATGATTTGTTGCTTAGTCAAATTAGGTCTAAAAGTTGAAGCTGCTTGGCATGCTGGCCAAGAGAAATGCAGCTTGTACTAGAAAGTGCTCTACAGTTGTTTTCAAATCTTGCCTCTTTGGTGTTTGTGCCTGTGAACTACTTTCCTGATATATGTTATGTAGGACAATGGCTCAGCATTAAACTCTGCTTGGCTGTGGATTCATGCAGTTAGGACAGAAGCGGTGAAGCAAAATCAGGCTGTTTGAATGGACACTGGATGACTATGAATTTAGAGGAAAAGGGACAGGTTTGAATGTGTCTTATTAAGCAGGGGCAATATCTCAGGTTAGCACAAGCTTGGGCTGTGACTAAGAGAGAATTAATCAGGTAATTTAGGGCCTTTACGTACGCATATACAAACCTACACCTACTAATATCTGCATATAAGTAACTTTACACCTGCACATAAGTTCCCTTTTTTGATGATATCATGATAGCACAGGGTAAACATTTATTCAGATAACTACATCCCAAAATCAAACAACTAGAAGCATTGTCACTTGAAATTTTTATTGAACTGAGTAATATTGCAATGCAGACACAAAAACGCCTCATAGTCAGGATCAGATTGAAGCCTCTTACAGAAAAAATGTTGGCATGTAGGAACTCCAATATTTTAACCCAGCATGGTAAGCTTCAAGGGGCTGTATGAGTGTTTATAAATTGTTTTTTTTCCAGCAGTAGCTTAGGGAGGACAATTGCGCTCAGTATGAAGCCCTTCATGTGACAGCCAAGCAAACTGAAGAGCATTCAGGGACTTTACCAGCCACCAGAACCTGGAAGTCTATTCAGCTAACTGTGAGGTTGGTCCCTGACCTGCCTTGGGCTCAGGCCAACTAACACTCTCCCAGACAAAACTGGGCATGATTCAGGACTTGTGAGGTTGCAGGTAACATTCTCAAAAGGAAGCTTCTGACCCTTCATCAGGTTGTGTACCTCAAAACCATTCAAAAATTACATGTACCTGAATGGTGCTTTCTTCTAAAATATATACTTTATAACCCTGTTATTTCATCTACAATATTTATCAGTCACTTTCAAGGGTAGATTTATAGATTTGGCTTTGACCTTTCCCAAAACAGTTTGAATATTACTTTTTTAGGACTAATATCTCTGCCAATGACAGATCACAGAGGAGCCCTAATTGCTGGAGAAGGTCTGGATTAAATGTAGGGCACCGACCAAAGGTAACATTTTCAGTCTGAACTCACCTTTCCCCTTAGTTTGTCAACATTTGATGTCAGTTACATGCAAAAAATCTTTTATTTTTCCAGGGTTTTGCTTTTACATGATGATGTTGATTGATTGATTGATTGATTGATTGATATCTATTTCAGGAAAAAAAGATTGCTTCAGACTGGTGAGACAGGAACAGATTTTTATATATGCATACAGTATGTACTTTAGTACAACTGATAATGTTGCACCTTCACAAAGAATTAACCTGTATTTATTTACCACAATGTAAAAGGGTGCTGTTTGCATTGCTGGATTTTCAGTGTATTTTGCTGGGGTTTAGGTAGAATTGTTATTATTACTGTTATTATTGTTGTTTTAGTGGTTGTTGTTATTGTTATTATAGGATTGCTCTCCCTTTTATTTCTAAACTAAGTACTCTTTAGAGGAATGTGTACCAGTTTTTTGCTCTTTATTGGCATTAGTCAGAGTCCTGAATACCTTTTCTTTGAAGTCTGAGTGAAGAATGCAGGCCACATTTCTAGCTATCTATGGTTTAAGTCAGAAGAGCCATATTTGAAAATATTTTAAAAAGCACATTAATTTTTGTTGTTATCACAGGGATAAGATCACTAAACATGAAGTAGAACTCAATTTGCCTATTTATTAATAGGCACTATGTTACATGATCCTGAATGACACTGTTCTGTAGTCCTTTAAGGGCAATATTTCCAGATTTCCTTCAGCACAAACTGTCTCCTACTCTAGAGATGAAAATACACCAATCTATTTTTGTACAGAGGCATTTTCTTTCATAAACCACATAACCATACGAGGAATCAGTGAGGAAAAAGAAGGAAAAAGAAAAAGATATATTTCCAAATAGAGTACACAGTTTATGTAAGTTATCTTGGTAACTTAAACACAAAGAAAATAATTCAGATCTGAAGAGAATAAAGAGAAGTAGCATTGTAGTCCTATGTTTACTGCCTACCTGTGCTGGCTGTGGAACTTCATGTTACAGAGTCTGTTCTACAGATCTTCAGTCTGCTTTAGATAAGCACAAAGTTCCACACCCTAGATGCTTCAGCCTTCTGCTGCATAAAAATATTACCCCTTTCAAAAATGCAGAAGAGAAACAAAGTGAATACAAATCATATTATTTTGCCTTTTCTGCTTTTAGATAAGATGCTTTTAAAAGATGATGAGTGCCTCAAATATTTATCAAGGGAAATATCAGTGTACTTTTCCACTAACCCAGAATAAACATGTTTATAAACTTACATTATTTACCAGTGTGGAATCCTCTTCTGTCTCAAGGCTGCTGTAACTTGCACACTTACACTTAATTTCACTGGCAAATTCCTCTTTTAATATCAGGTAAGTTTGGAGTCACCACCCAAAATCCTGCCTGGGGGAAATTAATTAAAATTATCTGAATCGGTCTATGCAAGTCTAATATTCAATAACAAAGGGGGAATTAAATGTTTTCTTTGGGACTAAAATGATACTCTGTTTCTCTCTGCTTATACTTTCCCTGACAGTCAAGAGAAGAACTTCAAATAAGTTTCTGAGGCACCATCCACATTCTGGAATCCTTTTTCATTTCACACAGCTCATGAAAACAGAAGCTTTTAAGCAACAGTATTTGGAGGTTCAAGTCACAGAGTTTCCCCTTTCTTCCATTCTCTGTCTTGCTGTCTTTCTAAAAGTTAAGGCAACAAAATTTTGAAAAATGTTTCAATTGATTCAGCCATATCAACTTCTTCTTTAAAGTAACCTTGGACTGGGTCGAGGGCCTGATTGTATAATTCCAATTTTTTATCCTTGAATAATTTGGAAGATAAATTACATGATAACATAATCTAAGTAAATTGTATAGTTAGATATAAATTCTACCTAAATGACCACAGACACAAACCAATGGGAAATTGTATGAGAAATACAAACACTGTGTCCATCCACTCTCTGAGTTATCTGTACCACAAAAGACTCACACCAGAATCAGACCACAGCATGACAGTTTCATGTTAAAGTTTTGTGGAAGATACTTATTCTGTGTGAAGGCAGAAGTTCTAAAGCAGGAAGAAAGAGGCTAAATCTATTTAATTCATCATATTAAGAAAACATTCCTGCACTCCAACTCATGATATTAAATTCTTACCAAAGTTCAAAACACCTTACAAAAATTAATAACATAGCCAATAATTACATTCAGTGATTTCTCCCAAAACACAATTATTCTCCTCTTTCAATGTCTCAGTATGATCAGGACTGTGTCACTGACCCAATGAAAATTTTCTCATCTGAAGGCTTTAAAACTTTCTCAGATAAAAATACCAAAACCAAACAGCTTAAGCAAGAAACATTTGTAACAGAAAAGGTTTTGTAACAAGGCCTAGTTGTCTACACGGCCAAATTCTGTCACACTGTGAATGAAAGCACTCTTGCAGAACGTATGTATTCCCAGAAACCAGCTGAAAGCCAGTCTAGTCTGTGGAATATGGGTCTAGTGCATACTGTAAGTGAAACAGCCATCTGCATTTTGGATCAGCTGTGTTTTCTTCTTGATTTTCAGGTATTGGTTAATAAAAATTATATATCAATAAACTAAAGCAGATATTCAAAAGATTCAGCATTACAGCTCACAATGTAAAGGAGATAGGCTCACCCTCTATGTCCTGGTTAATTCAGATCAGCCCATGCAACAGAAATACTGGCGTCACTTGTACCTCACCTACATATCTATGAATACAGTCCTCAACAATGTACACGGGTTTTTCAGGAGAGGTAGAAGAAATAATTCCTACTCAGTCATCAGAAAAAGGGTGTCACCTCTGTTTTGTCTGAAGTGAGTTTCACAGAACTCATTCAAATGCTATATAAGTCCACCAGCACTTTTGCTTTCTCTTGATGCATCTTCTCAGTTTCATTTAAGTTAGAGGTGGTAGTGAATCAAATTGTAACAAATCAGGACTGACAAACAAGTAAATTTTTTTCAACAGTAAATGAAATAAAACTCAGTAAAAGTAACAAAGTCTCCCTGCAGCAAATAAAAAATTTAGCTAGATCCCAGGAAAGAAGAGAACCTCACGGACCTACACTTAGGAATGGCTTGAGTTCTGACATCACTACTAACTATCCAATGTGTTTCTGAATCACTACTAAAAAATAGGAAAATTCAGAATCAAAACTTAGTTATTTTCTTCTCATGATGGTTAAAAGTGGACTTAAACATCCCTAGAAATTTCCCAAGCAGTCAAATATTAAGAAATAATTTGATTAAATTTGAAAAACTTCTGAGAAGTCTAGAAGAATTGCCTTGATGTACTTATCTGTTGTCCCTCTTAAAATAAGAGATGGATGAAAAATAGGAAGAGGCCCATATGCAATCAACATGAAGATTAAGGTTTTTCTGCTCTGTCTGAAAAGTTTCCCTGTTTATGACACCATTATCCAGGCTGTCTGAACAAATTCAGCAAAACTATTATTTCTGCTGTTATTCAGCAAGCAAGTGCAGAAGTACCTTTTATTCATCATCTAATTCTTTTAGAAAAACACTTTTAGAAATCTGTTGGCAGCTATCAGCTGAAGGTCAAGCACAATAGTTTGGTGTCATGAAGGACAGTAGGACTCCTTGTGGCTGAGTTTTTTGGTAAAATAGCTGTCTGTATTCTTTAACTGTGAGTACAGAATACAGATAAATCAGTCTAGTGATTTTTATTGTTTGCAAATCAGCTAGAGAAGAAATATAAATAAAGACAGAGCAACCAGCTTTTCAGTAATTAGATGATTTGAGAAATCTTCAAGTCCACTAGCTCACTGCCTTTTCTGCCATATTCCACCTGTGGAAGATAACTACAGACAGGACCACAAAGGCAGGATTCCAAACAAAGGAATACTTTGTTTTCACTGGTTTACTGGAGGCAGATCATGCCAGAGCAAACACTTATCTGATGGATCTACAATGCTATACTGAACATGAGAAATGTGTGCTTTAGTAAATATATTTTAACTGTCTAATTTGGGATGAAAAGAATCATGTTGATGCAATCCCAGTTTGTTCTCTTGCCTACAAAGGGAACCCAGGGTGCCTAAGTCAGTCTTGCAGTTAAACTACAAACAGTACACCAAGATTGAGGATGCATTGTTTGAACAATCAATATATGACATATGACTTTAAGAAGCACACATGAAGATTCCACACTTGTCTTAAAGTGTTTCTTTTCAGTCTCTTACTATGGTGCTCAAAGGTACTGTTCTACTAATTTAAGGTGCAAACGACCTAAAGATGATGGAGATTTATTCTGCTTGTTCATCCAAAAACTCGTATTTTAGCCTTTAAATTGATCAATTTTTTGCATTTCCATTTTTCTATGTTGAATATCTGTTGATATTTTATTGCAAAACTAAAAAGATTTGGGGGGTTATGGTTCAGCACTGAAAATTCTATGTTTTTCTATCATATTTCATCATCTATTTTATCAAAATATCATTGTTGTATTCCACCTTACTGTCAAAATTAAGCATCATAAGGTTAGTCCTTATCTGAAATTTAGTCATGATTATTTAGCCTGGAATAAAGAAAAATTGGCAGATAATTTTAGTAACTGAACAACTGAAAAATGGAAAATGTAGAACAGGTCCGTATAAGATAGTTTGATAAATCATGGTGAAATGTACATACTACAAGCCCTTGTACATCCACAAAATAAAAATATGATGATTTTCTATTTTATTCAAAGGATTTTGTGTTTATTTAATATTTACTGGGTATTTTTACAAAACAAAATATTTCACTTTGCATGTTAATTAGGTTTCTCTAAAACTCAGCATTTTAACATTTTCTTATGTCTCATATCTCAGAATTAAATTCTGTACAGCAAATTTTACTTTGATATGCTGCTGAAATGCCAAAAAACTGGTTAGGATGAAAATTCTGAATATTTAGTTTGCTGTTTGTTGAAAATAAAATATTAATTACTTTTAATGTCATTATAATTATGATTGTCTAGCAAAGGTATGTTTCTCAGTGACAAAAGAAATTAGTCAAATGATTAGTACTTTGTGCTGCTGCCCCTGTTGTTCTTTTTTTTAAATGTAGTTCTCATTCCCAGGTGGTTGTTACCAGTTAGGTGAGATATGTGCATGAAATACTCTTTTGTTCCATAAACTTTCAACACACAGTTTGAGACCTGAAGGAACCTGTGATTAATCACTTACTAATTGGATCATTCCTTCACTGACAATAAGTCATAAACTACATAAAAGGCACTCAGCTCCATTGCTTGTGAGATCCAGATCCCTCTAGAGAAACAGCATATTTTTCAGTAAGCCAACCATCACATATGGCAAAAATGCTGTTCTCTAAATGCAAAATGCACTCAATTGCACCATACTACCTTTCATACTAGCTCTGCTTACTATCAAGAAGAAAAAAAAGGAAAGAAAAAAAAAAGGAAATAAAAGATATAGAAACCTTTCTTATCAAGTTTATTCATTAAAACTTTAATTCTTCTTCTGGGCTAACTCACACAGCTCCCACTGGCTCTATTGAAAGTGAAATATCCTAGATAGATTAGTTAGAATTTAGCCCAAACATATAAATAACTCAATTCTCAGCATAATGAGAATGACATCTATAAAAATGCCTTGATAATATACAAAGATAGGATCAGATCTTGCATATCTGATTTTTGAAGTTGAGGATGAATATTTCCTCCAAATTCAGTTTTACTAGCTAGGTAGAAAGAAAGGTTTGATTATGATACTTTGTGTAACTATAAAATAGTGTGTGGGATCAAGGTGAGCCAATTCTGAGATAGCACCAAAGACTGTAACAGATTAGTTTAGATAACACTGCTCTTTCCTTCAGTAAGAAAGTATTTATCTGTATTCACTTCAATGTCTTAATATCTTTCTCTGCTGTAGAAGGAGCTTTGTGCACTATGCATTTAGTCTCCCAATAACTGAGTTCAATGTTCAATTACTTTAAGGTTTAATTTTTTCTAATTAGAGGTAACCGACTTAAATGAAACCTTGGTGACATCTTACTGAACAGCTGCAGCAGAAGAGTGGATTTAATTTGTATTTGCATTGGGCCACATCTCAAATTATTTGGTATGGTTAAAAGTGTAAAAATACTAAATTAATGTGGAAATACTCAAGTAATAATTTTAAAGCTCTTACTAGAAAATATATACTCCAGTAGAGAAGCTTACAGCAAAGAGTGTTTCTTCCTTTTTATTTAACTTGAATTTTCATAAAAAACACACAAATATTACTTTTGATTGTGATATAGATAAAAATTCACAATTAAATAATTGGGTGGAACAATTCACTTAGCATGCTTAGAAGTTTCAGGTCACACCATGCACATGCACACACACACACACACACAGAGACACAAACACATGTTGATACCAAATGCATGAATAGAAAACAACTAGAAAGGATTGCACATTGTCTTTAAGGCCTCTGAATTCACTCCCTCATGAGCTCATCGATCCAGGAAATAGCATACCCCTACTACCAAAAAGGAAAAAAAAAAATCAAAAAATGACTAATTCACCAATCTTTCAGGATTTCTATGTAATTACACATCCCTAAGAACAGAGCTGAAAATTGAATTTGGAGCAGGGGACATGGCAGGATAGTTCTGACTAAAATTTCTGCTTAAACTACCAGCCTAGTCTCACTGTGTTGAGGTCACTGAGCTATTGCCATCCTACAGTATTGCTTTGCTGGAGGTTTTGAAGTATTGGCGGAAGGAGCTAACAGAGGCAGCCAGCAGATTGGTGCT
This sequence comes from Corvus cornix cornix, assembly GCF_000738735.6. NCBI lineage: Eukaryota > Metazoa > Chordata > Aves > Passeriformes > Corvidae > Corvus > Corvus cornix. Next base: position 31,011,518 of record NC_047057.1, read on the forward strand.
GGCTCAATTAATTGAAACATCCAGAATTGATGAGTGCTGTCAAGAGCTCACTATGAGGATGGCTACCAGGGGAGCCTAAGGAAGTGACTGGAAGAGATCAAGGTTATTATAGCATCTGAGGGAAATGGCTGAAAGCAACAAAAAGCAAAGAGAGAGGATAGTGTGACATGTGAGAAAGAACAATACTTGTAAATCAAATCATGCATTCAGGAGTGGGTAAAATGCTCATGTAATTGAAACACTGCACAGTAAATGTCAGTTCCTACTTATCAATGAACAAGGTATAACTAGCATGAGAAGAACTTATTTAGTTCGACGATAGCATGATCCTTGCCTTTCACATAAACTTAATGACAGATATAACATCTGCGCAGTTGCTATTTTCTTTTTCGCTGAATTTCCAAAACAGCAAAAAATAAACCCATTAGTACATTTTGGTTTTCTTTTTTCCCAAAGACACCATGCTGAATGTATCTTTCAAGTGTTATAAGCAGCTGTGATCTCGCTGCAGATTGTGCTTGGCTGAGTGAAAAAGTGGTAATGGGCATCTCACCAAAAAGAAAATATAGGCAGCAAGTAACCATATACCAGAGAGAGGGAAAAGGGCTAAAGCACACAAAGAGTGAAAGGCAGAGAGAGAGACAGTGAAGATGTTTTACCAAGCAGTGTAATCCTTTGGATGACTACAGAAATAAAAACCTGTTAGCAGGATCCATGGGAGTCTGAAGATTGATTATCTGTCCTACTTCTTCTGTGCTTCCTGTGCTGAGAATGTCTTTTCAAACTGCTGATTTCACAGTCTACGAAAGGGCTGACGAAAGAGTCATTGGCTGTAATCTAGATATAAGATTGAAAAGTTCAGAAACCACCTTGAGAACATGATAAATATTTCTGTTTCTCCCAGAACTTCAAAGAAGCACAGTCACTGAAGATGTGAACTCCTTGATTGATAACAGGTAGTTCACATTGCATAAGCCTTCACTTACAGCTGAAACAAGGAGACACAAAACTAGCAGTCCTGGAATAAGATTGATCGAGTCAACCAAGTCAATGAATTTTCTCAAAATACATGTATTTGCCCTACTTAGTAGACAGATCCTCACTCAGTGAAACTTACTGTGATACCCATATGAATAGTCCCTCCCAAATTTTCGCAAAGGTAACACAGCCATAACATCCACTAGGTGAGAACCTGGCATAAGAATTTTTCTTTTGACTCATGTTTTTAATGAAATAGATGTTTCCTTCCATTATTCTTTCCAGACACTGGTTAAACACATCATAACATTTAGACTTGTATGCTGCTTCCGTTTCTTGGCTTGGTTGGTTTTGGGTATTTTCTTATTTTGTTCTGTTTTTTCATGGATTGAGATTATTAGTCACTTCGCCAAATTATTTGCTGGGTTAAACTCCTTCTTTTATTAGACTATGTGGTCATTGTTTAAATAATAATTTATTTAACCTTTAGAATCAACCCTTTGATCTCTCTGACAGGATTTCGTAATCATAAGTGCATCAAGGAAGAGGAAGAAAAAACTAAATGTGCAGTATTGGCCAAAGACTTGTAAAGAAACTAGACTCTTTCAGAAGTACAATAATGCACTGTAACAAACTGTAATACTGTACCAAAACACAGTTCTGTGCTACCCGATATACTACTGTTATGTTGCTAAATTCTCATCTAACTTAGAAAAATATTGTCAAGTATTCTGAATTCCATTGCAATTGGACATTTAATTTTACATGTTTTAAAATCTTCTTCAAAAACTCCTTAATTTCAGGAAACAAGGACTTCTCAAAAATGTGGTCATATTTAACACTTAAGCTAAAAAATTTGACAGCACTGCTGATTTTTTTAACCCTCAGGAAAAGTCACATAAGGTACTCATTGTAAGTGTCACATCTTCAAAAAATGAAATATTCAGTATGTAATAAAATGTATCTGATTGCTTCATTGGAAATGTATAGGTGGAAAGAATATTATTAATTGAAACTATATTCAGGAAAGGGTTAGTTTTGATCAACAATTTTTTACATAGTGTATAGCATTTGAGTTAGTTAATCTGCTATGTAAATTAATGAAATGGAATGAGACAGAATGAAATAGAAAAACTGAGTTTCAAATCTGAATTTTTAATTTAAAATTGATGTTTTCCAAGATTCCATTTTACATGAATGATTTAGCCTTTTGATTTTTCACCCAAACCTGGGAAAATGCCATTGCCTGGAGTTTGAAACAATTCTGTTGATAGTCTTACCTGTTGTTTTGAATAAATTAATTAATTAATATTTTAATTGGAAATTTTCCAGTCATGTTTACTACTGTAATGTTTGTGAGTTCATTTTTCAGACTGATAAGAAATCCTTGCCATGGTTGTACCACTGCAATAGGCAGAATTCTTCCATCAGATTCCTTTAGCAAAATTTTGACTTCATTTGGCTAGAAACTAGTATGCAGCCATTCATGAAAAATTAAACAAGACTTATTACAATAAACATGTATATGCTTCCATTGCTTGATTCTATTTATTATGGTGGAATTACATTAGAATTGAGACCATCCTCGTTCTGTCACAGCCATTGTTAAACAATTTTAATGATAGTGCCACAGCTTTTTAAGTTTGGCCTAAAGATTCACTGTGACCTCTTATAAGTTTTCTATTGACTTCCCTGGGATAGGAACAGCAAGGAAAAATATTATATATTTAGTAGACAGCAATAAGATATAATATTTATAAGCTCTGTTCAAATAGTTTTAAAAAAAGTTACATGGACTTGTAATCACAAAAAATATTGATCCCACAGGACTGTGATCTTTAATCTGATAATTCTGAAATACTTGAGGCAAAAGGCATTTAAAATGCCATGAATAACATTCAGAATATACTGTTGTGTGTGATATGCACTGAGCATCTATAGATGCTGTAAGGATATATGAGGGCATGGAGGAAAAGAGCAAACTCATAAACAGTGCATTACAACAGACCTTCTGTGACTTTATAATGACAGATTGCTAGTAAAATACCAGTTTTGCAAACTGAGCATTTCAAGAGACTTGAAACTGAAAAACAAATGAAAGTATCTGCAGCTTAGGCAAAAAATTAACAGTTCCTATGCAGTGTGCTGAGCAATGTGTGAAATCACTTCCCTCTGAGTTATGAGGGAGGTGAATTAGGAATGCAAAATATGTAGGAGAAAAATATTTAAAAAAAAAAATAAATCCAGGCATTTTAATAATGGTGCAGTGTTAGACAGTAAATAATTCATTAGTTGCATAGAAAAATGTTCTGACTTTATTTCTTCATGTTGTTATAAGCATATTTCTATATGCTCTATATAAGGAGCCAGTGCAGCAACACTCAAGAGAGATTACAACTTGGCTTTTGTCATTCTGGGAGATTTCCTTGCTGTAGGACCATGAGGGCAGGAGCTGAACCAATATCTTAGAAGGACTCTGGATTTTACCCTTGACTATACCAGCTAAGGCAGCTACTTGGTCAAGGTCTAGTTGCTGTTCACTGCTTCTGTGGGGGAAAAACAAGCAGAAGAGGGTATGAATCAGAAGAGATGGTATTTGGACAAATAATTTACCTGGGAGTAGATGAAAGGTGGAAGTAGGTGTGTGGTGTAGGCAGGAGAGAGGAGCAGGGAGCTGTTGCCTGGAGCTGAGACAGCACAAGGTTTCTGAAAGGTTATCAGAGGGTGTGGGTGAGTGCTGGCAAACAGCAGCAGTTACAGAGCAGAACACTTTGCAATGCTATATCAGACCAGAGATTTCACTGAAAGCATTCAGCTTTGTTCAGTGTTGGCAACTCTTCTGTCCCCACAATGCAACCCATGTTTTATGAAGCCAGAAAGAGAATGGTAGCATCGGGTATTGCAAGCAGCTTAGGGAATCAGTCTAGTGACACAGAAGCACAGAATTCCTAGAAATGTCCCAAGTAATGACTCTATGACCATAATTAATTCTTAATGGTGAGAACATTGAAAAGATAGAAAATAAGGGTTTCTTGAGAAGGTTGCAATTTGCAGGGAAGTGACTGTAAGTTGATGCCAAGTGCACACAAACAACATCTATCAACATTACATTTAAAACAGTTCTGTGATATGCAGGTTTGTTATTTGGACAGGCAACCTGACAGCAGAGATTGATGCACCTATCAGAGAAGAATAAGAATATAAATCTCTGTCTTATCAAAAGGAGAATGCAGGGAGCAGATAGGGCTGATGTGGTAGACGTAATCTATTTAGGTTTCCAAGAGACATTTGACATTGCATGGTACAATAGAACAGTATATCTTCAGGTTCTCATGTAAGGCACAGAAGACTCTTTTCCTTCCAGGCTTCTTAAGCTGCAAAGTAGTATGTTGATTCCCAAGCACAGAACATAATTTCTTCACTAATTTTCTGCTCAGCCTTTTTGTTTTTCTACTCCTTGTGTTATCTAGAAAGATCTAGAAAATCTCATTCTATACATCTACCACTTTTATTTTTCCTTTCTACTATGCTTGTCTTCTCTGCTTCCTTTTATTTATCCTGACTCTTTTTTACATAAAACAAGAGTGCTGAAGAGGCATCCTAACTCAATCAGACTGGTTGATGTTGTCTTAGCATCCTGAGTCCAGCAAGTAAAGAATAGGGATGAGCCACTGTCCCTTGTGGCCTGGGAACTACAAAAAACTGACAGAATATTCCCAAAGGAAAGATGACTTCTCTAGGGACTTTCTTGAGACTTATCAGTGATCAGGAATAGGGATTTGATATAAGTGTTTAATAAACTACTTAAGAGAATATTGGATTCTAGAACTCTTATGAATAACAGTTCATAAGATATACAGACACAATGAGTGCACAAAAACCTTAGTATCACTAACAAACGTTCAGGTACCCACAGCACTATTCAGGCTTCTGAATGCCTCAATGTAATCCCTTGTTTCTCACATTTTTATCCCCAGGGATTCCATTTCAGGGCACTTAAAAGCAACATTTGGTCAAAACACGGGAACAAGGAAATGTACCAACCTGAAATATATATTAATCCTCATACACTCCGACTTGCTGTCCTCTGCAGGTAAATGAAAATGCCTTTGACATATCACAGGAAATCCCTTGTGTCAATATCCATGCCCCTTTCTTTGCAGTTGCACAATAAAGCAAATCTGTCACTGGGATTGCATCAGTTCTAATAGCAGCCTCCATCAGAAATTTAGGGTGCAAAGTACAGACGTGTCTGTTTTACCTCAGGAGAATATGAAGTTTTCTTTGGAAGTAAATAAGGCATTGCAATTCGGAAAGCAAGAGGCTGTAGCAATGCTGATCAGTTTGGGGTTTGCTTCAAATGATCAGAATCAGTTTTGTATATAATATGAGGCAGAAAATTCCTCAGAACTCTTACATTTCTCAGAGAATATGACTTCCAGGTCAATCAAACTTGCACAACCAAGTTTTCAATATCTCTGTGGATGGGGAGCCCTTTTGGGCTCCTGTTCCTTGTTCTTACCACCATCACTGTGATTTTTTTTCCTTACAGCCAGTTTGAATTTCCCGTCCTGTAACTTGCATCTCTGCTTTTGTGCACTTGCTGTTCACCTCGGAGTCTGACTCCTCCATCTCCACAATCCTGCATTAGATAGGTGAAAACAGTCATTCAGTCCTATAAACCTTCTTGACTTCAGAATGAATAAACTAATTTTTCTCAGTGTCTCTTTGGTTTTCCAGTTCTTCAGTCCCTGAAGCTGTCCCTAAGAAGGACCCTTTTCTGGACTTAGTCCAGTTTTGAAAGTCTTCTTTGCACAAGTGATTCCAAGATGGGATGCAGAAAAGAAGTGATGTCGCAAGTGCTGAACAGAGATTGGCATGCTGGCAGGCTGTGACTAATGCAGTTCAGAGCAGATTTAGCTTTCTTCTGCATAACAGGCTGCATTAGTAAAAATATTTTAAGTTTTTATGTTTAAGGTATATTTTGATTTCAGTTTAGGAATATCAATATATAAAATTTGTAATGCTTACTGCCTGTAATACCCAGACCTACTACTTAGAAAAATTTTCATTAGAAAATGCACATACCAGAATTGTTTTGGAAACAATGTAATTTTAAATTTTTTTTTTACCTAAATGCTATTGTATACAAGGACTAGCACTTGGCAGGGGAAACGTTTACTTTTTCAAATAGTGTAAATTAATTCTTCTATCAAATAACAATTTTAAGAAATGAACACAAATGTAAAATATATCTTAAGAATTTTCTCAGTGCATCAAACCTGTCCTTTAAAAAAATGGTGATTGCTGAGTGAGATAAAATTCATATAAGTTTTCCCTTTCCGCTGCTCTCTGCCAAATTTAGTCAGGAATTCTAGATAACAAACTGATCTTTGGGCTCTTCTGATACAATACAACAATGGCACAATAAATAACCATCAACATCAACCAGTGTATTGCTAATTATGGCCACAGTGACCTATTCACACCTACACAGTAGGGCTGTTCAGCCTGCTTTTGCATCCTGATTTATGGAACCGTAAATTTACACAGATGTGGATGGAATGAGAAATCAATTGGATATAAAAGGGATATGTTGACATAGGTGAGAAAAAAGGAAGAAATCTCATTTGAGGCCAAAAAACAAGGTCAGATTGTGCAATCTTTCAGAATTAATGCAATCTTATAATCTAAACACAAGGTTCAGCTTTTGTCAGTACTGTTGTATAGAAATTTTTTCCTGCCACGTGTATTACATGGAAATGAAAAATAGAAAGATTATTATAAATAAATAATGTAAACAAAGGCAGCATTCAAATCATATTGAGCCAAAACCATGGGTGTTGACTTCAGTGAACATAGCACTTGACAAAGGTGAATTTCTAATTTTAGGCTAAGTCTGCCCTATTAAACAAAACAAGACCAAGGCAGAGTTGGGTTTAGTGACAGGAAACAATCCGTGGTATTAATTGTAAGGAACCTCACAGGCTTTGTTTTACCCTTGCTTCCTCATATTTTCCCAGACAATACTCAACACATTTGAGGAAAATGTGCCAGTGGCTGTTCTTAAGACTGCTCCTAATAATACTTTCTCCTCCCAATAGGGCAGTTAAATGAAATTCAAGCAAAGTGATTGGATCACAGATGCACCTCTGTGTTGTGACTTTATTATTAAATTCTTCATGGCACCTTCTGCAAACAGGGTTTACTGCCTGTCAGCCTTAGAACACCTCATGGATTTACTACCACTCTTCTGGTTTTCATCTGGGTTTTGGCCTCAGTTAGAGCCTCAGAACTGAAGAAGAAAGAGTACAACTTTTTCCAATTTTTCCTGTAATCTGTTTGCCACTGGAATTCAATATATTCTGTTTTATGCCCATAAGAAGGACAGGAAAAATCTACTTTCTAATGTATATGGTCCAGTTAGGCTAAGAAGAATAAATGGTCCTAAATTTCTGGATGCAACAGAATGCAACATTGACAACATTCACCTCAGTAAACCCAAGAGGTCTCAGTTTGGACTGCCACACCTGAAAGGGGCAGTTCTAATACATGAGCATTGTAAACGATTACCCAGATGACTACATTTGGCCAGATGAATCACTGTTCATGCAGTTATGCATCTTTGTTGAAAATAAAGCCCTTAGTTCTATTTTACAGAGGGAAGTATAAAATGAATATAATAAATTCCCACTCTACTTTTATGGATTGTATAAAAAAAAATTATAGTTCCTTATTGAAGCAAGCAATTGTGTATTGACAAGTAGAGTTTTTATCTTTGGAAAATCTGATATCCCATCCTAAACCTCAGGAACTCCTTCTTTGGACAAAGTACTGGAGTCTGTCACCTAATCTGGATTAGGTGAAAAATCATCCCTAAAGCAAATAGCAAAACAACTTTGATTGCTGTCCAGTTGTACAGTAATTTTAAAAATTTGAGAAAATTTCTGTATATTAAAAAAAGGAAAAAAAAAAAGAACAGCTTATTTCTCCTCAATGATGAATTATTTCCTCAGTCCTGAGAAAAACAGAAGAAAATGGCCTTTTATTCACAAAGTGGAAAAGCATTCAACAGAGCAGTGAAAAGATTTGAACTCTATACCTATTGCTATCATGAACTTCATGTGCAGCCTTGACTAAGTCAGTTATCCTCCTTACATCTTCAGTTACCCAGCTGACAAATGAGCAAATCCTAATGCACTGAGTGCTGTGAAAAATAGTTATTACCTTTTGAAAAGTGCTCTCTAAGGGTCTGGTGTAGTATAAATGACAGATACTTATTTTAGACAAGAAAGCAACAGATATGACCATTTTCTTTCAAGGATTTTCTAAAGGAAAACAGAATTGTTGTCAGTTTAAGTTATTTTATAAAATAGCAGCAATACAGAGGTGGATGCCTCTCTATTGTAGGTGAATACAGTAGATCTAAGGCAGCTACTTTTAAGTTGACACATTAAGAAGCTGAACTGTTTCTATGAGATAGCTGAGGGAGGGTGCTGACATTTATGCTGTACCTCAGGTTTACACTATCATTATTCTACATGCCAAGGAACATGCACACAGAGACCCTAGTTTGTGACAGCACATATAAATTCTTACCAAAAGCTTTATGGAAAAAATTATAGAAATGTATTCTTAACCTTAATATACTACCATGAAATTCCCTGTGTTGTGATGAAAGATATTTCCCAGTGAATACACCTCAGCACAGATCACATGGACTGAAAAAGGATTTTGGAATTCTTTGTAATGCTCTCACTGTGAAAGGATCAATTTCTTCCAAGCCTGACATAATAGACCTTAGACATATTAGAAGCTGCTAATTAAAATGGTCTGCCCTTCTGAATGCCAGTCTTAGAAAAAAAAAGGAATGAAAAATGAGATCCATTTCTGGTGTATATGTTTTCAATAAAAAGGTATGAGTAGAATGAACAATAGAGTTATGTGAATGAGGATGGAGATATATTGCTTTTCATTATTTTTTCAAAACTTCAAGCTGCTCAGCATTCCCCTTCTCTCTCCAAAACTGTGGCAGACAATTTGGTTTGGATACAGAGCTGGACGAGGGGACTGACAATTAGTAGAGAACATAACAGTGACACAGTTCCCCTCTTTTGCTCATTGCTTTACTTGCAGTAGTAAGGACACAGCACTCATGGCTATATAGCAGGCTGGACACCATATTTTCATATTTCAACCAAATTTCACATTCTGAAGGGGAAGTCCAGCATTTAAGATTGTTTTCCTTACAAATTACCAAAAAAGCCTGATTTTTGTAATTATCAGTGAAAAGAACCCTTCCCTCAGTTCCCCAGAAGAATGAACTTGGACTTTTTAAACCCTGAAAGTAGAAAACAAGAATTTTCTAATGTTCAGTCTCATATAAATGAACTATTATTTCATTTATATACTATGATAACAAAATAATTTAAATATCAAATAAAATTCAGAACTGCAGTGCCTGAATGTAAACAAGGCCTATATAACAAAATATGTTTTAACATTACCATTATAGGAAAATCAAGGTAATCAGGTAATTTCTTTTCCCCCAGAGAAATATTATCCTATTACATTCATACAGCTTATTCCAAGTGTTATGAAACAGTCATTTCCAATAGGATATCATTGTGTAACTTCTTGTTACAATCGGGACCTTTCCCGTGAGAAAGGAACCTTTCCCATGAGAATTCATCCATGTAATATCAGCTGGTGTTGCTATTGATGCCTGAGAATACTAAATGCTGGTGACTTATGAAGTGCATAAGTCTTTCCTTATTTTCTGGTTTTGGATAAACTGAGAAGTGTCCTGAGTTTTTAACAAAAATTTCAAAGGCTTAGACCCTTATTAACACATAGAACAGCAACTTAACAGCTAAGTAACAATTTTTTTCTCAAAATATCTCCTGTGTTAAAGGCAACTGGGCATTTCTATCTCTAGTTACTAACTGGTCAGTTCTGAATGAATCTGGAATCACTGGAAAGCTTGATTCAGCTACAGTGATTTTTGAAATATGAACATCTAGTGTCATCATGATATAAACTATCAGACGTTCACGTATAGCTGACAGTTATGACACAGGACCTACAGGAGACCCAAGTCCATATAAAATAGCAGCAAATGCTAGGCAGGAGAGCCCAGGACATTTCATACGCTACTAGGTGTCTGTATTGGTAGCTGAATCAGGCCCAGAGGCTGGGATTTATCTCCCTATTAAATATATGTGGCATCTGAGTGTGCATGTGACTAAGCTTCATATGGGTCTCCCTAGGCAACAGAAACATACTGAATATGTGGCTACAGGTGTCCTGTGACTCCTGCACAGGACTGTGTGACCCATACAGCAATGCCCAGGTTTAGTTTCCTGCTGTCCAGTGTCATTTTTCGAAGAGTATTTAGCCTGGACTCTAACTAGCTCTAGAGAAGAGAGAGTGTGCCTTAAAAATCCTGTCATAAGTCTACTCTTGTGAGATGTTTTGGACAGCTGACATGATTAGGATTGAACTCTAAGGCTTTGTAAAATTAAACATCTATATTAAAATTTCTTCATGAGCAATGACCAGGAGAAAACATATAAAACATATTCTAGGTAATAAATGTTAAAATATCTTTGGTTCTTAATCCCACACCCTTAATTAAGTGAAATAAAATGAAGAAAATTCCATTAAGGCTGTAGTTTTATTATTCTCACATATATTATGGAGGTCCCTTGTCCTTTCCTGTGCTTAGATATTTAAAACAGTCATAACAACAGCTGTTCCCAGCTACAAAATGTGCCTGCAGTATTTAAAACCAAGCATATGTTTCTAATTGTGTTGTCTCACCTGAGCCCAGTTGTCTTACAATTTTTGAGGGTTTGAGTTTATGTGCACTTGTATTGCTGAAACGGCCTCTGAATCTGCTGCTGAATATACTCCAGCACAGTCATAAAGTCTGTGGAGCTCAAGGATTCAGCATCCCTCCTTAATATCTGAGAGATGCCCTGAGAAATGAGAAAGAAATTTACCTCCTTCCCTTCTGCCTAGCCTCATCCATGCCAAATCTCTTAGGTCTGGGCAAGAATCGTTTCACACCATCCAGTTCTTTGCTATTGTAAAGAACAATGGTTGAAGATTCTCCCTGACAACAGATTCCCACACATTTTTATATGTCTATTCAATAGAGCTAATTTGCCTGATGCTATGAAGATACAAATTATTTCTAGTGTTGCCAGTATAAAAAGGCTGTTGTACAGTGGAGCTAGCATCTGGCTAGCTTATTTTTTGGTACACTCAGAAGAGATTATTTAAAAGAGAATAATAGCTCTTTTCAGAACTTTAGACACTAAATTATATTCAGCAGTGAGGTCTCCATCTTCCCTTCATTCTCTTTTGTGTCTGTCTTTTCAGAGGTCTGCTGCAATGCTCCTGTTCCCCCACACTTTTAATACTGAGATGGGTGGACAGCTATTTCTTGCGTTTCTGTATGTTTCTCCAGTTTATGATTTATCTAATCGAAAAGTAATTGGAAATCCTGTACATTTTCAGTGGATCAATGAACTTCTCTGTCTTCATATTTATATCCTTGTTACAATAACCATCACAGAGAACAAACATAGAAAACTTACCAACCTTATTGGCCTTCTGCCCCTTTGTGCACTCAGGTAAGGATTAGATGGGACAAACGTCTAACTCAAACCTTGTGGTTACTTACAAACAGGTGATAGAAGCGAAGCATTTTGTAGGAACCCAGAGTGCCGAGAATATTTCTCTGCCTGTTTTGAAGGGTTTTTGCCCCCCTGAACAACACTGTTTTAACCTCCAACCTTGGAAAAAACTGCCTATGATCAGATAAGAACTAGAAAATACAGTGCTGTGAATTAGGTGATAGACTACTATGTAAGATTGTCACAGGGTGAAAAATTTAGAGGTTTTGGGCTTCTCTTTGTAGTAAATAGATAAGAGCAAAAACCATCAAAATGGAGCATTGTTGTTCTCCAAATCTTCTTCTACTACTCCATATTATACAGTAAAAGTAGTTTGGGATGATCGGACAATAAATTCTGCAGTTCCTGCCTGGCTGTGTTACTGAATAATTGGTAGGAAAGTGAATATAATATATGTTTCTAGTAACCATTGGTTAAATTATCTCTAAAAGGCTGTGTAAATCTTGATAAACACACACTTCTCTCCTTCTTTTGCTGCTCTATGTTATGCCTGGGTCACACTAGTGGCTCTGTTCCTCTGATAAGATTTATAAACAACTATCTGGCAGCAGTGAAACTCCAGGAAGAGTCTCTGTTTGTTCTCGCGAACTCCTTGCAAGGACTTTTTAAAATTCCCTCTCCCATCAGGAGAGATTTGATTTACGGCACGGTTCAGTGTCACATTTCCAGAAATATTTCATTTCAAAAGGAAAGAGCATTTTAGCTCCATAAACTTAATCTAAATAGTCTTCTGAGTATAACCACCTTAAGCTTCTAACCTGAAGAAGGAATGAGGTTGGCACCTCCAGAGAGCAACTGCTGAATGAAGAAGAGGTCTAGAGGACTTGTTCTTCTAGGTTAGGTGTCTCATGTTTCAAAATTGAGGTAGAGATGGTTTCAGGGCTCTGTGCAGCCCTTGCCCTCATCAGAGAATGGTAACAATAGCAGAGTTATCAGGTTACCTTCTGTAATGGGGGGCTAGGCTCCTTTCAGTCAGTAATTACTGAATTCTGTAGTAGGTCAGCAAAGGTGTTTTGCATAATAGGTAGGAAAACGTATTTAAAAAATCTCCTTTTACTTTAATGTGAGAAGCAACCTATTTATTATCCCCTTTAATCTCAAGAGTGCACAGAGAATTCAAAAAAGATAAAAGGAAATAATTTTTACAGAAAATTAGGACTCTTTTATGATATTTCCAAACATTTTTGTTCCAAACTACAACACTCATCCTTTAAGGGCCATATTCCTGTGGGCTTCCCTCGACTAAGGTAAAAAGGTTATCCTGGCACAGGCTCAGATATTTCTAAGCTAAACAGCATGTGGCTGGGAATGTTCTCCATTCTGTATCACAGTGTACACAGCCCATGTGACAGGTCATGGCAGTCTTTTGAATAATTTCATATGTGTCATTATGCATAAACAAGCGTCTTACAGGGCATTCATCTGTACTTTGAATAGAAAAATCCCTATTATTCTATCCAGCAGAAATACCTAATTTTCTGTTTGTTGAAGGAACTTTTATAGAAAACCTGTTCCCTCCCAACTGTCCTTTATTTTTCTCTTCTAGAGTCAAGGCCAAGTGAGATTGGCTACTTCTAGTAGGGGAAGAATATGGCTAAATAATTTTTCCTCTTCTTTTAAAAGTTCATTTAAGGGGCACTTGAGCTTCTTTTATAGTCTTTTATCCATATGACCTATATTTATACTCACATATATTTGTCTTGTCCAGAAGTACCAGCCATAACAACTGTTGTGTAAGCTGCTCACAAAAACAGTGACTGATCTTTGCCAGGATAATTCTGAGAATATAGTATACCTTTTTTGATTTGATAAAGTAGGACTTTTTTTCTCCTTTATTTTTATTTCTTTGCTTTTTTCCCCTTTATTTTTGTTCTATTTCCTTACTGAAGACTAAGATTTTCAATAGTTTGTCACTCTGAAGAATTCGCATTTTAAAATACCACAGCCTGGAATCAATTTGTCTAACATCAGCATGCAATTGGAGTATCTAAATTACCAGCACAAGTCTGTGAGGTTCTGCATATTAGTCTCAACTAGGGAAAGACAGGTATTTCTGAGATTTCTCAGCCAACTCTTACATGGAGTGAATCATCTTATGTGTACTTCTGCTGCATTGATTCCACAATGAACCAAAGGCAACTGTGTTCTTATTATAGGCACCTCAGGTAGGTCCCTGAAGTTAAATGAGATAAATCTAGATTCAAGGCACTGCAAGAGATACCAATGAAAATATAATTCTACATTCTTACGAGAAAGTATCATCTTTGAAAGTCAGAACTGATGGCAGATACATGGCGAAGACCCATATCTTTCATCATATAATTCGAAAAGCAGATGGCATTTATTAACATGCTGTAATAAGTTTGAGAAGCCCCAGGCAAATTTACAAAGCAGCAAATAAGATGCAAAGTTACAAGCAATAAACCAGTTCAGCTCAGAGGGAGAAAGGTGCTGCAGGGGATATACACTGATAAAAAAAAGAGAGGGTTAAGCTTTGTCTGTGATGGGGAACAAACAAAAAACCACAGTAGATTTTGGAATGAATGTAGTGAAACAAATACATTTATCACATCTTAGGACAGAGCTTCAACCAAAGTCAGTGAATCTGCTGGTCAGGCATACAAGGGAAATAATGGTAGAAGGTATACAATGAATAAAGTAATGAATAACAGAAGGGCTTACTATCCTACCTGTTAATTTCTCTGATGGAAATGTGAAGAGATACAAAAAAGGTATGCAGGAAAACTATTCTGCCAGCTCATATAGCCTGATGGACACCAAGCTGGTTCCTGTTGTTTAGGGAAGAGATTTTGGAATCACTGTGGATTGTTCATCTTCTCATTGTTCAACAGAGTTTACAAACATGTATCTGGTGCCGAAATGGGGGTGAGAGATCTAGAAAATGAGACAAAACCAACAATCCAGCTCTGAGAAAGTCCACATCTTGAATGCTATGTGGATTATTTTGATAACTTCTGTGTCAAAAAAATGTAGCAGAACCAAGAACAACACAGAGAAGGAAGAAAAGGATGACTGGAGATATGAAACTGCTTCTGTACAATAACTGAATAGATTAGGATTTATGAGAACTGATAAAATAGGAGTGTTACGAAAAAGATATAAAAGATCATTAATGTCTTTCCAAGAGAAGAAGAACTGAGAACTCAAATTTTCAGTATTAAATTCAGTATTATTAAATTCACAGGATATGGTGATGCCCAAATTGTAAAAGGCTCTTTAAAACTGAAATATGCTAAAAATTTTTAGACTGCAAGTACTTACAGTACTCCTGGAGATGACTATAGCCCTTATCATCCCCTAACACTCAAATTATCACTGAATGTGCAGGGAGAAGTGCATTTTCCTACTCTTGCTCTGTTCCCAAGCACCCACTGCTGAATGCTCTCATGTGATATCCAAGAATGGTGAGAGCTGCAATCTGACTGAAGAGGAGTGTGGAGAGAGAGTAAGAAGCTTTGCAGTCAGAAAGACACATGAAGTAAGTCATGTTGTAATTCAAAGCCAGTAAGCAACACAAGAGTTACAGGAACTCAACTTTTTAATTTCTGTGAGTACATCCAAATCTAGGAAACAAAATTAAATCTTGTCCCTTATTCTTGAGAGAAGAAAAAAAAATCTAAAAATCACTCAACAAAACTCTGATGTTAAAACTGGTGGACCCTCCAAAGCATCCTCAAATCCACACATTTGAGCAAATTACTTCAAGGCAGTATCTAAAAAAATTAAGACCAATATAAACCAAAATAGATGCCAGCGCGCATATAAGAGCAACCAACCGTAACCAAAGAGAAAAGCTAGAAAACAAAATGAGATTTTTATCTAATAGCAACACTGCACTGGTGCATATCTAGTTGGGAACAAGGTAGTTGGCTGTAAACAACTGGCCATGGTCCTATCATTGCTTCCCCTGAGAAATTTTATTTGTATTAGAAAGACATAAAGAGAAGGTTACAGTGATGTAGGGGTCAGTCTCTTCTGTTGTGTGAAGTGAAAGGACAAGAGGAAATGGCCTTAAGTTGCACCAGGAGAGGTTCAGATTAGATAGTAGAAAACATTTTTTCACTGAGAGTTTAGGCATTAGAATAAATTACCCAGGGAGGCAGTGGAGTCACCATGTCTGGAAATGTTCAAGAGGTGTCTGGAGGTGGATATGGCTTAGGAGTGATTATGGTGGAGCTGGGTTGATGATTGGACTAAATGGTTGAAGGTCTCTTCCAATCTTGATGATTCTGTGATATTGCGATTCTGTGAGTAAGAAAATAAGAAAGGCAGGCAAATGCTATGGCGGGAAGATATATGAAACCTCGTGTCATAAGTCACAAAAAATAAGATCCAGTCTTATAACAGGTCACACACAGACTGACCATCCCTGTGCAGCCAAACTACCTTCACTTATTTACAAAATCAAGGCTTAATGTATCATCATCTTCATCACACACCACACTTAGCTGCAGAAAGACTTGTTTACCCTAAAGACAACAATGAAATATGAATATTGTGTTCTCAGTTCTGCTGACGTTCTCTCTAACAATGAAACCACTAAATACGGTAGCTTGTTTTTACTACAATAACAATAGAAATCTATTGGCATTTAAAGCATTATGATAAACACTGATTTATTTTGGACCTATAGTCTGGGGTTTCTTTCCAGCAAAACAATACCAAGAAAGACAGGACACAATTTATTGAAGTTGTTTAAAGAATGTGTTTCCTGTTTCTCTGTGCATGCAGTACATTCTTATCTGCTAAAATGTCTCAATGAAGACCAAAAAAAATGAGGGCAGCCTTCACTTAAAAATGATAACAACAAAACCGTTTAATAACAGAATACAGTTCTTCCTTTAGGTAGTGTCCTTTGGACAAAGCCTCAGACAAAGCTTTCAAAGGCATTGTGCTCTGAAGTTGAGTTAGTTGTGAAATATGATCCAATTCAAACTTTCTTTTGCCCAAAGAAATACAACTAATAGATTTTTTTATTTATATATATATTTTTAAACTCTGTAGAACATTATTTGAAATAGGGAGATAGGGTCAAATCACTTCAATAAAGGATGCACTGAATTATGAGGCATTTTAGCACCCTCCTACCTCTGACCATTTTTTATTACTTTTCTCTTAAAACCTATGTTAAATATATTAATCATCTGTTAGGTACAATTCACACAGGCAAAATAAATAAACACAAATTTTAAAATACAAGTAATAAATACAAATTCTGGCAGTTCTGAATTATTAGGATTGTTGAGTCAAATCTAAAACTCCAATCATCTTTTCAGTGAAAGAATCAAAACAACTCAACAATTCCAACTATTTCAAAGAGGAATCATAATAATAAAGAGTAATTTTATAAAATGCTTCCATTCCAGTCAACAAACCAGCATTCTGGCTTTAGTCAAAGACCTCTTTTTGTACTTTTAGAGTACCCACTTTTGCAATTCATGTCACTGCAGAGTCAACATCATTGCTGAACAGCAATTTTTTTTATTTCCTATGTGATCAGTAAATTGTTTCTTAAGATACTGATATTTTCATAAAATAAGAGCAGATATAGATGTTTAGTTATTCATATAGCATTATAAGAGATTCTGAATTCATATCCACTCACAGAATCAAAGTTGCAGAGTGAAAAATAAGAGCTAGGACACTTTAATTTATTTCAGCTTCTATAGGCTGCAGGGGCTTTGCCTGCAAATAAGTGAGGCTGTTAAGTCGAAAGGTCTCCACATTTTGGACCTTTGTGGATTCCCATTCCCCTCTTTCAGGATACCCCAGAGAAACTGATGTTAAGCAGAATACTAATTCTGTGTGGTTCCTGCAGAAGACAAATTTTGGCAGGACTGTAATGCATGCAGCTCACATGTTTGAAGGAAGGAGATAAGGGACATCTGGGTACAAGTGCTTTGTTTCTGTCTTGCCTTCAAGATTCAAATCACCCATGGAGGAATAATCCTTGCTCCTCTAACAAGGAATTCTCTGTAATCATACCAGTTTCAAAGCCCCAGAAATTGTCTGTCCTGTGGACCATTTGAAATGCAGCTCTAAATTCTGCCTGTATGTTATTTTCTATGCAATCTATACAATTAGATGGAAACTTTATTTTGTATCCCAAATCAGCTATGAAGACAGGGAGTTCCAAAGAAACCTGCACTATGTTTACCATGTCTCCTGCATTCCCTGAAGGGCATTAAAAAAATCTTATTGCTGATTCATTTATAGGTGCTTTTTAAAATTTAAAGTATGTTTTTAAAAGGGACTTTTTTTATTTATACATTATGAATTTTTATTATTTTGAAAACACTTTGTCTCTAGTGTTGATTGGTTAAACTCACATGAAGATATAGTTGTAAATAATTTGGTGTTATTTGAAATAATTTGTAAATATGAAATAAGGTTACCAAAGTATTAATCAGGCATGATTCAACTTCACGTAGAGACCTTGAAATAATCCATTTGATAGAAAAAAAATCCAAAAGTAGTGACATAAATTATTCACCTGAAGTAATTCAGCCAGACCTAACGAATACAGTATAGAGGAGTTTGCATATTGCACAAAGGGATCATTTAAAATCCTTTATCACTTTGTTCACCTCTCCTGCCGTTCTTCATCTTCTTTGCAATTCCAATAAGGTTGCAACATCACTGCCACACAAAAAGCATTAGTGATTCTATTTAAAAGGTGCCAACCCTGTTGATCGTCTGCCTACCCCATTGTCAGTATAGAAGCACGCTTTGTTTATATTCTGAAAGGGATATGGGAATTATTTCGGTAATTTAGTGCTCTTTCCCAAGTTTGTACTTCTAAACAAGACCAAACTATTGCTGAGGTCATATGGTATCACAATAATTTTCATTTTTTGAATAAGAAGATTATTAGTTTGGACTTCTATGAAGGTTGCCAATTTTGAGTTGTCATCACAACTTACTATGGAGTAGTAAAAAAAAATCAACCAATCAACCAAATTACCAAAGCAAAATAACCCCTAAACTTGCTTGGTTTGAAGCAAAATGTTTCATTCCCCCCCTTAGGATGACACTGAGAGATACATACGTCTTTCAGGCTACCTCCATGGCATTTCTTTGGTTTCACACAGACAACACCTCTGTGCCATGGCCATGCCCTATATCTGGTAGCAGTGCTTCAGTCCAATCCTTCCCTGCTCACATCCATTCTGTCAAGACAGGGCCTGGTGTCTTCAAGGATTCCAGGACAAACTTTGACTTCTGAGAAGAGGGAGTACTAGGAATTGCAAATGAGTCCCTATTTCTAATCCTGCCCCAGACTGCTCTGTTCACTCACAGTATGATTTCCCACACCAAATACCTTAATATTTTATGTATTATCCTAAGGGGAAGGGCCTCAAGTTTTCAGTTTTAGAAAACATACTCAAACCCTTTCAGCTGATTATCACTTGTGAAAATAAGAATGGGAAAGCAGGAGATAGATCAGCTGTACGCTCTTGTTTCTGTTTTACCACCCTGAAAAAAGCAGTTAAGTCTCTGTTTTGTCAACAGGAACACAATTTGTCAAGGGTTATGTGACCTAGATCTCATAATTTCCAATGCTGGGCTAAGATCTGTTTCCTACCTTTCCAGATGATTAATGTCTTCAGTTTGCTGTACTTGGTCTCTTTAGTACATGTGAAGGAGAAGCATTACACAACAGTGGTTATTTCCTTGCTTTTTCATGGTCCAATAAATCTTGGAAGGTATTAAAAATCAGGCAGAATTACACAGGATGATATCTGAAAAGTTTCTGAGGTGTTCAAGTGGTTGAACCATATCATCAGGTTACAAAATGGTCCCACAAAGCATGCAGTAGGTCATCATCTCATGAAGAACTTGGCATAATCTTTATTTACAAGAAAGTGAAATTAGAGAACGCCAAAAGTTTCCTGTGTGGACTGAATACGAGAAAATTTCTTGGCATCTCTGTATCTGTGCTCATAATTCAACACAGAACTTCTTGGTCTAACTTCCAGTTATAGAGCATACTAAACGAGGATTTGAAAATGAAATTAAAATTTCCCCCCAGTTACGCATTCTTGCTCTTTTAGGAAACGTAGGTGTTATCTGAAAATGTCAAGACTCCTCTGTTACAGAGCAGGGCTGCTCATTCCTGATGAGTTACCTCTTCATTTCTCTGTTGCGGAACACAGCAACCCAGTCAGTCTTTGGGCTTCATTGCACCTCCAATACTAACTGTTGCACGTTTGCAGTTTTGCTAATAGTACCTCTTTCTGTTGCCAGCATCCCCTTGTTGACACTCTTTCCTTGACACTTGCTGTTGACTCTTGTGAGAGGGAAAGAAAAATCCTTGGCATTTCGGTGTGTGAAACAAGGCAGTAGAGGATGAAGTACAATTTCTCATACTTTGAGAAATTACTGGTTATACTGGTGTGAGGAAGACTTTCAGAACTCTCATTCATAGTACTGTCTTAATGCTTTCTAAACTGAAGCCTGATCCTGAGAACATATCCATGTACTCACCATGCTGTGAGTGCTTACAGGGCCTTACTGAAGAACAAGCCTAATAAAGTTACAGACTCAGTGGCAAGTGATAGAGAGAACTCTGGCAATTAAAATAAATGACATTGTGTCTCAGATTAGAAGGCGTATAAACTAGCTTTTGCTTTCAGTGCAACATGGAATTCTTGACAGACATAAGGAAACAAAGGAGTTATAGATTGCCATAATAAAAAAAATACAACAATGTTAATAAATACAATTTAATTTTCATTAAATTATAATTAATTCTGTTATACACATTATTATGAAGAAAAAGTTTTCATAATTATTTTCAAACCAACTTCATATAAAGTCCACTTTCTCTCATTTTTCTCTGCAAATTAAAAATATATTACTACAATTTTACATATTAAATTTCATACACTAGATGAAAGAGGATGAAGTCAAAATTCAAGATGAAGCTGGACATCTGTGGGATAAAATCCTGGCAAGGTGGAAGGCAAATCCATCTGCAAACAACTGTGACTTTTTCTTGGTCTTCCTGTGTCATAGTTTAACCTGTCATAGAGCCAAACACCATACAGCTGTTCACTCGTTGGGCCAGGGGGAAGAATCAGTCAAAAGATAAAACTTGTGGGTCGAGCTTAAACAGGCAGTTGCAAAGCAGTGAGATGCCTGCCCCACACCCCTCCACTACCACCAGCCAACTCCACCCAGGTTTATTTTTCAACATGATGCTATATGGTTTGGAACATCCCTTTGGTCATTTGGGGTCATCTGTCCCAGCAGTGTCCACTCCCAGCTTCTTGTGCCTCCCCTCTACTCGCTGGCAGGGTAGCAGGAGATGCTGAAAAGTCCTTTGATTTAGTGTAAAAACTGCTCAGTAACAACTAAAGCATTCGAGTGTTACCAATACTATTGTCACCTTAAATCCAAAACATGGCATTATACCAGCTGATAGGAAGAAAACTAACTATACCCCAGCTGAAACCGGGCCATCGTGAGCACAAGAACATTTTATTTATCTTTGTCTTCACACCTATTGCGAAAACACATAGATTAACTGTCCAGGCTCTGCAATGCCGTAGTTTGTAAATGAATCTGCAACATCCCAGTAGCCAAGTAAGGCTTCCATAAGACTCAGGATCCACATGGCATCTTTTTGCCAGTCAGCTCTACTACTATGTAATTCTGAGTTTGCTTCTTGGCCAGCACCTCTCTCTGGTTTCCTCTGGTGCACGAATGAGGATATTCATTCAGGTAAGTAAAAAGGAGCTTTATTGGCCTACAGTATAAGTAGGACACTACTGCTACACCAAATGTATCTGTTTAAATCAGAATGCACAGAGTATTTTGATATTTTTCTGATGAAAATAGCATTTTCTTACAAATAGTCGGAGTTTCAATTTTCTCTATAGTCAAGCATACATTTATATCTCTGTGCTCACATTAAATGGCATGTAATCTATTCAACCTCAACATGGAAATAACTATGTGTGTGTTAACTGCCACCTTGTTTATCACCATTTTTCAGTTCTGTGCTAACAAGTAATCTGGATTTCCTATAACTACAGAATATATAACTCAGCAAGACCTTGAGAGGTCAATCTAGTTCAACTGCTTACCAACACAAGCAATGAATGCGTTGAAACCAGTCCAGAAAAAATGTTGCATATTTTCAAAAAACAAGATGAGAATAACCACAGCAGTGGCAAACAGCTCTAGCCACTCTGCTTCCTAAAGAAAAGTCAGACAACTAGCTGCGGTGGTCAGCAACCCAAGTTTAGCAGGTAACTTCAGTCATGGTGAGAAGCCATGATTCCCTTGTTCTGTCTTTTGCATGTTTTCCCCTGATTGGTTAATGTTTTCCCCTCCCTGTTTTATGTATGAAGTTATGTATATTCATTTCCTGTCTTTACTATGTATCAGTTCTAGAAAGTTCCTCGTTCCTCGACGCCCCATTGGATCCTTTCCTGAGTCCCTCCTATGTGTTGTTCCCATTGGTTCCCTTCCTGTCAACCCCACCTGCTTGTCTCTATCCCATTGGCTGAGGTCTCTTTCCCCGCCTATCTGTACCCAGTATAAGATCCCTGGACCCTCCTACCAATTGGTTTCTTCATCCCTGTCATTTCAGTGGAGTAAACGTGTGTGGAGCACATACGGAGAGTCCTTTCTCTTTTCTTCTTTGCCTGCGTGCCTGCTTAACAGCGACAGGAGGATACAGCCCCTTTTGGGTGAGGAGCTCTGCCCCATTTTCATTGTGTGATGGGCACTGAGTGCCACCTTCCAGAGGGGTTTCAGCGTTGAGCTCTGGGCTTCTTTGTGTTGGCACGTGAGGGGTAAAACCCCCTTCTGCCAGCTCCCAGTGGCTCCAAAACCTCTCCAAATATATATGTATCACAGATATTCCCTGTGCTCCCCACGGATGTTTACTATGCTCCTCCCTGAGCACCCTATTCCAGTTTTTAATTATATTCATAGTGTAGGCTGTTCTTTTCCTAATATCTGACACAAATCTGACCTGTAACCACTTGCGATTATTACCTTTCTTTTTGAAACAACCGTTTGCATTTTGAAGTCTTATTTCACCTCTTTTCTAGGGCTTTAACCAGTTTTCTATGGCTTTAACAAATTTCGTGTGTTCTTGTATTGTCTCAGGTTTGCAAGAGACATGAGGTCACACAAAAAACATGCAGAAGGCTGAATCTTGTGGGATTTCCAGCACCTCCATTTTTTTGTTTTCTTTTTCTTGCAAACATTTAGGAAATGGACTTACGTCTATTACTCAGTAGTGAAGGCATAGTAAAAAAAAAAAAATTTTGTGTAAAACTGCACTCTTGTGCAATGATTAAATGTTATTTTCATGTATTTCTGCCTTTCAGGTTCTTTACTGAAAGGAACAATATTACTGTGGCTCAATATTCATCATTCCATTGGGAAATTCAGACACTAAAAAAAATGTAAATTAGGTTAGACAACAGATGCAGCATTTTTATATTCTAAACTAGATTTTGATATTATTTTTCATTGATTTTTTCCTACTTCATGTACTTCAATGAAAAATATATCAGTCACTACAAAATCCTACTTCGCACTTTTCAGTGAGCACCTGCTGGCAGATGAATCTTTACAATCAAAGGATAAATGGAAATAAATGCAAAAGGAAACATTAGGTATTATGTTATAGGTGTCTCATGGGAAAAAATAAATTATGCTTTAAAAGTAACTCAGGAATCTTTAAAAATTAATTTCTATTTTTAAAAATAATTTTCCTTTTCTCTATGTGTAGTCTTTCATCCCTGTTCTTTCATCTTACTTTCCTGCTGCTAGTAGATACTCTCCAGCTGTGCATGAGGAGTCTGGCTGCATTTAACCTACCAAGCAATGCATGATCTTGTCCTAATGAAAAACTACAACTACCCATCTTCAAAAAAGTAACTGACTAAATATGCGGAGGGTGTAGTGCATGACTCCTTTTTTGGGTTTTGGGTTTTTCTTTCTATTTGAGATTTTGCTGTCTAAAAATGATGTGTCTTTTTAACCCGTTCATATAGGGTCTCTGGTTCACAGTGATGGGCAGATGCAACTGGCTACATCCCTCATACAAGCATTTGAGTGGATTGAATCACTGTTTAGAAGAGTTATGTCTGTCTTCAGCAGATACAAAGATATCACCATATCTCTGCTCTTCAGTGTCTTTGTTCCTCTGTTACCTTTTTTTCCCAGCTCTGAGATTTACTCTACCATACTTGAAAGATGCACCTCCACCAGTGTATGAAGCAGACAGGTATACTCCTTAAATATATTTCAGTAGATATTGTTATTGTAATATAACTTCTATTATACCTTCTAGTTTTCTGGGATCTTGCACTTCTGTTATTGAAACTTAGTATGTAACTCCAGAATCACAGAAACATCTACATCACTTTCTACTGACTCTCACCTTCGCATTTTTCAGGGAGGTCTTGATTCTTACAATCAGATTTCCGAGGCAATATTCCCCCACTGTTCCCTGCTATTTTTTTGTGATTTGGCTCTGAAACTTTTGATTCAACAGAGATGTCTCACACCATGCTACTTCTGCCTTATTTCAATGATACAAAAATGTAAACTCCAGTTTCAAATTAATTACTTGTGCAATGAAAATGGATGATTCTACTTCATGACTAGACACTGTAGATCCCATTTATACTCTTGAAACTCCTTAGACTAAGCTCTGTAGCAGTAAATGCTCAATGAGGTAAATGAAAGTTTTTTGATGCTGGTTGGTAGTTTCGGTGTCACTCATCATTCAGTAATGTTCCTGTTCAGATTATAACACGAAATGAAAATGTGTGTGGCAGAATATTCAACTGCAAAGAAGGCAAAGGACATACATAAGAAAGGAAACTAAGTAAACAAAAGACTTCTTCTAGCACACAAAAACAGGTAATTATGCTGTTACTGTGAGACAAAATTTTGACCATATCTGAATGTGAAGGTTAGTGTCTACCAAAGTGTTAAGACCTATCACAGCCCAAACTCTCAGTGCTTCCCTTCATGCACTTCTGAAGAAAAATGTTTGTGTCTTCTTCAGGGACACAGCCTATGGGTTTCCCTTGAGCAACTCCAGGACATTTTTTAAATTTGCTGTTTAATGGCTTTTTTGTTCCCATCCCTTTTCCATCCTCTAAAAAGGTGCTACTCCACCAAGAAATTTGAAGCAGAATATGTTCCTTAACGTGTCTCACATTCCTTACTACAATTTAAAGATCATGTCAGTGGTACAAACATAAATTATATTAAACTGAGGGTGTTTTCTAAGTGTGCAGAAGAGATACTGGGTATGGACACTCAGCAGCTGAAGGTAAGTAGCTGGGGCTGGTTGACTGAAGGATCTCAAGTATGGTGACCTTTCTTTGTTGCAAGGGAAAGATCCAGACTTCCTAAGCTAGGAGCTGCAAAGCTAAACTTGATGCTTGACTTGTCTTCCTTAGTCGTACCTAGCAGTTGAAAAAGAGTGGAAACAAGTTCTTGCAGGTTAAGTGAGAAAATTAACTTAGTTCTTGCACTCAGAAGTGAATTCAGTTGCAGACCGCTAAAAATTAACATGATCTTGGGGAGAAGCATTTCTTCTGAATTTTAACTGAGCATAGTCAGGACTAGAAACGGAGCCACCAAGCACTGAGAAATCCTGCGTACGGCACAGTCATTGCTCAGAGAACAAGAAACTTTCATAGTCAAACATCAAGACACATTGGGTGGGATCTTTTACTTTAGCACAGGTTGTTCTTGTCATTTTCTCCCCCATAAAGCATCTCAGCTGTCTGCCAGCTGCTGTTCCAGAAGATGTAAGGTGGATTATCCTTATTACATCTGTTTCCTTTGTGTGTACATCTTGGATATCACAGGTTACATAAAATGACATAATAAATGACTGACTCTGACTCATGCCTAGCAAATACAGCTCATCTTGCACTAAGCACAGTGGTTGATAGTTTTGGTCATGGATGTTTACTGACAGGCATGATATTCCATTAAGGCTTTATAAGGTGTAACCATGCTTCAATATGGCTTATTTCTATCATGGTATCAGCCTCATTGTTTCTGGTCCTGAAATGAACACACAAATTCTGTAAAAATGAGACATTCACATACAACACAACACCCAGGATTAATCACTTCTACCCTTTTCTAGGAGTTAGTTCTCCTCACAAAAACACCACCTGTGGAAGTGACTTTACATGATCTTTCTGAATATGCCAGTAAACCAGCTTGATGCTTTCTCAGCATTTAGCTAAAGTTTTTGTTGGCCACAACTGAACATTTTCCAATTCTTTCCATAACTAAATAAAATTATCATTGCACTTGCTGCAGTTTTTGCCTCAGGAAGAGCTCTGAAATACCACAGTAAAGGCAGCTGCCTCATATAACTAACTGGTAAGGTTTTAAGCAAGGGCATGATTATTCTGTTTTCAGAAGTTAATGCCTGTTAATATGAATCTTGCTGACAATATTAAGTAAAACACTTACTGCTGGCAATCTGTATGGACCAGACTTAAAACTGTTACTATTTTTAATAAACAAATTAGCAGCAGTAAACCTATAGAGACCATGTAAACAATATCTGTTGAAGGCAGAGAGAATCAGTCCTAATCTCACTTTTGTTTGCCAGCAATCACTTTTGCTTCTTTGGCAATTGTGTCTGTACCCTCAGGTGCAAACTGAACTTTGAAAAGAGCAAAAAAAGTTAGGAAGATTGTCCAGGACTCCTTGAGTTCTGAGAAACAACTTCTGTGCAGCAGTCTAAACTTGCCTTCTATCTGACAGCAGTTTTGAGTCATATCAGGAGGGAAGACACAAATTTCCCCCTCCTCACCCCAGCAAGCCCAGGGTGACTTTGTGACTGTCATTACAATTTTAAACTCCAGATAAGGTGCTCAAAATCTACAGAAAACCAGTAACATATATATATAATCTAGCATACTTAATTAGGAAATTAAAATGTAGTCAGGTGGAATTGAAGGAATTGAAAGGGAGCCTTTGCTTTTGCACTCTTTCTTGGCAAATAATTGCATGAAATAATGATGAAAAATGCATGAGATGAGTCAAGGAGTTTCTCACCACCCACTGCACTAGTTCATTTAAAGTGTTTCCCTTCACTTGGGAAGAGCTGAAATTTCAGCAGTGGTTATTAATAGCTCCAAAGGGGATCTGAAGTAATTTGTCACTGGCAGGTGTTTGAAGTCCATAGCAACTTTTCTTCCTCCTTTTATACTTTGAGTAAATGAGATGAAATGTATGTGTTATCCTCCATTTCAAGAACTGAAGAGCTGCCACTCATCTACCTCTAAGGGCAGAAGACATGGAAGATAATTAAGCACAATAAAGCAGTATGGAATGCAAAGATCACAGTAAAATTCTTCTAAAAGCACAGCAGAAAAATGCATAGTGCCTCTTTTGAAAGCATCTACTCACTGAATCACAGCACCTGGGCTCTCAGTGGTGCAATATTTTTTTGTTCTTATTTTTTTTTTTAATACAAGCCCTCATAACATTGCCATGATATCCATAATAAGTAGCTTTGTGTCAAAAAAAGGCTAACTGGTATTTCAAGAGCACAGTAAAGACTATATTTAGCAGTTGGGTGTAAATCAGAACGTAGGAGGATAGATTGATAGGAATTTTAATGGTAATTGATATGAAGAGACAAACCAAACAACAGAACCAGGAAGTCTGTCATCTTCTGCTAGCTTTTATGACCAGATTCCATGTATTTTCCTGCTGTGTTACCCATAAGCAATTACATTCATAACCATTATGTGCTATCAAAGCAACTTTTAGTATTAGAGTGAAAGATTACCTTCTGTAATGTTTTCCTATTAAAATTGACCTACAAACCACAACAAACCAAAAGCAACACATTTCCTGCAAAATGTGTGCCGCCTTCCAAGTCATACAAAGATTTAGCCATGTAATGCTGGTTGCTGTGGACTGAATAGAGTCCCCAGGACTTAGTTCATGAATATTTGAGAGATAACCCTCTATTTATTACTTTAATACATTCTTTGCCTTGTAATAAGAGGCTTTTCGCTATTCATACTCGTATTGTGAAATAATGATGCTTTGTTTAGTTGAAACATTCCTTATTGCTCATTCAGAGCTATCAAATCGCTATCAACATACAACATGTTAATTGGTACCCATGAAACAACTTGTATTGTATTTTATGCCTGCAATTTTATAAGGTAACATCCCAGATTCACTGCAATAAAATGAAGTAGATTTCTGGCTCAAGAATTCAGAGGTTATGAAAGCTCTACTTCAATCTACAGGCATTTCGTCTGCCTTTATAACTTCTTGGGTCACAATATTGGTATTTATTTCTATTAATAAGTGTCTTACCCAACAGACACTATTTTAGAGGGATAACAAAAATCTGGTAGTGGGTTTGAGCCATTATAACAGTTCTAGACCCTAAAAGATTCCGATTGCATGAACATTATCTCTCATTTTTCTTGCTATTGGTGTTGTTATATTGCTTTATTTTGTATTGTTCTTGCAGACCAATCTTATTTAAAATTTGCATTTATTACTTTAAAGTGCCAATTTACTTAATGAGAGCAAGAGAGAGAGCAAAAAATACTAAGGAAGAAATTAAGAAGTGTTTTTTAATTACTAATACATATTAACAGTGACAAATAGCTTTCTTTCAGTGAAGGCTTAGGTCAGTAAACCTGAGGGGAAGGAACCCTGTAACCATACAACGCACAATTGACACTGCTGGAAATTTAGAAAGAGGAAATTGGTTGAAGGCACTGGGTCTGTATACAAGCATGGATCCTACCACAGATGCATCTATAGACTTTAAAGATGAGGAGTCTAAGTTAATTAATATAATTAAGTACTGCAATTGCATTTCTCTGTTTTTCATTTGGTATTGGCAGACGAACTAAAGCAAATAAATCTTCATACTACATCTTGTCAAACACCTAGATAGTAAATTGTGATGTCAGTTAATGTTTCTACTTCCTGATACATTCTTTCTTAAAAGAAACAAGGAGAAGAAGGGGAAAGGTTCTGATACTTTCAAAACATGCTATTTTCAGATTTTCATTATAAAATATTTTAGTTTTCTTTGTTTCATGTGAATCCAAAAGGTTTTTAAAATATTTTCTGCAAAGAGATTTTCGTATTTTAGATTTTGTACACATGCCACGCACACATACCCCATCCCCCATTAGATCTCATACAATATGAGAATGACTTGAAGCCCCAAAGTCTTTCTAAAATGCACCTTTTTCTTCCTGGTTTTGTCTATATACCATATGACAGATGCACATAATGTTTAATATATACCAGAATGGTTCTCTCACAAGATGGAATATTAAAGCCTTAAGCCTACTTTGCTTGCAGCTAACAGAATCAGACTGTGTTTTAGTATAGTCATGACTAGGTTACAGTAAAACAAAGGGATATATTAATTTAAATACTTTTTTTCTAAAGTTATGAGATTGTGAGATGGGACTGCTGTACTTTCAGTTATGTTTTATTTGTCAGGGATCTCAGACAGGCTTCTTTGTCGAGAGTCTCTGCTTGTGCATACTTGAGTGTTACTAAGCAGGTGTTCATAATTTAGAATATATGTGCTGTTAGACAGGCCAGTGTGTCCTTCGTAATGAAAAGAAAGTCATGGCCTAAGCCCAGTCACCGGCTTTCCCACTTGCTGACAGGAGAGGCAACTCAACACTTCATGAATTTAATTCCTACTAAGATTTAAAGGAATTTTCACATTTTCCTTTGTGAGTATACTCAGTTCCCATTAGCCAAGTCATTGGAAATTGGCATTACTCATTTTTAAAGAGCTATTAATCTTCTGCAGCCAGGATTATTTGGCTGGTTTCAAGCTTTGCATTGTGTCTCCCCTTCCAGACTTACCCTTGCTTGAGATCACTACTGTGTGCACATTTCTGCTATCATGTTTCTATTGACTACCCAGTGGCAAGGAAAGTTAAACCTTCTGGTGAAACAAAAGTGCTTTTAAGAACTTTGCATTTTGTGTTAAACAGTTCTAATTCTGCTATCAGAAGCTTTAACCTGCTCTCTCCTCAGGTTCTTGCTGAAGTGTGAGATGATTTACATTTTTGTTTCTTATGTTTATACCTATAAGTGTGTGAATGTCCCTTTGTTTAGTCCAATGCTGTCCATTTTACCATCACATCCATAAAGACTGTGTCATGTGAAAAGCAGAGGCGTCCTCGACCCTTAGTGTGGGGAGTTTTATTCAACTCCTAGTGTTTAATTTGTCTGTAAGTGTCCCAGGAAAGTCAAGATCCTTGTGCCCAACTAGTCTGTCAGTGACCTGTTAGGGGGCTCCTCAACTGAGCAGTCCTGCTGGATTGGAGGGTGGTTCAACTGACTTAGGGAAACACACCACCGGCATATGGGAGACCCCTTCAGCAGGTCTTCCTCTTTACTCTGGTGTGTTACCTGCTGCCGGTGACTGCCAGTGTCTGCAAAGGATTCACACCAACAACTTATGGAATAACAGTCTTATTAATATAAAATCGTGACATGTTAAGGTTCAAAGAGTGTCACTGATAGTGTCTGACTGCAAAAATATACTTGAAGGAATATAAAAGAAGCTCTAATCTTCAGCAAAATATTCTTCATGCATAGAGTATGATTCTTACCCAATAGGCATTCCTATGGGGGCGAAGACAGGCTCAGCCCATGGCCTGATCCCAGCAGTTACAGATGGAGTCTTCCCCGACTTTTCACCATTCTCAGTTTATTTTGTACTATTTCTTTGTGTTTAGGTGGAACTTGAGTGACTCTAGTCATACATACCTTTGCCACTGATGTGTGTAAAATTCTCTCACTTCACTTTTAAAGATAGTCAAAACGAATATAGAGCACATGCCCAGTGAGGGGTGGTTGTACCTTGGAGGTGGGTAACTTTGGGATGGAGGTGTGCTTTAATATTATTATTATTATTAGGTTTAATGAAGCAAGTTCATCTAAGGAGAGGGATTTTGCCACAGCTGCTGGCTCAGCAGTAGGACATATTCCTTTAT
Organism: Corvus cornix cornix; assembly: GCF_000738735.6. Classification (NCBI taxonomy): domain Eukaryota; kingdom Metazoa; phylum Chordata; class Aves; order Passeriformes; family Corvidae; genus Corvus; species Corvus cornix. The sequence goes on from NC_047057.1 coordinate 31,042,242, forward strand.
CCTCCTGATATGAGGTTTATCAGCTGCAAAGTACCATCGCGTTCCCTTTCCTGAAAGGATTTCCACAGACCCTGGCTGCAGTTTCTCTACTCTGCTCCACCCTCCATTCCATCCCCCTTGGCAGATGTGTGTGTGTGGAGCATCATCATGGACTTGGTTTACCAAGTCATGCCAACAGCATTCCATCCAGGGAGCAGAAACTCTGATTTACCCTATAATTTCTCTATTGTTACAACTCCTGTTAAGATGCTAATATAACTCTTCAGTCTTGTCTAATTGTATCCCCAACTACCTGTCCACAGGGTCCCCAGTCATTTTCCCACAGACTGTGAGCTAAAGACTCTGATTCATCTAGTTCCACGGGCAAGGACGCCTTCCACTAGTCCAGGTTGCTCAAAATACCAAAATCCAACCTGGCATTCAACCCTTCCAGGGATCCACAACTTCTCTGGGCAAACTGTACCACACATCACCCCCTTTAGGTATCGGAAGGTGCTCTAAGATCTCCCTGAAACCTTCTCTTCCCCACGTTAAACAATCCCAGCTCTCTCAGCCTGTCTTCATAGAATAGGTGCTCAAGCCCTCTTATCTTCTTTGTGGCTCTGGTCTGGGCTCATTCCCACCAGTCCATGTCCTTCCTATGATGGGGAACATATCTTCTTTCTCTTCTATGTCATGTAAGTAGCAGCCAGTCTGGATTTGTTGCAGCATGGCCATCACTGTCTTATTTTCTGAAATTAAGGAAATGAAAAAAAAAAAGAGGCTTTACAGACTTTACCTCAGATCAGTTTGCCAAGCATACACAGTTAAAAAAGAAACAGAAAATAATTTAAATTTCTGAAACAGTTCTTTTATGACAGTCTAATGCATAAGGGGAAGAGTGAGCTCAAGAGGAATACAAATATGAGACCCAGGAAACAAAACCTCAAAAAATATGGTGTAGGTAAGAGAACATACCAGTTCTTTACCCACTGAAGTATTCTTTCTAGTGTCCTTGTTCCTCCTTGAGCAGGCAGGTAAGTGCCTTGAGAAGCAGGCTGAATGTGAGAAGTTAATCTATGAGTGTTTATAGGCTCCCAATTCAAAGCAGTTTTAGTATATTTTTTGGTCTGAAAATATTTCTTTTATATCTATGAAGAACTTAAGAAAACATGAAGCTTTACATGTAATTTCTTAAATTTAAATTTACCATTTAAGCAATATTCTATCATGTTTATCAATAGAAAGTAGTAATTGAAAAATTCTTCAAATTAAAAATAAATCAATTATTCTTTTTTTAAACTACTTCCTCAATGAGATATTTAGGCTCCAAATCAAGCTAAAAATTCAGATATTATAAACAACAGCACAGCAATTCTAGGAAGAGTTAACCTAATTTAATCTAATCTAATCTAATCTGAGTTCTAGGAAAACGATTAAATGAATATGTATTTTAAACAGGTGAAGCTTCTAAATGCAGAAAAACCTCTTAATTTCTTTTCTTATCAAATTTTTCCAGTAGTGCAGTTACTATATAACTTGCTGTTGCTCAGCAATTCTTTACTTTGGGAGAATATATATACTTTTTTTTGAGTTGATATCAAATGAAAAGATTGAAAATGGGACCAGATTGTAATGACTTAAATATTCTATTATTTGGACAGAGGATATACAGGTGTGCTAGGAGTCCTCTGAGATGTTTTTAAAGATGCAAAAGAGTCCTAATGTGCCAGGATGAGAATTCAGAAGTTTGGATTAGTGTATTGATGCTTGCAACACCTTTTGGCACCTTCCTTTGAAAGAGGAAAAACTTGCACCATATGGGAATTATTTCTGCTTCCAAGATTGATCCTGCTGTAACTGACATCGTTCATTGCCCGCTCAGACGTAACAAGGGAGAAAGAAAAAAGCCGGTGGAGGAAGTTTTTCCAATTCTGTCCACAAATACATTTGCCTACTAAGATTTCAGTAAAAATGGAATTTGATAAATAAATGCATGCAGAGTAGCCTTTTTTATCTGCTTTCCCTCTACCTCTTTTAACAACTGGGTTGTCACTATTGTTCTACTTAATACTGCCATTTTGCAGTTCCCCTAATATAAGAAATTAGAAGATTTTAGAAGCCTGTTCCTGGATTGAAAAATTTGCTGCTTCATCTGCTTACTCATCCTCTTCAATTGTAAATTATCTCTCTCCACACACACGCACACTCACAACCCCCTGTCTAAGCTCGATAGGGTTATCATTAGCAGGGAGGGGAACAAGATGGGGAAAACGGAGTAATTACCATCCTTTATTAAATTATGCTGCATTAATTAGTTGACTGGGTAGCTCAGGGATTGTGTCTGCTCATATCAGAATGGTGATTTTCAGTTCAGAATAGCATCTGTTTCACAGCTTTAGGGGAACAACAACAAAAATTAATAGCATATGGATTATGTCACAAAAAGAGAGGTGCTGCATTCATCTGTCTCCCTGCCACTTGCACATCAGAAATAAAGAGCAGACATCACCTGCCACAATCTCTTCAGGACCACAGAGGTTGAAGTAAATTTTTCAATTGCTTTTGATAGAAAATACAATATTTCTCATACATTTTAAGGGGAGTGGAGATTAATTTGGTTTCTAAAGACTGTTTGTTTCACTTTTTGTGATGTCCAAGCTTATTTTGCTTGTTCTAGTAGAGAAAAAGATGGTTTTGATGGATCCTAGTATCAATTTGCAATCCATCAAAACACAGACCATTTTTATTTCTGCTGGAAGGAAATTGAAAAATACTGCTTCTTGTCCTAAGAAGCATAGAATTCTTGTATATGAAAAGTACCACCATGGGCTTCCTTTTGGTCTTGTATTTTGTAGGCCTGAATCTACAATTGGGCATTATTTGTTCAAATGTGGCAAAGACCGGAACTGAATCCTTCTGGTTTGTTTCACAATTTCAAAAATTACCTGATACAACACTAGGTGTTTAAGGCAGGTCAGAAAGCTCCTGCTGCATTAAAAAATATATGGATTCTTTTTCTTCTAAAATACCAACATGGGAAAATGCCTAAAAGTCTCAAAGGGATTATTAAAACCAGATTTTATTTAAATAAAAAAGGAAAACTGAAGTACTTTCAGCAATATGGTATCATTTTTTCAGATAAAGAAACAGAATCTCATCGACTGTTACTATATGATTTGCTGTTCACAAAAAACTGTAATGTATACACTATATCTGTACATATATATGGCACAAATATATATATTATATATATATATTCATATTTAACAGACAGGTTAAATATAAAGATAGAACAAATTAACATACATATATTGCAGAATAATGTAATGGCAATGAATAGGGAAGAGGGTTAAGAAACCAGAAGCAGAATGTACATCTTCCTCACAGTTGACCTAAAGAACATGGTACCTCCCTCTCAGTCACCAAACTTTCCAGGAATGGTACTGCCCTCCAGGCACCAGAGGTGCTAAGATTATCCAGTTACCTAATGAAAACATATGTAAATTTTCTTTATTTATTCTGACTCCTTTAAAAGGATAGCCTACGAGCTTGCAGCTGCTCAAAATCAGTTTCTAGAAGGATCTTATAAAAAAAATTGCAAATGACTTTCACTCCAGATTTTGGTTTTCTGACGTCAGCAGCAGGATGCACAGTGGACAAAGTATTGAATGCAGTTTCCCCTCTAAACAGTTGGGCAGGGAAATGGCTCTAGCAACTAAGAAAGTAAAATGTGTTTTGCTGTGCTTTGAAAGGTTTGTTCTTGTAAACAATTGAAAATTAACTCATAACTTCCTTTCTTTCTATAAATTTTTAATATTTTAGATCAACAAGCTGCTTTGATATTTTATCAGCCTCCTTCCTGCCCATCCTGAGCCCCTAAAGAGAAATTTTAAATATAGAATACAGCTTATAGGTTGTGTTAGTCCAGCTTGAGCTTGTTTCTTTCAGACAGTTTCTTTCACAGAAACAGAACCTCTAAGGAAACCTCCCAGCACTGCAGCTTCAAGGCACACACAAGCCCTCGTTATTGTTGGAGGCCCCATCACCCCTCACACAACCCCTATTAAGGAATGTGAATACTGCCTCTGGGTCTTCCTTTTGCATGCTAGTCAGCTTTCTGTTTAGCCAGGAAAAATAAAAGGAGTGAGAAATATGCAGAAATTCTGTACGTTGTTTGCATTCCCCTGAAATATTTCTTTAGCTGAAGGGGATCAAATCAATGAAATATAATGAAACCATATGCTCATTATTTCAAAATAGAGCAGCTGCTTCAGGGAGTATTGAGGAGATTTATTAATTCTACCAGCACTGCTCATTAAATCTAGGTATCTACATACCTGTCTTCCTCAACAAAACTCCTCAATAGAAAAATCACCCCTGTGGAGTTCAAACTGATGTTCATCTTGGCATTCTTCCCTGTATCCTTCCAGAGCAGAGAAGACAATATGCTGAGCTGATGCTGCTGGAGAAGTGGAAAAAATCATCTATGTGGAAAAAGCTATCTAGCGTGGGTACAGTTTGGAAGTCCTGTAAGAGGGATGTGTGTTGGCAAGGACTGATTCTGCCTGCTATGGACCATATGTGCATTTAATTGAGTTTGCAAGTTTCCAGGCAGAATGCCAAATGGACAGTCTACCATCTGATAAGAGTGATGAAGTTTTCCCCCTCTTGTTCTCTCACAAGCTTTCAGTTCATACAGACTTCAAAAAGTAAAAAAAAATCTGTCCTTCTCTGAGACTGATATTGGGATATGTATAAATCATCAAAAAATACATCACAGAAGTCTAAAATACTGGATTTTTTTAGAGGTTTTACGTCAACTGTAATACTGAATCTTGAATAAAAAAATATAAATTAACATGTGTGCCCCTCAAGCGGCATTATCTGCGTCAAAATTGTCCCCATGGTTTTCTCTTCTGAGGACAGGGAATTAAATGAAGCAACTTCCAGTTATAATGTCCAGGAGCCGGAATAGGCTCAGGGAAAGAGAATTAAGTGAGAGACTTTGCAAAACCAAAGTAGTCTGAGGGCCTTTGTTTGAACAGGTGCTGCCAGCTGATTTCCAAATCTTAATACAGCCTGGGAACGCCTCATTCCAGGCATTACAGCATGTCTGCACTGTTGAACACAGAAGTCAGCAGCCAGTTAAAGAGCTGGATGCCTGGTTGTCCCTGTTTGCAGTTACTACTTTGTTGCTTTGCTCCTTATGGAGATTCCCAGAGCCTGTCAGTGTGAATTATTCTTGTGGCATTTTCCCTTCTGGTCAGTGCAGACCTGCTGAACCTCATGACAAGATCTGGAGGAAACTAATCAATCTCATGAAGACTGCTCAAAATTCTTCATGACTAAAAGAATAAGTTCCCCATAAGGGAAGGGGTGCAGTACCTTCCAGGAGAGAAAACTATACAATTTTGCAACAAACTTGACTTGAGAATTTTAATTATTCAGAATAAAGGTAATATGAGGACTGATGTTCTTTTTGCAGTGATAGCCAGATTCTCAGTGTTTAGGTGGTTGTTCAAAAATTTTTTCAGGAGGTCCTTAGAACAGGGTAACTCAAGAATTCTCAAATGAAGTAGGAAATGATCACCATTTTCAGCGGTCCATTCAGAGAATAGGATACAAGCAAGAACAGTAAATCTGAGATTTGCACATTGTTGAAAAGAAAGCATTGTTATTTGTTCAAAATCCTTCCTTTTTTTTCCTTCTACTTTATCACAACATTCCTGTCTGAGATCATCCAATGTGAAAGTTAGTTTGCTGTAATTTATCTTGGAGGTATGGAATAATTCTTAAGAACACCTTCCCCCACCCCTCCCTCCTTCCCAGGCTGTACCTCCTCCTCCCAATGGCGCAGGGAGATGGGGATGGGGTTTGTGGTCAGTTAACTTAGTATGAAAGAACTTCCAACACCATAAGTCTTTACTACATGGGTTTCTTTGAGAAAAATATAGGTAGAAAATAAATGGAATCTCTAGAAAATATGGATGTTGTAAGCTAGAATGTGTTCTGAACAATTCCTTCATTATATATATATATATATAGATATATTATAAAACTACGTTGTCTTTGAAAGCACTGAGTGATTTGGACATTGAATTTATGAAATGCACATGTCAGCGGCATAGAACATTGTGCCAAGGAGTGGATCAATAAAGAAGAAAAATAAGAAAGCTTGAATTATTATCAAGCTTCTTACTGCTTTTAGATTTTAGTTGTTGATTCCCTTCAAAGACCGGACTGAGTTTCAGGCTATTTATTTTATGAAATGTGATACAACTCTAGTACATAATGGTGTTAAAATTGGGAAAATAAGTGGTGCATAAGTAAAGGAAAGTAGATTTCTTTTTTCTTCTCTTCTGCTATTTCACTGCTGTGTCTCTGTTGCAATGAAAATGTTAGACAGTTTTAACAATGTTTTCATGGCCTATTCATATCTTAGCAACAACATTTGTTTAGGAGTCTAAAAATATTTTTAAAATGCATACTTTGAATTTTATACTAAAAGTTGAAGAGCAAGAGAACATATGGTCAGGAGTTTTATGAGTCTTTAGGCTGCTAACTCTTAAAACTGCATACAGAATTAAATCGTGCAAAAAACTTACTAAACAGTTAAAATGTGCAGTCAATGAGTATTTGTAATGCCCCTTGATATACAGTAGAATGGCAAAAGAGAAACTATAAACCAGCCTTTAAGTTGTTTATAGATTTTTAGAGGCAGATTTATTTGTAATCTTGATTTAAGTGGAATTAAAAAATCAACTAGCTACTAGTGGCCCTACAACCACTGCATAAGATGCAGGATTCTTTGGCATTGTTTTGTTGGGGTTTTTTCTGTTTTTTGACTTGGGAATTCAAAGCAGCAGAGCAGCAGATTACATCAGGATCCAAGAATTGTGGGTACTGCTGCAGACTGACTGTGTGATCTCAGCCAAATATTTAATCTTTTTTCCCTGTAAAACAAGACAACGGTACTTTCTTACTGCAGAGTGGTGCTGTGAGCTGACTTTACTGTATAGTAATGAGGGATAACATTGATTCTTTACTGGTGAAGAATGTTTTACTGGAGTATCATAATTCTGTAAGACACACATTTCTTCATAAGCAGATATTAAATACTTCAAGAATGCTAAGTAGAAAATATTGATAGATTTTTTTCTCATACAGGCTGCATTTGCCACAATGTTATTGCCATTTTTATTCTGATTATTCTGTCAGCTCAGTTTCTACTACGAATAATTGTCAATTTTAAGAGAAAATCATCCAGATAATTGGCTGCACATTTTGGACTCGATACTTCTGTTTAAAAGGTGTTGTGACCTTTCATCTGTCTTCAGTAAGTGCATTGTTTGTTTATGTGCTGTGATTTGTTGCTGAAGAAGACAATTGTTAATATCAACTATCATTTAAACTGCTTAATTGAAAGAAAACCAAACTAATTTACATCCTCAGGGTTAAAGAAGTTATAGTCTTTAGTTTCCTTTTGAGACTTTTTGGGGCAACAAGGAATATGGAGAGGGCTGAGTTTTGCTAATGAATATTTACACAGCTAGGAAAATGATCTGTATTGACGGGAACCAGAAGTTATAAAACAACAATAATGTTGCTCTGTAGTAACAAATGCTGCTAAGTTAGAACAGCTGCAGTCATTTTGAAACAGTAAAACTACTTATAAACTGAGCGTTTTGGCCTTCAGATTCACATTTCATTTCAGCTCGTAAGTGTTTCTTCTTATACCAGTTATTTCCTTTTGTGAAACTGACATGAAGAAGCAAAGACCCACAAGCAGTCCTACAATCTAATTCTTTCCCTTGATTATTTTCTTTTTTTTATGATCTGTTCTTCCTTCCAAGTCTTTGCATCATCATCACTCACATCCGCTAGCTGCTTCCTTGGCACAACTCCTGGAACACATCCTTTGCATGTCAGCATCTCCCAGCAGCTTTATGAAAAAATAAACTGGCTGCATTTTTTTTCCACCTTTTTATCTAATTTCACTACAGTATGCAATAGACCAAAAAGATAAATAGCCATTTATATGCACTCTTCAGATATGGAATTTTAATCACCATCTTTTGCATTGAGAACAATCTTATTAAGGCAAAAAAAATTAGGGTGTATTTTATTAGAAAAATATTTCCAAACCAGTGGTCATGGCAGACCACAGCAGAGGACTTACTAGGGATTACCTTTTACTTTTAAATGAATGTTACAGCTTCTATAAAATAACTGTGACACAACACACAATCATTGTCCTCCTATAGAAGGAAGTCATGTGGATATGAAGTCATACTAAAAAAAAATTTAAAGTTGCAATAATAGATTTACCCAATATATTCATTTTTGAAGTATCACTGAATATGTCTGACTTAAAACTATTGCACGTCATTCATTGAATTGACAAACTTTTCTTGCATGGATTGAGAAACAGTGAATCAAACACTGCATGAATTGAACTGTCAGGCAATACACCACAGGATCACTCCAGTTTTTATCAGTCTTGTACTTAAAGACCAAATCTTGCTTGAAAAAATAGTAACTTGAGAGAAAAATTCAAGAATATTTCTATTTCCATATTCTTCAAACTCAAGAATGATCCAGTCCAGATACAACAACCTGAGCAGCCAAATCGTTATTAGACCGATGAAGGCACGGATGTCATGACCATCTTTTCATGTCTATTTTTACATGGGTTCCACTCCACAGGAAAGAAATCACAATGTTTGTACAGTATGGAGAACAGACAAGGGGCAAGAGCAAAGTCTGTATTGAATGTATCTGATCAATGAAAGATGGGGGCAACACTTGCACAGACAGCCGTGCCTCGCAGTGTGTTGCCCTGTCCTGGTCTTCTGATCTCTTCAGTTAGGGAGCTTCTTGGCAGGCACAGAAACTGTCTTCTGGGCCATCTATCTAGAATTCTTTCCAAAGCAGAGAGTGAGGAAGAAAGGCAAGAGTGGGGAGCAGTTGTGAAGGTCATATTTAAGTCCTGGAGCAGAGCCACAGTGTAGGTATGTTCCTGTATCTGAGAGTAAATCTAAAATTAAATTAAAAGATACTAAAACATTTTATGGAAAGGGAAAATAAAAACATTCTGAGAAGAGAAAGTCAAACTACTTATTTTTGCTTTCTGTCATGAATCATTTGCATGAATTAATGCAGAAAATATACTTCTGATTTTATAAACCCTGCGCCATTTCCTGTGATTCAGTCAGCTTTCTGTAATGATTTTTTAATAGGATGTACAGATAAGTCAGAAACAGAGGGAACAGGGACTAACTCTTTCTTCATTTTACCTGTTTCTCCATCTGATAGGCATAAATAAAGAACTACACAAACACCAGAGCTATCTGCAATTGCAAAAGTCACCTGGAAGCTGGAGCTGTTGACAGAGAGCCAAAAGATGGTACAGTGAAAAACAAAAAGAATTGAAGAAGAGAATGAAACAGGTTGCTTAGCATAGTCCTTTCTTCTGTGTTTTTCAGGAAGAAAATTGTCAGCATAAATCACATTCTTGGGCTTCTTATTTATTTTCTTGGGTTGTTTATATCATTCAAACGTATTATGCAAGAGAAAAGGAAAGATAGTAAATTACAACATGAGAATAGATTCTAGCTTAATTTTCTCCAGAAAAAAATCAAGGTTTTTCTAAGTAAAACCAACTTGGAAATTAAAGCAACATGTGGTAAATAGATAAATACAGAATATCGAGATTAATTTGAAAGTTATACTGGTATTCTGAGCAAAATTTTACTCAAGATCCAACAATGGACTCCTGCCATCACCTTTCTGAAAGCAAGTGCTACATACTCTATGTTGTGCTAACAGTTAGTCATTAAAAAAAATCTTAAACTACCATTTTCCAGGGTGAGACAACAATATGAGCTTTAAACTGATTAGGGACATTTAATTTCAAAATTCTGAAAGCTGGAAAAGGAAACTAGGATGTTAAACCAATGACCATGATTAATAAATAAGATGGGTCTTTGTGGCATCTTTGAAGCCCTGCTATTTTTCTTTGAAACTCTTTGAAAACTGTGGCAATATTTTTAATCATTTCCTGTGCAATAAATTATAAACCCTGGTGTAAGTTTTCCACATGTAAGGAGAATTCATCAAAGAAGTGTTTACACTGAATGATATGGCTTACCCTAAAACTTCTAAGGGTCTTCTGTTAACTTTAGTCCTGAACCTTTGCAATAGATTCATTCACAAAACTAGATATACAGACTGTATTTCTTATATTCTGTAACTGATAAAGAGGTGAAACACTCTTGGTACTTTCTGGGCTGGCAACGGGAAGTTGGAATAGGGCAGAGTCAGATCATAATCAGCCAGTGTACCAGCAAAGTATGAGCATTGCAGAAGTAGCATCTGCTTCTGTTTTAGTATGCTGAGCCTTATTGTCTCACCATTAGGCATGATAAATTCTTGTTGGTTACCTTAGCTATGAGGTAGATTTATCCAGAAATCAGGAGAAAACAAATGGCCAATAGTTCAAACAAGATATCCAGAAAAAAAAATCGTTATTGCATCAAAGGAACATATTTCCATGTATCTGGAGTGGAGCCCAGTTGAAAGCAAACAGAAGCAGAGTAATTCTGCAGTGAATGACTCATTGGCACAGAAAGGACCTACCAAACATTTGTCAAACTGATGCTGAGAAGAGGAAATTAAAAGAGAAAGGCAAGCAGAAGAGATACACTGGCAGAGACACTGAAATAATTTGTGAGAATATTCTACCTTAATACAAGTGCCAGTGAAAGCTATATCTGATGAGTTAAATGACCTGTACTTTTCTTTCTGGGTTGCTGCTTTTAGACACCAGCTTCTTAGGACCATATGCACAGATAGACTTGTCTGGTGGATAGGGCCCACAATAGCAGTAAGCATGACTTGCTTTCAAGGACAAGAATTTGTGCCACAGATCCAGGTGGGAGCCAAGAGCCAAATCGGGTGATGAAAAACATGGCAGGTGTGCTTTCTGTATTCATTGTTTCACAGCTGCTAAAGTTTGATGGAAAACCTGTTCGATAGTATTTGCCATTTTAAAATTGACCAGATGAAGACAGCACGAAAGCCTGTAACTTCTGCTTCATCACCCATACAGCACCTGCCATTTCTACCACTTTCTTTCTCTACGAGAAATGCTCTTACAAACTTATTTGAAGGATGATGATGCCTTTGTAAAAATAAAGTTGTAAGATGGGCGGGGGGGGTTGGTATTTGTATTTCTCAGAATCTATTAAATAGAATTCGTTTGTTTTGTAGTAATAATTTTGTAAAGAGAACTTAAAAACATGTGGATCACATTTTTACATGCATTGGGCCTACATCAGAGATCATACAAGGAGATTAAGAAAACCTGAAGTCGTAGGAAGAGTCTCAGTATGCAGACTTGCTGTCAGACCCTAGCTATCAAAACTGAGTAAAGGAACATAGGCGTTGATATAGCTAGCAAGTCTGAGTGGATATAATTCTTTAACTATGTTGTGAAATAGCTCTCTATGGACACAATGATACAATTGGAAAATTCTGTTCCCTTTTTAGACTGAGAGCATGGTTTTCTCTTTTTTTTTTCTTTTTCTCTTTTTTGAGAACTGTTTACAGCTGTCTTCAGCATCATCCTCTCCTTGTGTGCCTGTTTGAAAGCTAATTAAGATTTTCATGCTGAAGCATTTACATTACCAATATCCTTGAATATGATTATATGGTCATCTTGCATAGTTTATCTCTTTTTCTACTCTAGAAATACATAGCATAAATTAACTATTGTTTAGGATGACTATAATGGTGACAAATGGGCCAACCAAACTAACCTTCCTACTATATCTTGCAAATTAAGTAGAATATGTAGAGTAATTGTAGAAACAAGAGCTATATTCACATGCAAAAGTAAAAATGGCTTTATGCTCTATTCAATGTACTCACTGTAGACTTTCTTATAATAAAGAACTGAATTCAAACAATTGGAATAATTGGGAGTATGAACACTGGGACGTGAAAAACATACTTTTAACAAACAAGTATTAATTTCCAGTGAGATAAACTGTATGAAATAGACCTAAGATTCAAGTCTGAGAAGTTTCAAATGTTTGAGCTCACTTCCAATTTTAAAGTCTTATGCAGAAGACACTCAATTGGCAAGTTAATACAGTTTTCAAGTGGAGAGCAGTAAAAAGTAGAATGTATTGCTATTTACTTTACAAATCACCATTCTGTGACTTGACATATGTATATGTATGTATATTACACAAGGAGAATCACATTTAGAAGGCTAGCATTGTCATTATCCAAAATAAGAAAACAAGACCCAGGTTCCAAATCTGAATTTTTAATGCTTTTTAAATATTTGGAATTAAGTATGATATATGTATAATTTTTTATTTGGACATGAAGCAATTTTATATTATTTTTTAGCTATCTTAAAGGTTCAGAATTATGATAGATGTATATTTTTTTTTCCTCTGGACACTAAGTAATTTTATATTATTCCTTAGCTGTCTGAAAGAACTTGTACACTGAAAACAACACCCAAAAATATTTCTGAGTGCACTTCATATGTAAAGAAACAGACAGATAAAAGCCAGACCACCTTTATTATTTTGCTTTCTTGTTGTTTTAACTAGTCATATACATTGTTTCCATTGGTTTAAAAAAAAAAAAGAAAACCAAAGTCAGGGCATTGTGTCAGTTTGTAAGCGCATCCCTTATGAGAAAAAAAGGAAGAATGCCAGATTCAAAATGTGATTTGGAGTCCAAAAATAGGCATTTATTCTCCCCAGTAGATCCCAAAGGGATTCCAGGTGCTTTAGGAAAAAGTTTAAAGCAGACATACAGTGAGAGAGGACCTAGCAGCATGCAATCATCTGTAGCTGTCACTGAGCACAGCTCAACAAGAAAATCAAAGACAAGTCATCGACCCTCATTCTCTCTCTTGAATACATGGAAAAATTTCTTGTTATTTTGCAGCACCCTCCTGGGGGTAAAAGTGTAACCTTTCATCAAGGGCAGTGGGGGGTCTCACATTTTAGATGGTGAGAGGTAGACTTGTGCCTTCTGTGGCTTTTACACCAATGCTCATTGTCTCATGGCTGTTTTGTGGTTGTGTTCATTCCCTCCTCCACCTGCTGCCATGGTGTGCTGCCTTGGAAAGAAGGGCACATAGGGCAAAGGGCAGGAGGAGGAGAATCATTATTTTTAGCCCCATGTGTTTCCTCTTCTGGGATATGGTGATATTTTTCAGTATTTTTCTAATACATGTAGCTCTGAAACCAGCCTGACCAGTGAAATTCAGCATTTTCTCTTTGCTTTCAACAAGACCCCCTCTTTTACAGGTATTTTCCAGCCTAACAGGGCAATTTACAATGAGGTCCAAAGAGGAACGTGAATTCAGGTAGTCTGGCCAAACACGTATCCCTCCATCTGTGCAGCATCCTCTCACACCATTTTACAAGGCCAGATTGTGACAGGACAAAAGGAAATAGTTTCAAACTAAAAGAGGAGAGATTCAGATTAGATGTTAGGAAAAAATCTTTGCTGTAAGAGTGGTGAGGCAATGGAACAGGTTGTTCGGAGAAGTTGAGGATGATATTTAAGGTCCTTTCCAACTCAGACAATCCTAGGATTCTATGTGGAAATGTGTAAGGCATGCCCTGGGAACAGCTACTAGATTAAAGCTTGCTAGGCAAAACTGAGGAGAATTAATTAATTAATTAATGGATGGATAACTTCCTGATAATTTCCTGAATACTTCAAAGTCCTGCATATGAAAAGAAAATCTTGCATGGACCTGTGACACCTCCAAGGCTAAGCAGAAGTTACCACCATTTTTCATTCCTGTGGTTTTGATTTTAGTGACCTGGTCTTAGTTAAGTCTGCTTTAGCTACTAAATCCTATCCAAAAGTTTATTACAAGCTACTAGAACTGTCAGAAAACAAGGACAAAATCAGGACTATTGGTCCAACGACAGACATATTTACAGTTTGCACTGACCTCATATGTATGTAGGTTTAAAAATATTCAAGTTATTATAGCAGAGTATAAAACTGTACTCAAGCATGTTGACCTCACTGTAGTTCTCAAGGTGAAACAAAAAATGAAATTGCCAACAAACATATTAGAGTTCGTGATTAAGTGGCTCTTTATACACACGTGGGAATATTGGGAGAGACAGTTTTGATGGGGAAAACATGATTACTTCTGATTACTCTGCACTGTCCCACTACAGAAGTCTGATATCAGATTTCAGTGGAAAAATAATCACAATAAATATGTGAAGTGTATATCATGCAACCATCATAAGTATCCACAGTTACAGTGAAATTGAATTACATATCATAAAAATTACATATGGGATGTCCCTTTGAAACTTCCTTCATTTATGTTATAGATGTAAGAGTCTTCAGAGCTCAGGCATTAAAAAGGAAGATCTATTGAAAGGGGAAAAAATATCCTTGTGTGAGGCTTTTAAAAATTAAATTAATTACATTTTATCATGTTTTAAAATACCAAAACATGCTGCACACTGTTTATCAAAATGTGTCAATAAATTTGATACCAGGACAGGTATGGAGAAGGTCTCTTTTTTTACTATCTTTACTGCTGGGACTGTGAAAAGATGGGCTTCTTCAAATCATATGTGAAACAGGGGAACCCTACCAGATTATTCCTTACTGCATTTAAAGCTGGTTATTTTTCTGTACCCACTGCCTGCATAGGTTGAAAATGCATGGGTATGTACATGGAGTCAGTTCATAGAATCAGGGAGTAATATTTTTTAAAGCCCTATGATTTGTTGGAATATTAGAAGGGATCATCAGGAGAAATAAATATTTGAGAATTGAAAAGTATGTCCAGAGTTCTGGCACTCATAAGACAAATAAGGAAAGGACAAGAATGTGTGACCATGAATTTTACAACTACAGCCTGTGCAACTATCATTTAGCAAACATTCATTACCATTATTAATAACGTGACATAAATGGGAAACAGCAGACTTAATCCATACACTTGGCAGATATATGAAACAGCAGATGGCACTTTAAGTGGGATGGGGGGAATACCCAACAGCCACCAACACTGCCTGGCCATAGATCTGGCGTTTATATAAATAAGTGAGACAAAATCTGGACCTAGTAAAGGCCTCACATGTATACACTTGTGTACAATTATTTTTGTGTCTGCTAGGCAGATCGTAATTCTGGCTATGACATTCTTTCCCTCTCATCTGGGAAATGTTCCAGCCATGTTCAAACTGGGGCTGTAGCAACATAGCCACATAAAATCCTGCTTGGGAACAGATTACAGTAGAAGATTGCCAAGGGTCCTGCCTAAATGTGTGCTCCCTGTGACACGAAGGAACAATGTAGTGTTTGGTTGTGTCTTGAAGTAAACACTATATACCTGCAATGTATCACATTAAACCAGTAAACTATGTGGTATAAACATCATATTGTTCCTAAATAAGCATTTTTTCAGAGCACTTTGTTAATGGATACAGGTGCATTCATATGTGGGTGCACTTTGCAGTCACCTGTAAGCTGTCATCCACATAATGTAACCCATATAACTCTAAATTTTTTCTGCCTCACATACTCTGCCTCACATTTTACACTATGTCATTTAAGAGAAAGAAGAAAATTTAGAAACTCATGTGATCCTTTCTGCTGGTTGTATAATCTCATATGTTGCTGAAGACCAGAAGGCATGATAATAAGCCATTACTTTTTCTTAGTAAGGCACATTCGGATGAACATACCTAAGTTATTTGTATGAATGATGTTCCACTTTGGAGAAAAGGCTATACTAATAATAACTTTCCAAAATTTAGACAGCTATGAATCCCTAGGACACCTTTTTCATTTCTTGAGAAAGGACTATTTCTTGACTTATTTTGATTACACTCACTAAAAAACCTTCTACAATGTGAAAATTTCATAGGTACATAACATAAATAGATAAAATTATATCATAACATATAATAATTCTGATGAAATGTTGCTAGGCATAGAAAAAAAAAATGTCAAGGCTTGCCTGAAGCAACTCCCCTATATAATCGAACTTCACTTTATTTTGTATGCACACAGCTGTCAAATTTCTGACTAATTTTGTAAGCACATTTAAAAAACAAACTTCAGAACTAATGTTAACTTTGTACAAGACAGTGATGCCTATTCCACAGTACTAAGAACTAGAGCTTATTTTAAATGTAAATTTTTGACATTCTTCTATTGGATAACAACTGTTTCTTGCTTTTTTTTTTTTCCCACTGCAATCCAGGATCAAAATACTGCAAATATACAAACAATGGTTCTTTGCTTTTTAAGGCTAAAGATATCAGTATTAAGGAAATTAGTTTAATGATACCAGTATTTGAATTCATAGTATTCTCCTGACATTCAGTTCCAGGTCTACAAATTCTTTAATATTTTGTAGCCTGGTCATGGTTAACTGCCATCTTTGTGGCCACAAGAACAAAGATATCTTTGAAAATGTATGTAGCATTTTGAGAACAAGTTTTCTCTGGGGGCTGCTAATGTACCTGCTTGTCATGCAGTATGAAGTTACTTCACACTAGGACAAATTTGGGTAGCAAATTATGATGTAGGATTTTCCCTTGCTAGTAAGAAGAGAGAGAGAAATATCCATAGGCATTATTGGTGATGAAAGTACTTATTTTCTTCAAGGAACCATTTTATAAGCTAACCTCCTGGCCTGGACAATAGCATGGGTTTTGGTGATAGAAAAGCACTCATTTCTACCTTTCACTTTGCTGAGAGATTTTCCTCTGTTAATTCTTCACCATTACAGTGTCCTTCAGGAGGGTCAGCAAGTAGCCAAATGTATTTGTATTTTAAATCCCTCTATGAACAGCATAAGTCATTGCCTCTACTTTTCTGAATGTGATCCATTATAAGTAGAAGCACAGTGAAAGCAGTTGAATTCAGTGACAGTTACAGATCCTTACTTGGCACACAAGTCATAATGTTTGTAAATACTGCCAAATGACCACTGTTCAGAATGAAGAGAAGATAAACTTGAATAATGGCCCTGATTATTTAATCTTTATAGGCAAGAAGTAGGCATGCACACTTCTCATCTTCCTCTAGTACTGTTAGGCTTTGGGAAAAATTTCTGTAAGAACAATGCACAATTCTTAATATTTCCATGGCTTAGTGTGAAATAATATTGCAAAGAAAAAAGAAGCTGCAGGATAATGAGGAGAGCTTAAGCTTGGAAATCATACATTTGATTCACAGACTTTCTTTCTCTATGGAAAACTGTGTAATGCAGTATTTAGTATTCAGGTGAATTTACCACATCCAATTATTTAAGCAATTTATATGCAACAGATTCTGTTTTTCCTATTTTGCTTAATGCTACACAAGAAAAAGATACCTCTCCACCCACTTCTGCTGGCAGCTTTTAGGACATGTAGTGGTGGGGGGATGAAATACTCTTAGGCAGGATAGAAATAAATTTCCACCTCTTACTCATTGAAGAATATGCTCAATACTGGGTGGTTCAGAAACAGACTTCTAGGGAATAGAACAAGCTAAATTATTAGTTGAAAAGAAACCACTTCAGAAGAGACTTGAGTCTTAATAACTACTGCTTAGATTTGCATCCCCCTTGCTCTGAACTGCAAACCCTCTTCAGGGGGTAGGTCCATCTTTCTTCAGATGAAAAGGAAAGTCTCATTCCAACACCTCAGAGCTTAGAGCTACCACACAGCACAGAAGAGACCCATTTACAAATCTCTGCCTGAATGGCAGGGCCAGAGGCAGCAAACCTACATCATAACTCAGGAAGGACCAAGAAGGGCAAGAGTCTGAGATTGATGCAGCCCCCAAGTCAGAGAGCAGAGGATGCATGGGTAAAGGCCTCAGGGGAGATTTGCCAGGGTACTTCACCAGTATCTTGGTGCACTCATGGCTCTGACACAGAAATTTCTGCAGATGTCATTATATTTAATATAGAGGTCAAATAACTAAAACTGTCAGTTATGCTACTAAGACCCTTCATTAATCTCAAGTGTTTTGGAAAGATACTGTGTATAATATTTAAATTTATTTTAATATAATCAGCCTTGTAAAAAGATTTATCTTGAATGACCCAGTCATTACCTAGAATTAAAACAACAGTTAATGGCATTGAAGGCATGCAAAGTGTGTCAGGTTTCAATTACTGAACAGAAAAGGAGATTGACAAAATTTTGGCATCAGAACACACCTCTGTCAAGGGGAGTTATAATGTTTTGGACAGCAGGAATGGACAGAATTGAATTAGTCTGACTAATAGATCCTTCATGGAAGAAGTGCTGTATTGCAAGGACTGTGACAGATAAACCATGAATTCTGTATTACTGTCTAATATCCACGAAAAAAGTGCATATATGCATGTAAATCACAGTGTTCATTATTTACTTGTGGGAATTTGAGAAAAATATTTCATTAACCAGTCAAAATGATGGAAAGATCTGCCAGTTATGATGCTACTTCAAAATGTATGCCACAGTAGTGTACAGTAGGCAAGATACAGCACAAGCCAAATTTTTTATTTTTTAAACTTATTTAAGATTCAGCCACAAAACTGCAAAACGTCCTGATGTGAAACCTAGAATAGTGTAAGTGACTTCTGAGAAATATTTCCTCAAATACAGCAATAGGACCAGGTACACCTAGAGTTATTAAGAGCACAAAGCTACACCTACACTCTTGGAGACCTTTCCATTAACTTCCTCAATTATTAGCATTGAGAGCCAGCTTGAGAAGTTCCCTCTTCTTCAAATTCCTCCTTAATTGCACTTTTACAAGGAGTCCAGTATAGCATAACACCTATTGCAAGAAGGTACATATTTTCATTTTGAATGTCACAAAATCCCCGCCCCCCCCCCCAACCCTAAACTGGAATCAGGAAAGTAAGGGCAAAACTTTACCACTTCTTTACATCCAGCTCTTCTTCTTTCAAATTACAGATTATCTGCCACTGCTCTAAATTCTTCAAATAACCTAAAACCTTTTTTTTTTCTGACTTTCTGAGATTAAAGTGAAAATACATATTAACAGTAACCACATTATAGGGATTAATGGTTTTCACTATTAAGTTTACATAGAGGTGGCCAAACAGGCAGAAAATGTTTTCACAAATTGCAATGGTTATGTATTTTAAAGTGTTCTGGAATTTACCAGGTATCCATAATGTATTACTATCTATTCTCTGGAGGTGTTTGAATACAGTAAAACAAGTATACTATTCCTTAAATCATTTGGGGGAAATAAATTGACATTTACCATTTTACCTAGTTCCCAAAGACTAGACTAGTAAAAATAGCAATATTTGAATGTACCTAGCTCAGAAGACATAGAGCCATTCTTTTTGTTTGATGGCTGATTCAGTTTCATAGTGAAAAAGCCCTGAAATCTTATCCTTTATTTTACATTGGCATGTTGAAGATACTGCCTCTCCCTAGAATTTTTGTATGGCCTAAAGTCCACTGGATTTAAATACCTGGGTCAGTGGGATTAAGTACAAGATTATGCCACTTCTGAAATGAAAAAGGGTCAAAAGAAATATTGCAGACAATAATGGCTTTCCTGAAGAGCCTCTCTTCTCATTCTGTGTAGCGTGTCTGTTTGCATAAATTCAGCAAAAGACTACAATTACCTAGACTGCTCTAACAAGGCTTATATGTACTGCAGGCTATATAAGTGTCTCTTGTAGAAATGAGTGTTCCAGCTTTATATAAGAAAAATGGTTATACATGTTATACGTCTTCACTAAACTTAATGAGAAAAGAGATACTGCTAACATGAAAACAAGGCTAAGTGAAAAGTATTTCTCCATAGTCATAACCATGTGGTACAAAACAAGCAATAGAAATACTGTTTCATGATAACCTTGAAATACTACAAATATTCAAACCATTGGTACTTGGATCTTTGAATATTCAAACTATTCCCTGTGCAGTCTCCAGATTTCTAGAATTAAACCTTACTCAGGTCCCTCAATTAAGATTCCGCCTGCATAAAATTTTACTTCTATAGCATAGTTACTTGGTATCTGATGTTTGCATTTGAGACAAAACATTCAACAACCTGATCTGAAAAGCCTGCCCAAGTGAAGGTCACAACGTTCCCACTTTCTGCAACAGATTCAGGATCTCATCTGTAACGGAAGAAACATTTTATCTGTTTCAAACAGTACTGGAAGGGACTGTTACAGAGCATTTACAGAATATCAGAAAATGTGTTTCTGGGTAATAAGAATGAATAACTTTATTACAGCCCTTTTACTTGTTATTTAAAAATACATGAAATATAGAAGCTTCTTACACAAAAGTTTTGGGAACATAAAAAATTATATTTGATCATTTCAATGGAATTCCTAAATGGGGCATTTTGATATTGCAATTTAATCAGAAATAAAAAGAGAAAAAACCTGCACACCTGCAACTAGTGTAACAAATGCCATCATAAGGAAGCCAGCTTTTTCTAATGCAAAGTTCCAGACTGATATAATCGTGTCTTTCATGTTTGTGTACAAGGCCAAGTACACTTTAACACTAATCACACACCACTGGAAAGCATCTCTTGAGTATGTGAAAGGATTCTGTAGAACACCTTGTAGAGTGGGAGTGAATAAGTAAGCTTTTAAACATTTAAAAAAAAAATTACAGACTCTAGAGAACTGAGACAAGAAATATTTAACGTTGACAAAACCTAATGTTTAACTTTTTCAGTTAAAGGTACTCTTTGAGACATATGTCTGGAAGAAACCTCTTGACTTCACCATTGCTGATCATTAAAGGCTTGTTTGTTTAACCTTAGCACTTTATTCATGTGCAGTTTGTACATGGATTATATAATTTGGAAAAGGACCATGAAAAGATGCTATATAAATGCTCTGTGTTTATTTTGATTACCACTGTAGCTAATATCCATTACTCAATTATGATAATCAAATGCCTTTTCAGCCTCAAACAATGCATAATGAAATGACAAATGTTTTTTACTTGTAAAATTTTGATTTGGTTGATTAAATAATTACAAAGCATATGTGTAAATATAAAATAAATCTTCCTTTATTTTACAAGACATTGCAAAATTTGAAGAGTCAAGCTGTACTTCAGTAATCATCATGGCTTTCACAGTGAAAGCTCCATCACTGTGGATGATAAAAGACTGATTCCCAAATATGTCATTGTGGATCTGTTTAGGTAGAGAAATTTAGTCAACAAGGGATTCAATTGTCAGCTGTAAAAGAACAGTAAATACGATTTTATCTTTTTGCTATAATTAAATTAAGAAAAGATTTTTTAAAATTTTCGGTTATTTGATAAAAATGTGAATACGTAGCACTTTTGTGCATTTCTTCCACCTTTACAATGGAATAAGGTTCTCATCTACTATATAAGAGGGTTTTTTTTTCAACTGGAAATATTAAAAAGGTTAGTGGTTTTAAGGAGAGAAATGACCAAATAGACATAATAACTAATATCAGAAAAAGATAGAACTGTGTTTACCCATAAAATATGTTATTAAAATGTGGAGGGTACATTAATTTCTCCTATACTCACTTCATTCAAATAACCTTGAAGTGAGTGTAGAAGGTGAGGGAAAGGCACCCCATCTCACCTAACCCCAAGTGAGAGGCAAACACAAATAGACAGACAGGTACTTCCAGATGTCAATTCACTCAGATTCTGGCTGAACTGCTCTCTAAAAGAGCACAGAGTGGAGGGAAGCATTGAGACATATTTGACTTTAAGGCAGTTAAAACATAGTTATATGAAGTTGATCTTATGCAGTGATACTGCTATTTGTCTTGAAGCAATTTGCATTGGGTTTCTTTGAATTAATAGCAGGACAACGTTACAGTGTTATATGGAAAAAACTGAAAAACATTGAAAATATGATGCATCTATTCAGGTAGAAATTATATTTGTGTTTAATATGTATTTATTTATTTTCTAGGGCTTGCTTTTCCTTTTGCTGACTTATCACGTCTTTTTCAACTGCTAAATCAATACACCAAGATGTATTTCAGAAAAGACCCAAGAAGAGTCTATTTCCATCAAAAAGGCATCACTTGTGAGAATTTTCATGGGTAATCTGTGTCATACAAATTAATAAAACAAACATTATCATTTTTCTGTCCAGAATCAGGCATAAAAGAAAGTCAAGATCCAGAAGAACACCATTACAGTAGAGATGATGCTGTAAGCTAATTGACTAAGCCAGCTGCTAGTCTAAGTCACTCTAAGGGTTTAGGGATTGTTCTTTTTTTTCCTTGAGAACAGTCATCATTATTAAACTTTCACAGAATAACAAGCTACTATTTAAATAACCAAATAATTCCCACTTTAAAGACTTGTGGGCACATCAAATGGTACATTATCCTAGTGACAACATGAGGTACAAATATTAAGCAACCTGACACTTCAGTAATAGCAGGGAGTCTAGTCACTCTGGTGGTACTCAGAAGAAGACTGAGAAGCCTTTTTAAACAAGAATTAAAGGAACTGTACCACTCTCAGAATGCATTATCAGATTGGATCCATTTGGCCTGGAATCTTGCTTATTTTGGAATTCTACAGCATAAATCTGTACAAAAAAATGTAAGTGACACAGCTGTGTGACATAACAGTCAAGCTGTCCAGAAGCACACTCATGCATTTGAATTTTTTCCTGACATAATCTTTTAAAATGGTAGTAAACATTTTTTAGATACCATGAAACTGTCATATTAGCTGTTTTATGAAAGATAGCTAAGGTTTTTCTTGTTCTCATCTCTTCTTGGGATACACTTAACAAACCAACAGCATCACATTAAGGATATCCAGGGAACATAATTTTGGACTACAAACATTGCTATGTCTTAAGCTAAAACAAATAAATTATTTGGCTCGTCAACAAATAGACTGGTTTCAGTTGACTTAAAACAGAAATAAAGTTATAACATTTTCACCTAAACCCCATAATCTAGTTAACTTTTTTAAAGACAAAACTAAAAGAACCCTCTCAAAATAAGTCTAGTTCACTCTTTATGCACTTGCCAATTTCTGAAAACTTGGAATTCCAACTTGCCTCTTATAAAACATTCAGGAATAAATATAAAAATAGTTTTCTCTGATTAATAAACAGTGATAGACTGTCCATGGCAAGGGGGTTGTAACTAGATAAAATTTTGGGTCCTTTCCAACCCAGGCCATTCAGTGATTCTATGATTCTATGACATTGTAGAACTGTTCTGGATATAGAACAAGTACGTGGCTGTGATTGAGAATCATCGTTTTTAGTAAAAGGAGACACAACTTGGATCTAAAAAGCATAGAATCATAGGATTCATACAAGGTTATTCCATAGTTATGAATCTTCAACAGTATAAACCCACACTTCTCTCTTTTTCCCTCCTGACATTCCACTGAAGTTGAGCCGAATTTGTGTAGCAATAATCTTTGTGAAGAACTGCAGGGAGAACACAGAATTAGCAGTTTGGTGGGTATAAAGAAGTCTTACTCGATTTTTATTACTTTATTTCCAACTAGCACACTGGTTGTTTGAGAGATCTTTAACAAAGAGTGAACTGTACCTAAGTACTTTGCAGAGACACAGCCCAGAACCGCTATCTAAAGAAAGCAGCAGCTCAGTGCATATGTTTATACAGTCTTGGTGACAGCAAATTAGTGCTGAAGTTATACTGCTACTGTGTTCTCAAGGCACTGATTCTACTAAACATTTTTTGTAGAAATTTTAAATCAACACACTTGAGACCTATGTCTTTGACATGAACATGGTTAATACCATGTGGAGATAATTTATTATGAACTTCATAATACTTGAACAAGTATCATGACCAAAGAAACCCTGTTAAATAAAGAGTTTTTTAGAGTGACAATTTAGTTGTGCAGTGTGTTGTCATCAGTTGAGATTTATCATAGTAATGACATGTTTTTCACTTAGAAAATTGTTAAAAATTATTTGAATATGGGATTGGAGGAATGACTTTCTAAGTCAAATGATATAAACACTGAAAAATGGTAAAGAACCCATCTGAAAGGTAGGGCTTACATGGTTTCTGTTTGTTTGGGAAAGGGAAGTACTAAAATGAGGATGATGCCATGGGCAACTCTCCAAAAAAATTTATTTACAGATGTATATGTGCTTAAAAATTTAACATGAAAAATTGTCCTGTTTTGGAAATTAGAGACTGATTAAGCTAAATAAATTAATCTATTAATAATCAAAACATTTATAAAAAAAAGCTATGTAAGTTATGAGTGGCTTTTTTCTGTTAAGAAATAGCATTCCAAGTCCTCATTTGGTTTTATCCAGAGCACTAGTTAAAATGTAAATTTTGTTTTGGATATGACAACACCAAAATCTTGTGACTCGTAAGCAAAAGCTTCTAACATCAGAAGTATTGCAAATGAGCTTCCATACTTATTTTCTAGTACTCATTAGATTAGAGATTAGATGTCCTTATATGATTTTGCCCTTAGCCAGGAAATAATCTTCCACAGCTGAGAGTTGTTTCTGTTCAGCCTATATAGTTTCAGGTTTGGATATGGGAATTAAAGTACAACCACCATTGTAGTAAGCTGGGCTTCAGAGGAACACTGAGTCAGACATTTTCTTCTGTCATTAAATAAATATTGCACTTTTGTATTCTTCCCTCACCAATGGATATAGTTTAGCACTGAAGCTCATATTATTTTCACCATGTTAGCCTGAAGAAAAACATTGCTCCCATTCTTGGATTTTTCTCCTTTGGCCAAGGATTTGTTGTAATTTGTTAAAAACCTAATTTATTTCAAATCCTATGGGACAGATTATTTTTTCTTTTTTCTGATGTGTTTCAGGCCTTGAGTCATTTTGTTGACTCAGCCTCTGTCACAGCTTCTGAGTCTGTGGCCAAAAGTTCACAGCCTTCAGGCTGCTTAGCTGCACTTCAGCGCCAAAAAAGGGCAGTCTGATTCCGAGAGGGCATAAGGGGAAAGGAGAAGCAAAAATTAATGCCAGGAGTAGAAAAGACCTGAAAGGATGAATTAAATCAGTGCAAAATTAATGACAGTGTCAGTGCACTATGAGGACAGCAATGGTGGAGGCTGTCCTTGGGCCAGGCAGGGTGAACCTCGACAGCCAGGGCCAGTTCCATGATCTCTGGGACCTCAGCCAGAAAGGTCCTGTCCTGTCTGCCCCCAGCTGGCAACTTTATCCCAAGATTAGTTTTGTAACACAGACCTGGCAAATTTTTCTTTTTTTTGTAGGAAACTGAGACAATTGGAAATGCTCGCAAAGGACCTGTTCAAAGTTAAAACGTTTGACAGTCAGGATAAGATTCATTTCAAAATGTCAGTCTCCTAAAAAGTTTTAGTGTTAAATTTAAGGTCACCTGCATTCCCTGAATAGCTCCTGATACAGGATAGTCGCCTTGTAAAAATACTTTACCGTTCTGGATCATTGTCCTATAACTAGGATTTCTCTCCAAGCTGCCAACCTGGAGAGGTTGTCTTTGACTATAGAAGGAATTCAGAGGCTCACCTTAAGCAGACTGTAAGCTCTAAGGTAATTAACTAAACTCCTTCTCCGAGGACAGAACTGACCATTCTTAGTCCGTAGTGGCTGGACTCTCTGGGCATAGGTGTAGCTCTGCTCTTTTCCCAAGCAGCTGATTTAAAATATCTAGTTTATCAAGGAGATAAGGTGACTCTCTTTAAAAAAGTGTCAGCAAATACAAAGAGCTGTATGGGATATTAAGTCCCTTTCTGGCACAGGGCACTATGATCAAGCCTTGTTTTCAAAGCAGTTAGGTTCTTTGAAAATATGAGCCATAATTCCATCTCCCTATTGTGACATAACTTATCTGGGAGGCAAACAAAAAACCTCAGCATAAAGAGGAAAAAAGTATAAATCATTCTTATGGGTGGAATTCCTAGAACAAAGAAATAATTATAAACTTGAATTATCATTTCTTCAAAGAAATATCAAGCTTCATAACTATGTATGTAACAAATGAGCCTTCCTTGTATAAATAGAGCCTCTAGATAGCTTACCTAAAATCCTAAACTCAAGATCATTCGGAGAGTTATTAAACATACACATTTAAAAAAATGATAAAATATATAAACATCATTCATTCAGAATGGCAAATTTTGCTCTAGAAAACAATCATGAGATTACATTTAACCATGTAATTGAATGGTATTCCTCATGTTCCTGATGAAATTATCAATGTGGCAAGTTAATTCTGTGGCCTAAGTTCTGAGAGATGCCACAGAATTCAGTATATTCCAGAAATGGGATCTGAGATGCAGTGAAGAGTGTCTTTGACTTGAAATTTTACAGAGAAGTTAACTGTAGCTAAACTGATTGGATGATAGGTTCACACAAGTAAAACCCCATTGCCAGGCTAAAAAGACAAGTTTTAATCACTTCCTGACCTCTTCATACATCTTCCAACACCATACCTATTCTCTAAATGCGTTAGAACATTGATACCACCACAATATGTCTGAAGCATCCTCCAGGATTTGTTGTTTTCTGTGAAGAAAAAAAAGTGGTTAGACTTTAAATTCTTTGAGATGGAATAATGTCTTCAAATATGATTATAGACCCTGATGCTGGTTTTACCTTCAGTACGAATTAGAAATATTACTATAAGTAGCCCTACGTACTTTGTCCACAGTTATGAAGCTGATGTTCATTTGAAACAATTTATCAGCCAATAGGTGGCACTGAAAGTATTTAACATTTATCTAAATCTTCTATTTTCTTTTAGGAGAATTCAAGTTTCCCTCATGTAAATGACATGCTATGCTCACAAATTAAAAGCTGAGGCACATATTGAATTTTTTTATTAAAAATATTAAGTATTTTAAATAGTTGGAGAACTGTTGAGAATTTAAACAGTTCCCTGGATATCTGAACAAGTGCATCATACTGCTTGTATCCTTGTCAAAACTCAGTCTAAAGCAGGAGATCCTTTTGAGATTGTGGGAGCATTGGCATTCCAGGGAGTATCTTACAATGAAGTTTAAACTGTAAATATCTGGCAAAACTGTAGTGTTCCAGAAACTGGTTTATATTGCAGTTTTTGCATGCTGCAGGTCAATTTATTTTCTTTTCTCAGTTGCTTTCATTTTTGTAAACCTGCAAGGAAAGAAGGAGGATTTTGTAGTAAATATAATGTAATTTTTTGTCACTAGCATTCACCTAAATTAGGACAAATTTTACAAGAAACCTCTTCATTCTCTGTGGTAAACAAGTTCATAAACTATCCTATGAATAGAGATAATGAGGCACTTTAGACCAGATTGCCACGTACCATAAGATATTCATAAAGAAACAACCTCGCCATGTTACGTTTTTGCTAATTTTAATATATTGCTTGAGCAAATGTGATTCAGAAGATGTTAAGTATCAGTGTTTTGGTTTATACATAAATTCAGTTATCTCCATTCATTGATTCATGTTACAGTTCCTCCAAGCTTTTTATTGAAAGTTATGCCAAGATGGTGAAGTAGGAGTGACTCGTTCTGAAAAAATTATAATATTTTGATACAATACACAATCTAACTCTTCCATTTTCAGACTACTTCTCTACCACCTCTGTATAGAAATCTGTCTTAAGGGCAAATGTAGGTCACACAGGTTTCAGCTATACCAAGTAAAAATGGGCAAGGATTCATTGTGCTGTCATCAACCACAGTGTTACAGGGGACAAATGAATAGCATTGAAACAGAAAGATGTCCAGAACTGGATAGTGTGTAGAGAGAAACAGATTTACTCAGCTGTACCAATGTGTCTTAATTACAAGGAACTAAAAGCTTTTAGTGCATTCCTGCCTTCATCATTTCCTGACAGCAGGAAAATTAAAGTACCTTCAGATTGCAAAGCAGTAGAAAACAATAATTTAATGCTATAGCTCCAGACCCCAGCAAGGTGTAAGATTTTCTAGCTTCACCTCAATTGGTTCTGAAGACTTATGACACCGCAGTTGGTGATGAGAATTAATGTACCATATCAGAAAGTAATTCAAATTAAAACTCAAACCATTAATTTAAAGTTAGTCATTGTTTTCTCTGTTCAGGAAGCAAAGCAAGGAACTACATAAATCAAAGAAGACTAAGCAAAGATGTAGCCTTTATTAACAATACAACTGAAAATGTCGTCCTTCTCAGGTTACTGGGAATATGAGTGGGTATGACAAAAAGAAAGACCAGTATTCTGGCTGTAGATATCTTGCCCAGTAAATTCCTTTTAAACAATTTCTATAACCTAATAGTAAACAGAGGACTGAAGTTATTGCCAGTTCTTGGATATTTGTACTGAAAAAGAAGTCTCCTAGCTAATGAAGGAAATCAGGTGTTGCTATAATGAGAGAACCAACAAGATGCTTCCTAATGGTGAGACTTGTTCAAACTGTCATTGAAATGTCACCTGCTGCTGAGTCAACAGGCTTGGCAGGCATGAATTAGAGACAGTAGCCATTGTAATCTGCCAGGGCTCTTCCTAATGGGATAATCATGCTTATATAGTGAACTACTAAGGAGAACTATTGAAAGTCTCCAAGTAACTGCCAAAGATGAGATTTCACCTTATGCTTCAGTGCATACAGTTTTCTAACTAGTAATGGAAAAAAATAAAAAGTACTTGAGAATCTGTTGAAATGCTGATAAATAGCAAGCAACAAATCAGTTGTTCACACAAAGGGAGACAAGGTCAGCAGGTAGGAAGGCCAGTGCACCTTAAGCTAAGTCTTTATTTTTACAGACTCAACAATTATTGGGGAAACAGGGAGAGTGCCCAAGACTGCAGGACTTCACTTCCTGGCACTGTTCCATTAGTTTCCAGGCA
The DNA here is from genome assembly GCF_000738735.6 of Corvus cornix cornix. Taxonomy (NCBI): domain Eukaryota; kingdom Metazoa; phylum Chordata; class Aves; order Passeriformes; family Corvidae; genus Corvus; species Corvus cornix. The sequence continues at coordinate 31,071,088 of NC_047057.1, forward strand.
CACTGAGAAGGACCCAGTTTGTGGTAGACACCAGTTGCCTTATCCTCCTGTCTCCACTTCACTATTTTCACCTTCTCTTCACTGGCCTTCTCTCGATATTCTTCTGCAATGACACTGTTTAACACTGCAGAGCAGAAGCTGTGACTCAATCAGAAAATTAATACTACAAGCGTTGAGTAGTAGAAAGTTTTGGAAGGAGAAAGGACCAGAACAACCTACTGTGAATGGAACCAAACAAATGGAAAAAGGACATCCCACATGGTGCCCAAACTTAAATGAGAAAACAAATAAAGGGTGAAAGAAAAGAAAGTAATAATTCTCCTACTTTTGAAAATCAACCCCAGCAAACCTGCAAAAAAACTAGGAAAAGCCCTTGTTCCCTAAAATATAAATTATTATAAAATTCTTCACTTGAGTATATTTTACCTTTAAATTACAAAGCTCCACAATATTTCTCAGTTGCACAATGCTCATAAAATACAAGAGTTGCAAAATTTAGGCCTGCTGAGTTGGGAAATGCCAGAGCCAGTCTCCTACTGGAAGTACATTTCAATACACTTATCCCCGTAATGATCCCGCTTAAGACAAGACACCTCTGAGGGGCTCCATCCTTCAGAGCATTGTATCCTACTCTTGGCTCAAAGTGGACAAGCAACTAGGCAACCAGCTAATGAGTAAGTCAAGACTTAATCTCAAGTTCATTGTTTGCAGTTTTGTCTGTGAAATTTTCAGGGAGTCAGAAAGGTGCTTTGAAGATCTCATGGATCTCTGTGGGCCTCCGTGCAAGCCCAGACTTGTTCTTGATTAAGAGTCTAAATACTTGCAGGGATCACAACTATAAAAACATGGTCTCATTGATTTGCCTAAAATCACACTACAGTTCTAAGGCAATCAGCATTAAGTACTCTTCCTGTGCCCTGTCTTGTCACTACTTATCTTCTAAGTTTAGTAGTGGTTCTGTGTGTTAGGGTTTGGAATCACCCTGATGATTCATCAGGCTTACCAGGAGCACTGAATGAAAGAAATATCCCACCAAAACAAAACACTGTAAGCACACAAAACAAAATACTCTCCTAATATATATGTATTTGGTTAAGGCTGCAAATAAACATAAACCCTATGAGTTCCTAATTTTTCAGCACTTGACTTTACTGTCTTAGTGATGAACATGCCTTCTGATTTAAAATAATAAACCAAACATCAAAGAATCACTAGACATACTCCTGATGTTCAAGAACATTGAAGAAATGATTGGCAACTCATCCATGACACAGCCTCTGTTCTTGGACATAATACACACTTCATAGAACATATCACTGACTTTTCATCCAGCATATTGATCTGCCCTACAGATTCAATTTATGCCAGTAGGTTTCACAGCTACTTGCTGGTAAATGGCACACTCAAAATGCAGTCCTGCTCTGGTGCCAAATGTCAAGTCACCTTTTCCATATTGAGTTACTAAAGCTTGACAGCAACACCACTGCAATTCTTTTACTTGTTTTTAACTTGAAAGGAAAATGCAGTTTTCTTCAGCCTTGTACTAGAAAATGGCCATGCACAGTTTACTGATGATTTCCAGTGAAATTTAGGCTAAGACAAGTCTTTCGGATGGAAAGTTTCATTCCAAATGCCTAAACTGGTGAATGTTTGTGAAACTTAACTTCATACAATATTTCAAGACTATTTTGTGTCCCAATTAAAAACTGTATGCACAAAAAATAATTTAGAACCAGAATTTTCATTTTATTCAATTATCAACAGCTTTTTTTCAGTGGGAAAGTGTGTTCTTCATGCAGATTTGTAGCAAAATCCAGAATTCCCACACTACTGTAGGTCAATAGAATCAAGTAAACCTCCTTCTAGCCAGTCCATAAAGAAACTGGCACATAGCAACATCCATTATAAATAATGAATGGACCAATTTCAAAGTGTAATATTACATCAATATTCACACTTTTTGAATATTGATGTAAATTGGTTTAAACTGACCAGATGCTCTGAAGATGGCATAGACAGGTGCAAATTATTTTTCTCCTGTTAGCAAATCCCATTAGTATTTAGAAGTGATGCACTATAAGGGCAGGCAGCTGTTTGTTCTCCTTAGGGTCTGCATAGAAGGCACCTCTAAAGCCCCCATGGAATTTCATAGGAGTGCTGAAAATGCAGAATAAGCTTGAAATCAGATCTTTAATCAACACTTTACCTTGAATGACTACACTTTTTACTATCCATTTCTCAGTACAGCAATGCTGTCACAGTATTATCCATGCTCTGTTCCCTTCCTGAGGCCTGTGATTACATCTACAAAAGAAACTAAAAGAGGCTGGGGCAAATTTCTAACCCTGAAGTTACATGTGCCACTATGCTCTAGTTCATATTCATCTGCTTAAACACTCTGCTTTCCAAAGGAGAGAGAAGCAAATCTACCAAATTTCTGAAATATTTCTACTTCATTCTAACTCCTGCCAGTTAGTCATTGTGCTAATAAAGAAATTATACATACAGTCACACACTAGTGCTTGATTCCACAAGGTAATTCTGTTTTATTTAGTGGTGCGAGCAAAGCCTCTAAGAACTCTAAGAGAAGACTTCCTCTTGAGGTCTTCTTAAATTACCTTTTCTGATTTGCATCTGCATACCCCTCCAATGGTCTTGTCCCCTTTCTTTGTGAATCAGTGAGTAGCTTTCCAAAACACACATCTACTTTTTCCATGATTCTACAGATGACCCTACTTAAAATGCAATCTTCTTTCTAGGTGCATTTTAATCCTGACTGTAAACCCAGAATAAAAACCTAGTTGTAGTATGAGTAGTGATGCAATGTAGTTATGCTTTTTGCTAATTTTACAATATTCTTACAATAAAGTAAGGATTGCACTGTGTGTAGTGTATGTGGACAGCTGGAGTTTTAAACAGTTATATGTATGACATACATGGGCCAGGGAAAAGAATAACAGTGTGGGGTCTGCTAGAACAAGGAACAAGATCAGGATCAACCAAACAAAGTGATCTCTGGGTTTTTATACGCCTCCTGCTGTGTCTCCTATTGCCTGGTCACCTGGTCAGGCCACAGGTCCCCAGCCCCTTTGTTATGCAAAGGGTCAGGAGATAATGGCCTCTTGTCTCGGGCTCCCAGAACTCAACCTGCAGCTCCCACTGCAGCTGCGCCCCGAGATACCTGCACTGAAGGCACCACTCACCAGAGAGAGTAATAAGGTCTGTTCTGAGCCTTCTCCAGCATAAAGAACCCCAGCTCCCTCAGCAATAAAAAATGTATTTTGAATATTAATTTCGAGGGCATTGTGCTGGTTTTAGCTGTGATAGAATGACTTTTCTTCACAGTAGCTGATATGGGGCTGTTTTGGACTTGCGCAGGAAAATGTGGATAACACAGATGCCTTTGTATTCCTGAGCAGTGCTTACACAGGGTCAAGGCCTTTCCTGCCTCTCACTCCACCACCGAGTGGGATGGGAGTGCACAAGAAGCTGGGAGGGGACAGATAGGACAGCTGACCCCAACAGACTGCAGGGATGTCCCACAACATGTGGTTTCATGCTCAGCATATGAAGCTGGGGAAAGAAGGAGGAAGGGTGGGATGTTCAGAGTGATGGCCTTTGTTTTTCCAACTAACAGTTATGCATGATGGACCCCTGCTTTCCTGATGAACACTTGCCTGCTCATGGGAAGTGGCGGAAAAATTCCTTGTTTTGCTCTGCTTGTGTTCATGGCTTTTGCTTTACCTATTAAACTGTCTTTATCTCAACCCACAAGTTTTCTCACTTTTACTGTTCTAATTATCTCCCCCTTCTGAGCAGCTGCTGGTGCTTAGTTGCTCACTGGGGCTAAATCACCACAGTCAGTTTTAATCCTATTTTGTATACAGGGTTTGTTAGATATGTTCTTTTGATTCTTTTCCAAAAAAACATGAATACATCTTACAGAAAATGATCAATTAATCTTTTCTTCTTTTTACTTCCACGTGTGCTTGTTCATGGCAAAATTATTTCTTTGCTTCCCCTTTGAAAACAAGGCTGTCCTTAGTCATTAATAAATGCATGCAACTTCTTTTTGCTTATAGAGGTCTGTATATTGTCTGAAGGCATGCATACAGTATATACACATGGAAATCAGCTTCCAACAATAATCTTACCATTTGCATCAGATTGCTAAGGCTTTTGAAGCTTTCCAATTTGCATGACTTAGTGGAAATAAGGCATAAATCAGTTCTTTGACTTTGTGTTGCTGTTCCAGAGTGTTATGGGAAGAGCAGCCTCTCTTCTGCATTCCAGACCAAAAAAGAAAAAAAAAAAGCCAGTTCAGTAAATGAAAGAGAATATGACTGTATTTCCAAACCATTACAAATGCACAGGGTACATTCACCCTCCCACCTTGCTCAGTATGACTCTGATATTCAGACAAAATCAAATATGAACAGCTACTACCACAGTAGACATTCAGCTTTGTAAATGCTCTATTTACGTGGCAAAGAAATGGGCCAGGCTTTACGGGAGTTTTACAGAGAAACAGAAATTTCCAGAACTGGCAGTGTAAATTGAAATAGCAGGAGGTAATGCTATGAGAATAATATTGGAAAAGCAACTAGGAAACTGGATGCAGGCAACTAATTTTAAATCCTTTCTCCTCTGCAAATATAAATCCTGTAGTCACCCATCTTTAATGTTCATAGGTTGAACCTTCCCAGTTACTTGATACAGATGCCATTGGAAATACACTGTGAAAAAACAGGTGATTCAGAAAGTAAATGTGAGAAATTATGTTAAATATTTTGAGATAGACACATTTCTGGCAGGTCAGATGTCAATGCTAGTAACTGGCTTTACCCCAGTAATCTAGTGAAGTTTGAAGTTCCCAATCTCTCTAAAAGCTACGATCCCTCAGATCTTCTGAGATTCTTCTTTGAGGCACTACTACCACATCATTTCCTAGGCTGTGTGATCTGCTGCAGTGGGTTGAAGAGAATTAAAGGGAAGGAGGGTGAATGAGATCTTTTACACCATGCTACCTGCCATACTAAAGATGCTGCAATAGGCCACAGTGATGAAAGCACATTTTAGTTTCATATCCAACAGATTGCAAAGACTCATGTAACTATCATTGTTTTCAGAAGTATTCAACATCCCTATCCCAAAAATTACTTACTTCTGAATCTATGGACAGCAAGAATGTCGAGTAGGACTCCACTCACATGGGAAGAATCCTTTGCGAATCACTGGAATTTCTAATTGTAATGGCCTAATGGTTCTTTCATCATTCTTATAAGTAAATTATTGATTGTAAATAAAATAAAATGCAAAATAAAAAATAAACTCCCCCTCCACAAATTTATAAACCTTCTGCTGCCCTGGAACCCAGTGTAATCATTCATAAGCAGTCATTACAAAGATGCATCTTACTATCTGAAAGTATTTCACTGAGATCTGCTAACACCACTCCCTCCTAATACATATCACGTATGTTTTATACGGGATGAGATCTCCCTTGGTGAAATCTTCCACCTGAGATCATTCCAACTGAGATGTAATCCCACATTAGAGAGTGAAATTCAGATATAAATACTGAATGTTCAAACCAACTTTAATTATAAAGAGAAAAAATGTGGAAAGAGAAGTTACACTTCAACAGCTGCTTCTATTTCTGCTTGAAAGCTTGGGGGAAAAAAATGCAAGTCAAAGGAAAAAAAATAAAGTGTTAAGAAAAAGCCTTATTCACTAGATGACAACTAAATGTTGCACACTACCCTTCTTGTGTTTAAGGAGAAGAGGATCGCAATTTTGTAAACTGATCCAGTCATATGATCAGACATGCAGTAGAATAATATGATTGGAAAGATTAGATGATATAAACAGCAAATGAGGTAAACCATAGAAGAAATCACAGAAAAAATCCAAAACTTCTCTTCTTTGAAAATTCATCATTTATAAATATAGTAATAGCCTCCTACCCATAATAAGTAGGCAAAACAATGATGATGGAAGAGAGGAAGATTACAAGAATCAGAAAGAGTAAGAAGTGTGCTGAATGGAAGTTTTGCAACCAGAAGGAAGAAAAGTTCTTTAGATATGACAACATCCAGCCCCTCAGACAATCCAGAGTTACCCAGTGTAATAGCTTTTGTACAAAACTATAGTGTTCACATTTCTAAACAAAGAGAGGTGCCTATACCAGTATGCCATAAGGGCTCAGTTAGACACAGCATGAATAGGAGCACTTCAGCAGTGACACTCAGGGACTGCATTCATGAGCCAGGAAAAGCTGAAGGCAAATTACAATTTGAAGGCATGCCCACTTGCTCCCTTGGCTCCAGCTCCATGATCCAAGCTGTGAGGAAGGATTGAAATTAAATAAAAGACCCACAAGCCAAAGGTACAAATGCTTCATTAGTTTTTCAGGCAAACCCAAGTCTCATACTAATCTCAAACACTTTCTGTGAGAGAAAGGATCTTGAACTGGCTAGGGAATTAAGAAGTACAATGATGTAGGTTTTTTTGAAGCCTGCACTTATTACCCACAAAAAGGGTGCATAATCAAGGTCAGTAAAGTAAAGTGCAGGGCTGAGAGAGTCAGTGCACCACAGGAAGTAGTACAACATTAAACAGAAATCTGCCATGAAGACAAACACCTACCAGAGATATCTAGCATTCTGAGTAACTGCATTAGCAGCCAGCTCTTCGAACGGATGGAATTTTCTTTTTCCCACCTACAGTGCCTTCCATAAATAACTTCCTCGTGATGTTAAAGCTGCCATGGAGCTGCACACTGGGAAGCTCTGCCAGAAGAAAGGATAAATTGAGATAATTCTGTACTCTTTTAGTATCATTGCTCTGTTTTAACACTCGCATTTGATATATGCCTTTTCCTTTTGACCTTCAGACTAGTCACATGGGTGTCAGGGCTCAGCAATGGATAGCTGCTCCCTCAGGGCTGAGAAGTCACAAGTGATATTGCTCCCAGTGGTTGCTCTGCTCTATATAGGGTTGCTGACAGTCACAGACAAAGCAAGTGAGGAACTAGGGCTGGAGTCTGTATAGGGAATCCAGCCAGGAGACAAGGCCAGAAGAAGGTCTTAACACAGGCGCTATTATGTCATACCTTAAATCCAGATTGCCAGCCCAAGCTTAAATCAGAGTCCCGGGCAGGGCGAGGGTGAAGGGCCCTAGCTGAGGTTGGATAGGGTATCTGAGACCTCTTAGTGCTCCCAGGGGCCTGACAGCACCTATAGAAGCTTAATAATAACTTGAGGAAACAAAGATTCGCACATTTGAATTTATTACAGCTTCAGACCAACCAGGGCAGGCACCAGATCTGTGGGGCAGTTTACTGTGCTCAGTCCCCTCATATCTTCAGAGTGCTTCTAGACCATATGTTCTTTCACAGCTTCTGCAGTGAGTCATGGGCTCAGCAATGGGCTCATATAACCTAAATGTAAACTAAAGATACGGAGTCACTAAATGGAAAGTCAGATTTTTCATTTAGCAATTTTCACCATCAGGAAAGTAGGAGTGGGATTGCACAGATGCTAGAACTGGAAAAAATAAGAGGGTATCTGTCTCTTCACAGGCTGTCTGTGGTACACCCTGCTTCTCCAGCCTGCAAGAAATAGGGAGGTGAAGTCTAAGCATTGACCTAAAAGAGGAGACAAGATCCAAATCCTAGGCTCATCAAGGAAAAATGGGAACAAATAAATGGATGATAGAGCAAATTGTGGTACAGATCTTGTAGAGAAGAAAACAGGATTGAAAAATATCCTAAGTGAAATAAACAAAACAAGGAGAAAAGGACTGGTGATTAGCAGGGCTTCAGGGAATGGAGCTGCTGAGCTGAGAAGAGTACATTTGGTAATGAAACAGAAGAAATAATTTAGGTGCTGTCAGATTAGGTTCATTAGAACTGGACCAAAAAGTAAGTATTAGACTAAACAGTCAGAAACTGGGCAGCCTCCAGGGGAAAGTAATGTTGTTAGGTGTTAATGTCTCTAACTCTGTTAATGTCTCTGAGCAAGCACTGGCCCTGAAGGGATGGTGTGCGCCATTGATCACTCAGAGTTAGCATTTTCCCCAGTACATATCCAAGAAAGGATCTTGTCACAGACCAGCCACACCTGGGTTTCCCTGACAGAAAACCAGGCCATGCTAGAAGGGCAGAAGCTGCAGTGGACACAACAACTTTCTTTGGCCTTCACAGATCCAGAAATCAGCCTTGAACGTGCAGCTTTACTGCAGGTAATGAGACTTCTGTCCTGGACTAATTTCTAAGGCAAACCTCTGTTATTTATGAAGCAAGCTACAAATATTTTTCTAAGATCTGAAGAGGAAGAGGAAAGGTCTACATTTGTCCTTATGTCCATATTGGCTCTCCTTGTGTACAGACGTCAAACCAGTTTTACAAGAATGTTCCAGAGGTGCTGCCTCACAACACTAAGTTACACATTACTTGCCCTTCAACAACCCTGTACAAAGAGACAGTGCACACTACTATATATTTCCTCTGTGTCTTGTTGCTCAGAACCTCCTCTGATCCTTTTTGGTATCCAGCTTTTTCTTTTTTAGAAGACAGGCACACAGGATCCACCTCTTTCCTGTCTTCTCTTGATGAAGGCTCTGAAAATGTTTTCTATTCTTTACACAGTTGTTTTTGCTTACCTACCACATCCCCAGAATAAGGCAAAATTCCTCAAAGATTCCTGTGTTTTTGCCCATATTCTTATGTTTTATTTGAATTTCAATAACATACACATAAAACCAGTTCTATGTTGTTAAAAAAAATTATATATTGGGCCTAGCTTTATCCTCCCTCCATATATATGCATATATATCTATACAGCACTCCACACCCAATCTCTTACGGTATTTACAACAGCATACAGCAGCGCTACTTTTGGCTAAAGAGTTTAATGATCTGATTTCTGATTTCACTTGAACAACACTGGAACAGGTGAAAGGATCAGATTCAAGGATACTACTCTGTAACTTAACCACAGACTTAGCTGACCTAAGTTTGTGTTTAACATTTGTGTTTCTGGCACTACCATATGTAGAAAATTGCAACCAGAAATCAACACAGGATGAAGTCTGTTGTTCTTAAACACAGTATAATATGTGTCAGAAAGATCTTCAACGTTGTTATAAGGGCAAGATATTAATTACCATCACTATCTTTGGCAGTTTGATTTTATGTTGTGGCTTCTGCGGTGACAGATCATATCCTCTGAGAGAGGTCACACCTCGTGAAGAATTTTTTCTGAACAGGCTCACCCAGCTCCAGTATGGGACCTGAATGTCTTCCTACTTCATTTCTATCCCAAGCTTAAAACAAGCTTCCTATTCCCACAAAGTCTTTTCCTCTTCCATCTCTGCTTGTAAATCATACAACTGAAACTGAAAGTTTCTAAAATTCAGAAGCCTTTTTTAACTTATTTTTTGCAGTCATCTTTCAAAACTCATGAACTTTTTCTATCAAACCTGGTCTCCCTCAGGAAAAAAAAGCAACATATATCCTTCCTTGCATGCAGTAAAACTAGACATCCTTTTTCTGCTTTTGCACACCACTGCTCAGTCAGTCCATGGTTTGGAAACCTATGCTCGAGTCTCAAGTGATCATTCTGCCTCTGTGCAAGTGTGCTCCCGAGGCCCTGCTTACAAGCATCAGGTGACAGCTTTGTCTGGCACTAACTGTGCTTGAATGTCAGGACAGTTGTCTTCTGCTGGAATTGTGTAAGAATGTCAAACTCCTTGTTTTGATGGTATCTGTTCCCTGTTCTGAATTTTGCTTATTAAGAAAGGCCCTTAAGAAAGCAAGTGAATAGGCAAAAACTTTCCCCAAAACATATCTTTTCACAAATTTTTGTACATAATTTTATTTCTATAGGTCAAGGAATCACTTCTATCATATTGACACATCCCACAAGACACTTCTTAATTATATGCTTACTTTATTATATGCTTTCTTTAGTCTTTTATTTGTTGTTGTATTTTAAATCTGCTACATGAACTGATTTCAGAACTTACCAGTGTCTAGTTATGTTCCTATATAATTTCATCCTACCTTATACTATCCTCTGTGTTATACATTAATAACCTGAACAGCTTCAACTATTTATATTATTTGGGATTGTACTTCAGGTACAGAGCTAAGTCCAAATGTAAGCCAGCAAAGCCACAGTTCTCCAAGCCAAACAAACTACTTTTTAAAGAAAAAAAATTCTCAATAAATACAGAATATCAAACACATATATTTTTGCCACAAAATCTCCTCTTCAATAGCTAGGGGATGATTTTTTTTGCCATAGTTGGACAAATACTTTGTGACCATCTCCTCCCAGTGAAATCTAGCTACTGAACTTCCTAGAATACTAAATGCCACCGATCTACCTAAATTAATATTGAGAGGTATTTTTTGAGCATGGCAGGACTATTTTTATTACTTGTGTTCCAGTCTCTTCTCTGTTTCATAATCTGCTGATACATTACCTCTTCTATTAATGATGTCTTGGAAATATATTTTTATATCTCTAAGGATTTTTGTCCTACAGTATAGGAGCTTTTTAAAAGAAACACAAAATCCAAAACAAAACATGCACCTCCCCCCCAATCACCCAAAACCACAACCAAAACATACATACCTGATCTGCTGGCCTTGGTATTTCTTGTTCCCAAACAATTATGAAATACATCTTATCAAGATCTGATTTATCTTCACATCTAGAAAAAAATCACCCAAAGCAGGAATGATTCCCCAGGTTTTTGAATCTTTACATATTGATCAAGACCAGGGTTACTCTTCCCAGTTCTTACTGTGTCTAGAGACAGAACAATAGGCTGCTTTCCAGTATCTACGTGTGCTCGATGTAATGCTCAGTTTTGGAGATGTAGCTCTCTTGAGTAGTCTCTGTCTGTAAATTTGTGTTTTATCCTGCTGATGCTCCTTCTGTGCAGAACAGGAGCATTCCACTACCTTTTAAATAGGCGGTGAGTTCCACTGAACTCTTGGGCATGGTGCTGTGTAGCACCAGGTGTTGGACTTGATGATCCTTGTTGGTCCCTTCCGACTCAGCTTATTCCATGATTCTGTGAGAATTTAAGCACATCTCAGCTGGCTCTCCAGTTGCCTATCATGCTTATCATGCCTATCAGGCCTTATCGTGCCTATCAGGCAGAATTAGAAACATGTCACTCACTCCCAGCTGTGTGTCTAAATAATCCATTACAGTCTGACTTTCTCTTTTCTCTTTTATGTCCACAGGAATAACAAGAATGGCTGAATTTTAAGGAAAGGGCTGAAGAGCCTATTCACCCAGGAAATCTTAGAATCTGTTACAAAGTTCATACATTCTGTGTTTCATCTCATATGACCATCAATAATTAGTTCCTTAGATGGACCAAATACCAAGCGAATCTAAACATTGGACACTTCTTATTATTTCCTACTCCAATTTCCTATTTTTCTTTACCTCCTGTTTTCAGGAGGTAGATATCTAGTTTAAGACTGGACCCTTCTCTGGGAAGGCTAAATTTTCTGTGTTTGAAAGAGAAAACAAAACAAGAAATGAAAATTCAAAGTGTGTCTGAAGCGAAACTGATTCAATAGTTTCAAGCATGTAACTCCCAGTTCTGCTGCATATCTTCTGCTAACTCTGCAGTTTTTAAGGCCCTATTTAAAGATAAAAATAGCAGGAAAAAGTAATCTGACCCATATACATGTAAAAATCTTTCTCACACATTCATTCCATGTACAGTTGGGGTTAAAAAGCAATCAATAAAACAAACAAAAAAGCCAATAAGCCAGCACCATGATGCAGATGGGACATACAGTCTAAGATCAGGAAACAGGAGTTAGATAAACTTATCTACAATATCAGACCCTATCCTCAGTAAACTAGACCTTTTCTGCAGATGTGTTTCTCCCTCTGTTTGCTTAATATGGAATTTAAATTATTGCTTTATCACTACATCAGTATATACTGGAGCCTTTGCACAACATGCTGTTTTTATTAGGAAGGCAGAAAACTGGATAGCAATTTTATCATTAAACACTATCTCAAAATCAATGTATAATCTAAATAAGGTTAAACAGACAAACAGAACTGACATCCATCAATTTTTTGAGTGGCCAGCTTTACAATCTTCAAAACATTCTCTTCAGTAATTATCAGTCTGATGCCTGGAATCTCTCAAGGAATTTTGAAAAAAAAGTTATTTCAAACACTAAAAGATAAATAAAATTATTGTGGGCTGTCTTAGATGTTTAAGATGCCTGTTACTTATTTGATTTAGTTAAAATATAAGTAAAGTTACCTTGAAGAGCACTGCAGAAGAAAGAAGGACAGTAAGCTGCCCCTGAGTGGACAGAGATATTGAATCTAAAAGCTTTACATGTTAATAGTCAATTTTGGATAAAACCTATTTGTCTAATTCTTTTCATTTTCATGATGAAGTCTTGGTTTTTGCTCCACTACCACTTCTATTTCTGACATTGTCCCTTGCATCTCCGCTTCTGGCATTCCACATTTGCTTCAGCAGAACCCTGGAGACTAATTTACATTGTAGTTGTGAACATCCCTCTCAAGGAGGATTAGTTACTGCTAATGTATTAGACACTGCTAATCTTCTCTCTGCTGACCAGGGTAGGACCCAAGGGAATGGCTTGAAGCTGTGTTGGGTAGAAGGGTGGGGATGGGAGGGGCAGTTAGATTAGACATTAGAAAAAGGCCCTTTGCCCAGAGGGTGTTTGGGCACTCAAACAGGCTCCCCAGGGAAGAGGTGAGAGCACTGAGGCTGACAGAGTTCAAGAAACATATGGACAACACTGTCAGGCACATGGTGTGATTCTTAGGGTGGTCCTGTGCAGGGCCAGGAGCTCAAATTTAGTTATACTAGTGGGTACCTTCCAACCCAGGATATTCCATGATTCTATGAATGATTTATCCATGGCACCCCTCACCAGGTTAGAATAGTTGTAAACAGCTAGAAAATTTGCCTAAATTAGTATACGTGCACAAACAGCTGTGTAGATAAGGAATTAGAATCTGGAACATGTTGGGTTTGTTCTTTCAGGGCACAAAAAGCAGTGTGCAAGAAAAGTCAGTAAAGCCCATGTTTCTCTCCTCCCCTCACAGCCGTTTGCCCAAAGGAGAAATAGTTGCTGTCATATGTGAGAAAAGAGTGGGTAAGAGTGGGGGATCCTGAGATATAATAAATTAAAAACCTACGTATTGCTTTGAAGAGGGGTGTGGCCAGTTCATATTCATTATAGTTAATCTTCTGAAAATGAGTGATTACTGAAAAGATGATATTTCCAAAAGAATTTTGCGTTTTATAGTTCTGTTGCCTGAACAGGCTGAGTTCATAAATATGAAGAGGTTCACTGAACTACAGTGTACGGTGTATGCAAGCTCAGTTTTATAATGGTGTAGCATATCTTGATTAAGAGTTTGCTTTAACGTAGATAAGTGCTAAAACATAGACCCCTGACTTTGTCAAGTCCTTCATTTCCTGAAAGGGCTTTTCAGAAGAAAGCCTTCATTGCTCAAAACAGATAAATGAGATTCACCACACAGGCTGTGCTTTCTATTCTCCTCTTTAATGCACTGCTGGTTCCATTTTACTTTGATTATTTGATTCTGATCACACATGATGCACAATCAGACCAAATGGATCACCTAATCTTTGATAACCTCTAGAAATAACTCCTACACTACACAAGGAAAAGCTAATTCAAAGGAGCAACTTGCACATTCTCTCAGCATTCATGCTTTCCCTGGAGGTGCCAGCAATGAGTTTCAGTTTGCTGAGACTAACTCTCTTTATAGTACTCTTGATTATTTACAAATCCCTATACAATCATGATCCATTTTATTTTAGCAGCTGTTATCACCCTATTGTCCATGATGACACACTCAATTCTGAAGACTGCTAGGCTGTGGGTAATCGTGAAAAGTAATCTAAGCTCAGCAGGTTCCTGCATTTTAGTTTCTGTTTTTGCTTCCATGATTTAAGACCTTTAGGATTCTTTCTGTGTCATGAATAATAAATAATACTTGTCATCGTTAAAAGATTTTTAAATTCCAACCAATAAATGTTTAATTCTGCTGAGTTTTCTTTTGGTTTTGTTTTTTATTTTTTTTTAAGCAATAAAATGTACTATTTTGGAGTTTAAGAATACTCCCTAGTTTTAATATTATGTTCTTATTCCTTAGGTGCTATTGTGATACATATACAATGTAAACAAAGGTCTTAACGGGAAAAAAGTGCATCTTTTTAAGCGCATAATTTAGAACCTAAGACAGAAATGTTTCATAAACTGTATGATGTCAAAACCCACTTCCTTCTGCTCATACTTGCTAATGGTTAGGAAAATTATTTATTAATGGCTTTATAGTAAGTCATATCTGTTGTATACTTTAATGAAGCTTAAGTACTGGCTGAACTTTCTAAATGGAACATTAACTAAAGATAATGTAAGCAATATGAATTCAAAGACTTTATTCCGATAGGAAACTTTGAACACATCCATGTTATCTAAAAATAAAACAGATTTTTCTTTATTATCAACACTGAAAAATTCCATTAAGGAGTTATCTCAGATTTAAAGATAGTGAAGAACAAATAAAACTTCAAGATCAACATGCAACACAAAGTATAAGCACAAAGTATCCATCTGTATTAACAATGGATACTGTGAACTCAGGAGTTTACAATTTTAGGGTGTGCATATTCTTCTGAGTGTGCTTTTGCTTCACTCAGAATTTAAAGGAGAGATGATGTTACAAACTAGAAAAATATAATATATTTTTTATATTTTAGTAAAGTACATTTGATGAGTAGCCATTCATCAAGACAAAAAAGATCTCAATGTTAGGATTAATCTGACCTCCTTTTCTTGTGAGTGAGAAAGTTGTTATTTAAATACTGATGTTGATAATGTCCTACTAAATAATGAATGATAGTATGTGAAGGATATTTCACATGAGAAAGGATAAACACATAGACTGTGTTATGAACATTTTATTGCAAAGATATAAGTTGTTGAGGATGCAATCGTCATGAGTTCATCTGGGAAAGTGGACTACATATTGTGGTGTATATGCAGTATTATCCAGATCTGAAATTATGGCACTATCCAGAAATCCTGAATATCCCCAGACACTGGGAGTTGGTAATAGTTTTCCTGTGTAGCACCAGTATTCCAATCACACAGTTAAACACTGATAACACCAATCTAGCTCTACAGTCAGCTCCCTAAGTACAGATATAGGAATATTGTATTCACATGCAGTCTCTGTGGTACAGTTACAAAAGCAATATTTAAAAATCTGATATTGGTGGATTTTATTACTATTTCAGATTCACACTCTTATCCACCATGCACTTCTAAAAATGTTGAGACAAAATGTGATTTAAAGGGTTATTGGGTAAGATCTGGAACTCTGAAGGTTTTGTATAGAGTCAAATTAATGTCTAAATATGTGTATTTTTTGTTTTATCCTTTGATTTTCCCTTTTTTCCCTCCTTCTTACAGTCAAATGTTTTATCAGCAAGAGCTATTCTCAACTATTTACCTTTATTATTTATTAGTTATTGTTAATCATAATTGTGCAAGTTCAGTAACTGTTCCTGTAGGTAGAAACTGAAGATTTATTAGTACTTATCCTGCAGCATGAAAACACCTACCTTGTATCTTATGATCCAAACTGTGTGGCAATCTGGCATTTCATTTTCATAATGTTAAAAAGTTTCAAAACTTTTGCAAATTCATAGTTGGATTTTTTTTTTTTAACAGCTTGGTTTTGGTTTTTTTTTTTCTTTTCTTGTTTTTCACTATGGAGTCTCTTTCCAAGGTAAAAATTAGAGCATTATTTTGTTAAGAGAAAGGAACAAGGAACTGATTTGATTTCATGCTTAGAAATTTTTTCCTAAAGGAAACCTTGCATAAAAATTTGAACCGTGAAATGTTTCTAAAGATACCCCATTTTGATGAATCATGTGTTTGTGACTTTCCTTGGATATATTTATTCATGGCTCCCTACTGCTTTTTATCACCTCATCAGTAATCATCTCTTGTACAATGTCATTGCATGAGTGTAGCTGCTCCAGAGATGAATGATGCATTTTCTCTAACATTTATTCTGGTTTTGCTTCCACAGACCCTACTGGATCCTTGATGAGTTATCCTAGTCTCTTTTCATATTTTCTGGGTGACTGGTGGTTTGGCAATATTTTTCTCTCCAGAGTCCCAGACTTGTAGGACAAACACAGAACAAAGCTAGTCACTTTTCCTATACAAAACAATGCCACAGACATCCCCCAGTTCAAAAGGAATCCATTAAACTATATTTTACTTTTGGGCTAAACTGTCTGCTGAAATTCTTGCAGATTCTATTCTTGATCTTGTTCCCTTTGGTATTCACAATGTCTCTGTTTCCTACTGCTTAGTCCCAGGACACCTATAATCACTGCCAGCAGCAAGCACTACAGAAAAACCTTTTGTCTGTCATCTACTTCAGATCCCAACTCCAGGGCTTTAAATCAAGAAAACGTCTTCTGACCTTACCTTATTTTTCTTACTGAATCCTGCGCATTCTTTTTACTTTGCTCTATTCCACAAACTTTTTCATGACCTCAAGAATTTACAGCATCTCCTAACAGCTACATAATCCCCCTCCCTGTTTCTCCACACTGTGTAAAACATTTCTTGGCAACTTACCTTGGCATGCAGTAAAATCGTGTTTGTTTGGATCTGAAGCGTGTGCTACATAACAAATGTCTGACAAAAATGTCTTTTACCAGGATCTAAAATATCAGTACAGTCATGTTTCTTTCCAGAATGTTTAATCCAGTGACTTTCAGATATCTGAAAGCCAGGAAACAAGGAGTTGATGCATATGTAACTTAAACTTGTGAATATCTAGAAAAAGAATGTGAAAATATGAGAGTGAAATATTGACTGTACTGTTCCTCCCTTGCTGGCAAAAATCCACATGAATTTCAGCTGGATTCACTATGCTAAGTGCAGTGGTATTGAATGGTGAAGGGATTAGTTGGAGAAACTTGGCAGTGTAAGGAGATCTGGGTCTGAGCCTGTACTGGCTTTATTCAAGGAAAGAGATATTTCTGTGTGTCTTAATCCAATATCAGTGAAAAAAAAATTCAAGCCATCTCTTGACACTGATCTTTCAGTGCTGTGAGAGTGAAAATCCTGCAGAAAAATCAACTTAATTTATGCAGATATATAAAGGGATTGTAGAACATTGCCTATTTGGGGTTACTTCGTATTTGTAACCCACTGTTACAGCTCTTGGGGATATATTGAACTAGTTCATTTAGCCACACATTTACCTTTGAAAAGGTAAAAAAAGAGTTAGATATCATTTTGTTTGCTCTCAAATATGACTTTGGTGGCTAAGACCAGGTGTGAATCTGTATAATTGCGGACTTTTAAAGACGTTGCTCAAAGGTGGCAGATTAACAACTCCGTGTCCTACAATTCAGAATTTTCTGATTTTAAAATGTTACATTTCACTGACCCTAATTCTGAGGTAAGGCACAAATACAAGGGCAACTTTAACTCAGATTTAATGAAACACTTTCTTTTGTCAGAGAAGGTCTACATTGAATTGAGTGTCCTTTTAAAAGACAAACATAACACCTATTTAATAATAACTGAAGTTGCACCTGCATATAAATGCATTTGCAACAAAAATGTGGTTAGGTAACTCTTGCCATTCTTTCCATCATTCATACAAATATTTCCACTAGGAAACCTCACCACAAATTTACAATGGAAACAGATTGTTGTTTTTTTATGAAGAGAGGAAGATGGGGCAGAGAGCTGTGAAAACTTATGAGCAGAACTGTGAGTAGATTTCAGATTTCTAGTCATCACCCAGTACTATTATTGATAAATTTCATAATTATTTATGCTCATCTTATTATTGCATCTGCGTACTTAAAAGATACAGATGTACAGTAATGGGAAATTTGGATAGTACCAGAAGGGCTGTGTGACAGGAATCACCTCTATTCTTGTGGCATAGATTATACAGACATTAATTAACATTTTCAGGAAAAATATCAAAAAGGATTAACTTACAATACACAAAGTCTATCCAAATTCCCAGATAATAGTAACCTATCTTTTGCACTAAGAATATAAGATGGAAAAACCATGGGATTTCACAGTTTGTCCAAGAGAGAAGATCCCATTAGTGGAATGTTCTTTTTGCTTGAAGTCAAGGGGTCTCTGATACCAACATTCGAGCAGAACCCTTGGAAATATTTTACAATCTTGTCATCTAGGTCATCTGTCTCCGAATCAGCTCTTATCAGTTTGTTTCAGGGGTCAGCTTCTAATTTTTAAGGTATTGCAAGCACATTTTTTGGATAAGCCAAAATCTGCAAAAATAACCAGAAAAATACTACCCGAGACCTTTGTAAAACAATATTTTCCTAAATTGTGGACTTCAGTGCTACAGTGTCCCCATCTGAATTTTTTGGTCAAAATACAACTGAATGTAACATGTGAAACCTTGCACTTTGACGGCTGATCCACTGACACGCAAAGCAGGAGAAAGTCCAAGGATTTAAGTAATAAGATATGTTAGTATGGGTTAAACAATGCTCAGATAAGCAAGTAACCAAACTAGATCTCTCAAAACACCTTTGGATATTCTTGCATGATATTGTATCATGCACATAAATCTATCAAAGTGTTTTCAGGGGAGAAAGCATCTTTATGGATGCTCTATGGCATATTTCCAGTGGTTCTAGAAAATGGGTGGTCAGTCATGTCTGACCACATTTAGATGTAAAAAACAGAAAAATAAAAAATAATAAAAAAAAAAGTATTATATTGAGTTTCTCGTAAAATATCAGATGAATTATGCCTCTAGTCTTTCAACTGTGAAAAGGACCCAGGGAAAAATTAAAAAATAAGCTTGGCAAATATCCTTGCTTTATTCCCAATGCTTCTATTTTTCCACCATGTTTTGGGTTTTTTCATAGAGATGAAAAATATTGATGTACAGGAACTGCAAGTGATTAACAAGCTGCAGGTAGTGCAAGACTGAAGGGATAAGTAAGCTTCATGCTGCTAAAGGTGCTGACCTGACAGAACCCTGAAACTTCTATTACTCTTGTCACTCAAATCCACATGCAACCTTTGGCCAGTCTCTCTTTCATTCCCATCTTGTCAGTCTAGCCTCTTGCACTATGTTGAAGATGCTTTGAATCTTTTTTATTTCAACTGTATTATCAAGTAAACAAGAGATTAGTTTTCAAAACCTTATAGCAAAATTAATCCAAAATTCATACATATGCAATTCAACTTGGATCAAGGCATAGTTAGTGAATGATGCAAACTGTGCTCACACAAACTGACCATTGCAACAACTTTCACACTGTTTCTGGAAATTAATCACACTTTTCCCTGTTTAACACTGAAATCTCTCTCTATATGAGAAGCTCCAAGCAACATGATGTAATGCTTTTAGATGCAATTCAAAAGCTTGCAAGTTTAGCTTTTTCATCTCCCAGATTATTTTTAGGCAGAATATTCAACTATGAATTAGAAACTGCCAAGTGATAAACTTTAACAACATTTCCCCTCAATTTATAAAGTTGGATTATAATGGCAGAGATGCCATCACTATTTCATTACTATTAATCCGAGTTCTACCACCCAGGATCAAGGAACATACTTAAATTGAAAGCACAATGTTCAAAAGATCAAAACCATTGGTCACTTCCTTCAATTACTATGATGTCCAGATTTTGGACAGTTTTGTTTTCTGATTTGCTCCCTTTCCTCAGATAAGGCTGTTGATTGTAGGTGTTGATTAATGAATGCCTTATTGCAATACTTTGAGTTTCTTGAAAGAATTCTTCAGTTGAGAAAAAACCCATCAAACTGCATTTCTCTTTGCACCCTGTTATCCTGCTAATCCTGATGGCCTTGATCATTGCATAACTCAAATCTTTCCCTGTTGTACCGTTCCTCTAGATACCATCTATAAACCTGCCTGTTTTTCTACAGATACTGTATCTAATGAAGTCCCTGTAGTCTCCAGTGCTGTCGACAGGAGACTCACACTTCACCTCACAGACAACCTTGAAATTCTCAGTTGAAACACAGAGGAATTTGTTATTCTGAATCTGAATCCAGTTACCCAGACTGGAATTTAAATAAGAAGATATATCAAAATATGTTACACTATGATGTCTACATAGAAAAGTTTTGTGGAGCCTTTCTGAACCCTAAGATCTTTCTTATATTTTAAAAGTATAATGCAATAATCCAGTGGGAAACACAGTGTTGAACTGTATTATTTACTTTTGCCTGAGGACAGAAATTAAGAACAAGAAAAAACGAATTAGCAAATTCATTCTATGTCAAACTCTTGATATAATTCTTAATTTTAAATTATTATCATAAAAATTAATAGAATGCGAGATGTAATAGAATACTTTACTACTTGAAAGATGGCCTAGTCTTCACGTATGCGAGATAACAATAACAACAATAACAGTATTTTGATAAAAATTATTTAAAAAAATTCCCAATGCCTTTGGCTTCCATATCGCCTAAGGAACCCAGTGATATTGCCAACAGATGAGGCTGGTTTTGTTGAAAAGGGAATTTTAGGGAAGTCTGATATCACTGGCTGTGACTGCTAACTAGGTTAGTTTCATACTGGTCCCCTGGGAATGTCATGATGGAAACAGACACTCTGACACCACTATATTGTCTGTTGCCAGTGTAGAAATCGTCATCAGCATCAGAGTTACTCTTTCTATTGCTAAGGAATTTCCATGAGGGAAAAAAATCCCAACAAATAACCCACTACAAAACAGAAAAAAAAACCCACAAAAGAAAACTTCATTGTCTAAAACAGGTTTCTCTGGAGCCACTTTTTTCCTCTGTACTTACACTCCTAATACAGTATATGGAGTTCTGTCAAAGAATACTTTAGCTTTATTAGCAGTAATTTTACACTATTACAATCCCTTCCACTCACTAAGAGAGAGGATGCTACAAATGTAAATGTCTTCCAACTGTCCCAGACCATCTAAATGGAAAACTGATTTAATATTTTCCCTGTAAAATATTTATTCAACTGTGTAAACATGTAATGATTATCCTGTCAATTGCAATGCTTTCCTGTGAAAGAAAATGCCACCAAACCTTTTTAGAGGAATGTACACATTTCTCTATAAGAGCAGGTAGACACAAAACCCAGTTGCTTAGAAATTTTGCAATTCCATGTAATCTCTATGAGAATATGGCATTCACCATCCAGAACTGGAAAACAGAGTAATGACTTTCATGATGCTAAATATTCTACGAGGCACAGTTTATCCTCTGAGACTATACCTGCATGTTTAAAGTGGTTGCCTGTCTTGGTTTCCAGAAATTCTGTTCATCTGCAGTAACTGCTCTAAAATTACATTGATGTCTAATCCCTGCAGCTTGATTTTCTTCCTCATTCAAGCCTATGCTTCCTAGAGTTTCATGTGTGGAAGGAACATGAGGATATCCTTTCTATTTTACTTCTGTGTCTCTCCTTTGGTCTGCTTCTGAGCTCCACATATAATGATTCCAGGGTTACCTAAAAACATACTGCATGCATTTCTTTGACAGCCTTGTCACAGAAAGGAGGGATTATGAAAGATTGAAGAAGTATATAAAATCACATTGCAATGGGGACCTTGTCACTGTAACTTAATATTTGAAATAGTAATATTTTCACTGTAAAGAAATGTTCTTATAATCATCATAAGTTTGTACATTGAGTCTTTTGATGCAACAAAAATTGCTTGCTCTATTTGCAGCAGTTATATGATTTCATGATTCAAATTGGCAGATTCAAAACTGTAGAAAAGTATATTTGAATATATGTACGCTTATATATTATGAATTTGTGTATGTAAGTATCTTACAGAAAGAAAGACCCTGCAACATAAAAACTAGGTAATACTTGTAAATCACATTCTGGTTGAATATTTCTAGGGAAAAAATGGAAAAGCATCACTTGGAATAGAAATAGATCTTCTTATAATATTAACTATTTATTCATAGAAATGTCATAATAGACATAACAGTAATACCAGCATGCTAAGAGAAAATTATATTTAGGAGCAAAATCTGACCTTATTTGTCACAGACTCATTTTTCACTTTTAATTTTGCTTATAATAATTTTCAGAAAAACAGAGGAAAAATTGTTGAATTGATATTGTAGTTTGTCAAAAGCTAGGGACCTGAATATTTTAAAGACAGCGATTATGTCCTATTGAAACTCCCTGTGTGTCTGATTTAGGAATATGTGACAGAAGCAAAGGTTTTTAAAGCAGGCACCTTTCTTTTGTAGCAGGAACACACACACTCCCACCATCCTTCCCCACACACACACCCTCCCACACACCCCTACACCCCAAGACAACAGGCAGAGCTCTGGACTGCATGTCTTTCAGCTGTTTAACTGGCTGTTTAACTCAAGACTAGAGCTGTAAACTCCCTCCTGAAAAGAGTCATTGCAAATTGTGCTCCTCCCTTGCCTGTACTTTTCCTTGGAAGGAGAAGAGAGCATCTATGAACCAGCGTTTGTTCGTTGCCATTCTTGTGAAGCACGTGTATTTCATTATGTTGTAGAGATGGAGCAATCTGTCAAGGACAGAAAGAAATTATTAGAATTCAATTTGTAAGGGTAATTGTCTGTTTAACATAGGACCTGGGAGAAAACTGTTTTGGTTCAACCTGGTTTTTTAATGGGAATGTTAGGCTAATTTGCATGATAGGAAGTTGAAGAATGCTGGCCACGCATAGGTTATATGGGTACGAAAAGAAATGCTTGAAAAATAAGTGGGAATGTCAGGTGTTCAGAGAAAACTTAAAAAAAAAAAAAAAATTCTGGAAAAGGTTTAACTATCCTGAACTTATAAGATGAAGAAACTCAGCATAAGCTATACCACCCAACCATGTGATGGCCTCTTGACAAAGCACTGAATATTGGGAGGTTGTGGATAAACAGACTGAAAGGGATCATTAA
The DNA here is from genome assembly GCF_000738735.6 of Corvus cornix cornix. Lineage (NCBI taxonomy): Eukaryota > Metazoa > Chordata > Aves > Passeriformes > Corvidae > Corvus > Corvus cornix. Next base: position 31,094,150 of record NC_047057.1, read on the forward strand.
ATTAAAGAATATATCTGATATTTACTGAAAATTTGGAGACTTTTTGGAACTCTCCTGCCCTTTGTACATGCCAGGTGATTGTATTAAACATAAATATCTCCATGCAGTTGCTTCTCTTCATATAAATGACTAAATATTCTTGGTTGAGAGAAGGAAACTAACTGTTTTGAAATTAAATTCACACCTGTGAAGAACCACAGTAAAGGTGAATTCTCTGCTTCAGTTATTATTTATATCTAAGTGGAAAATTAATTGCAACAGGAGATGTGAAGACAGACCTTTTCTGCTTGTACAGTTGTCTCATGTTTTGGGTATTAATTTCAGAGAAGAGGCAATAAGTTAAAAAAATATAAGTAATGAAGCATGAACAGGTCTCACCTTGGAAAAGAAAAATATTTTCATAAGGAAAAATCTGGAATGTATGTTATTTTGAATTATTTTGATTGATTTGAACTTGGCAATAAACTTTTTCATCAGAAGGATCTTCTGTTTTGCTGAGTGCCCAAAAGTTTAATTCTGAATTCATGACAGATCACAAACTTCTTGGAAGAGAAAAGCATTTTTATTTCTTTTTTTCATTTTCTCTGACTCCAGTGTTGATGTCCTATGTAGAGACATTGTGATAATAATTTCACAAAAAAAACCTCCTAAACAATAGCATTCTGTAATGACCTCAAGACAGAGAAGTTCTGAAAAGAACAATGTTAAATAGGGCAAGCTTCTACTGACAAAACTTACAACCAAATTTGCTGTGGAAGGCATTTTGTCTCATTAGAAAGTAAAAGTGCAAGACATTTGTTAAGATGAAAGATAATCTCCTACTTAATAAAAACCAAATATAATACTTGCCATATCAACAGGGACACTCCAAGAGTAAAATTACTACATATTTCATACTTCTAATTCTAACCCAAACATAACTTCTCTTTTATGCAATGCAAATCACTGTACATTTTCCACAGTTCATGCTGGATACAGATAATAATAATGCCCTGGAATAAAATAACTCTTACATTCATTGCTTAAGAATAAAAGGATAATGTTCATTAATTCTACTGAATAGTCTTCTGTATCTAAATCCGCACTTAGTCCTGATACCTTTATTTTCCTCTAATATATGACTGTGCTTTCACTGAACCACATCAAACTCCTGCATTTTTAAGTTGGACTTGTCCTGCTAAACATAGAAAGTTCAGATTTTCCACCTTACTGTCTTGTGCAAAAATATACAAGAAAAGGCATATTTATACACTTCATTTCACATCAGCTTCAACGCTAAGCAAAGAATAGCAAGAAGCAAAAACATGTAATAAAGGCACATGGAGAAAAAAATGCTTTTCAGTCCAAATGTTGCAAGGTGAAATTTATGACTGGCAAACAGCTGACAGTGAAATACCTCAGTGTTTTCATTAGGAATATGCAAATTGTTAATACAAAAATGTTCCAGACCATTAAGCATGCTAGAGTCAACAACAATTTTATTAAATCATCCCAAAAACTGACAGGAAGGTTATGCAGTGTCTGAAGGACAAATCTTATGTGCTTACAATGGGTGAACAGTGTCATGAACAAAATATGCTGGAAATGGATTTCTCAGGTAACAATAAAACTGGAAATACTACAGCCTTAACTGATAAAACCGTACAGAAAAATGCTATGCACATATACAATGCAATATTTTGGCTACAACTGGATTTGAACCTTAATTACAATCTTCAAAAACAATTCTTTGCAGTGAGATTTAACCACTCTGATTTTTTCAAGGGTAGGAAAAGCATGATGGTTTGCAAGAAAACTGAAAAAGTATTTCACTAACTCATGACCTGCAAGTTATTATTAATATTTCATGTGTTCCCATTCCATTCAAATCATCATACTCCATCAAAAATTTGTTTTCTTCTGTAATTACTAACATCTCTTGAAACAGTAGAAGCTTTGAAATAAGCATACATTGCAGAGAGGTAAACAGTGTATACAATATGCAAACTCTCCTCATTCCTTGCCAGTGCTAGCACTAGATGTAGTTTTGCATGCCCAACTGATTGTTTTGGGGCTCTTTTTGACTTTTCTTTTATATACTGCTAACTAGTTGATTTGTCCTCAGTTAAAGGTTTGTATGATAAAATAATGGCCAACAGTCTGTGACAAGTTAGGTATCTCAGAAGTGAAGTGAAAGCTGATCAACCTTCCATCACGATAAAGGATTTCTTCAGGACAGTGTTGTAGACCAAAGAGGTGGCAGAAATACGTATGGCAGAAATAACAGCAGCACATTACTGTAGCTGAGTTAGACACTCTAAGCCATATTTAGAATTGATGGATGAAACTAGACACCTCAAGGGCAACTCATTGGAGCAATTTTGGATCACTATGTTAAGGTGAGCTGAAACTTTTCTGTAGCATCTATAAGGGAGATAGCTAAGACTAAATTTAGTGTCTAATTTTCAAGCACTTAATTTAGAAGAAAAACCATCAATCCTAAAGAGCATCCTGGAATATACTAAATTATTTGTCCTTTTGATAAAAACATGCCAAGCACATGCTCTGGAAATTATATATCTGAAGCGAAAGCAATCAGAATTTGAAACACAAAAAATCTTAAATTTATTTTCCACTTGTCCTAAGCAGGTTTTTACCTCTTATTATGCCATACACCCTTCTCCATGCTTTTTACAGTTTTGGAGGTTTCTATGTGTTTGTATTTTCAGAAATTAATAAAATATTTATTATTTGCACATTCCACGTTTACACATTAGGATATTTATGTTCCCTGCTCTGCTCTGTATCAAACTCAGATTGCCAGGGAACTGACCGCAAAAAACCTCCCAAGATCTCTTTTCATGTGGAAACAGTTACACTGATGCATGTGATTGTATCTACAGCTAAGATTGTTCTTTCTATGTGCATTTCTGTGCTATTATCAGTGTTGAATTTCATTGGCAGTTTTTAGCATTCATTCACCTACACATGTGAGTTTTTATTGTGTGGAAATACTTCACAAAAAAGAAGTTTTGAATTTTTTATTCAAATTCAATACTATGTAAACATTTATTTCATAGATGTTTCTATCCAAGTACCTGCCCTTGGTTTGCTGGGGTTTTTTGTTACGTTGGTTGGGTTTTTTTGTTTTGCTTATTTGTTTATTTATTTATTTACCCATCTGGCATAATGGTCTTTTTATGATTACCAAGCTCCATTACCATATTACAAAATATACTGATAAAAAGCTGTACCATGAAATATAGAGCTTAACATGAAGCTATACATTCACCAATTTTACAATATATAATTATTTCATTAATATATCTTATAGTGATAGAAATTACAGCCTTGGGAATAGACATTGTTAACTTGTTAATCAGAAAAATCAGGCACTTCTTGGATATAAATTACTGTTTCTATATTTTTCAAAATTTATTCAATAAATGTGGGTTCATCTGTTACTGATCCTGTACATTTTTTCTTTAAAGATGAAATTCAAATTTAAATTACAAAATAGGAAAATTCTAGAAGATAATGGTAAATTTATTATCTCTGAGGGGAAAGATCAAGGCTATTTGTAGAATGTAGTTATCTTACTGAAGAAACAAACAAAAGCTTTGCCTTACGTTTCTGAAGTCAAGATGGCCATTCCTTTATTTACTGAGAGACATCCATTGAAATGCTTTCCTTGGGTATGACCATAAACTATGAAAAAACCTGTGATATGTGATAGATAGTTCAGCTGATTTACTAGCTACCAAAAGAATGCTACAAAAATCCAGCCATATCAGCAGATGCTGATTATTTTACCACAACTACTTGAAAATTAGGCATGAAACATTTACGTCATCCTGGAAAATATCTGCATTCAGATATTCATTCCCAGTAACTTGGAAATATGGTAGTTACTTAAATAAACTACAGCTACTGCATAACTAGGCTTATTTACACAATTACACATAATACCAATTTCACCTCATTGGTGTTTCTCAAAATGGGATTTCTGCTCTTAAAATGCAGGATGAAACCTGTGTTTTAATTTCTGCTCTAAATCACATGGAGGACAATGTTGAATATGACTCTCTGCCTCTCAGAGAATCATCTCTCTGATGCTGTCTCCTTCCTTTTTATTAATCTGATTTTTCTCTCTCGCAGAAATGATTCACACTTGTCTTGATGAGGGATTCTCAGAGTCTCCCAAACACCCTGAATCAGCTTGTTGTATGAAGTGCATTCTTTCCTTGATGAAGAGTACTAATGCAAAGCAAACGTCATCACTAAAGCTTACAGCAACCCCTTCCAGTCCTTGTCAGTGTATTTTGGCCTCCTCACTTCATTCACAATGATATTTATATACTTCATCTGAACATGTTCCCTGCCTTTTAGGGTACAAGGACAGAAAGTTTTTCCCAGTTTCATTGTCAAATAATACCACCTGTAGAGATAGAGACTGCCTGATTACAGTCTCTCTTGCTATCAGAAAATATCACATCAGCCCAACAAAAAAACCAAACCTGGTGGCAACTTGTTTAGTTCCATGACAGATTTCTTTTATATAAGAAAATAAAAAGATGCTTTTATAGTCGTATAGGGCCAATATGTGTCACTGGTGAATGAGGTGGAGAACTGTACACAGGTGAGGAAATTAATTTAGTTTCCTCAGGATTTAGGCTGTCCAGAACAGCAACTCACAAAACAGAGCAAGCAGAATCTGGACAAAATCCATGCTCTTAATAAATTACTTGACTGGGTGGCTAAGGCTGATCATCATCATCTCATCTATGCAGATCAGAGATCTTTTTAAGCAAGACAGTTGAAAAACCTTTTAATACAGTACACACACAGAGTACTTAAATGAAGTTTATTGGGATTTGTGCTTGTAACTGGCCATTGAAAGAAGCAGTACAGCATCTTTTCTCCTACTCATAAAGGAGACCTGTATTTCTCAGGCTCATGAGTACGTGATTGCAGCCCTTTGGGCTTTGTCCTCAAAGAAGTCCTTACGGTACAAAGCCCTTATGATAGATTTGTTCTCAGATCTTCATCTTTAGATGGTAATGCAGAGCATAGAGCTGTCATTCAAGCTTTTCCCACTGTCATCTTTGCTAGTAAATAATGTACTTGATTCAGTACCTTTGCAGCTTTATATAGCTGTCAATGCACTAAAAAATAGTAGGCTAGTGCTCCTGCCCAAAGTAAGAGAGAGTTATAGTGTGGGGATCATCAAAGGAATCAAAGGTGTTACAGTTATATCTTATCCCTCCTTCCCAGCTTGGGATCTTGACTTCTCAGCAAACATTTCTTACAGATTTGCTTATCCCCTCAAAAAATTAGAAATAATATTTCTCAGAGAGACACTATAAAGCCATGTCCATGAGATTCTAAAACCAGCCGGCTGTTGATTTACTTTTCAATGACAAAAGGCTTGATCAGCTCTTCTTCACTTCAGGCCATTTTTCTGTGAAGTACCTCTCACTCTAAGTCTCAAAAATCATACTGTAACTGAAAGGTAAAAGCACTATGTGGAGAATGACCTGCCATTTCAGCCCTTTACAGATCCACATTTCTACTGCAGTCAAAGCACTTGGTTGAGGATGAAGTCACAGCATTTAATTTGTCTTATTGAAATAAGTAGTATAAGCATGTAACTGATGCTCACCTATAATGTTTTAAAAAGTGATTTAACATCCCTTTAAATAACTACATCACAAAACCTACAGCATGGAATGTTGTGAGGAAAACTATACTAAAAGAGATTTTTTCAAGAAACAGCAACAGTGTTCTGCATTTTAAAAACACTATTACGACTGAATTGTAATATAATTACAATTAATTGAAATTAATATAATTAGAAGTTTTTTCTTTATATATTTGTTTCAGAAACCAGTCAACTGCAAAATCTCTTGTCATTTCTGTTGACCTTAAGGAATTTACTAGAGTAATTTTCAGCCAAAGACTGACAAATTATACTAAAGGTAGGAATTTGAGTAATTTGGAAAGCTACAAAATCATAATTTAGAATTAAGTGATAATATAAAAATCTATAAAGAATGAAATAAACTGCCATATTTTTGTGTTTATATTTTGAATGTATCTGCATATTTCTTATTTTATTGTAATTTATAGACATACTGTCTCAAAATGTTTCAAAGGATGACGTCTACTTTAAAAACTTTCAAGAGAGATAGATTTGGATACCAGGGTTGTCCAAAGATGTAACAGTTCCTTTTTAAAATTCAGGAAGCTGTTCTGTTTTACTGACATACTTCTAGACTAATTTATTACTTGAAACTGCTATTTAAAACCAATACCTGAAAAAAAGGTGATACCATAGAAGTGACGTCAATAGTCCTTCCAAAGATCTATTGTGGGCCTGGGATGAAGGTGTCATTGCAATCTGTTGTATTTATGAAAGTCCTGTTTATACTCACTTCTGTAGTTCTGAGTTTATAACACATTCATATTTCTTTCTTTGCACCTCTGTGATCTGGTTTCCTCTTTTACTTTCCATTTCTGCTCTGGTGTCTCTAGCATTCCCATTCTAACAAAATCCAGTAAATATGTATGTGTAGTAGAGGGTAAAAGAATAGTTTACTTCAGCTTTGAAGGGGAAAACCAAGTGTTTTGCGCTACCTTTGCCCAGTCCTTGTTATTGAAACCAGCTGGATGTTACCTGCTTCCGTCTCCTTATCTACTCATGTTTGCACATTTTTTGGATTAGGGGAAAATGACCCCAGCAGTAAAACATTATCTCATTTGTCTATGTCTACACTGCTGAATAAAGTGGGACTAGATAGCAAGCTCAAACCCTGAGCTCAACCATTCATACTGCTTAATAATTAACATAATCTCTGGCATGGTTTTCACCTGTACCCTCTAACAGTCTTCTGGAAAACACTTGGCATTGCAAGAACCAAGGGCCATTGCCCCACCCAGAGCTCTCTCTACCCTGCTATCCCCTACTAACCTACTACCACCTCCAGCACTATTCCAGCAAGTCTTCCACCTTGAATACACCCCCAAGTCCTGTCTATGACACCTCAGAATCTGTAACAGATGGCCTCAGTAACAAGCTTTGCAAACAACATTTTGGGCTTCAACATTCTTTCATTATTTCAAACATATTAACTGAAAAATAAAGAAAATGAAGTCATTACTGTATCTTTGGATCCAGGGATACTGTCCCAGGCACAGGCCCAAGGCTAAGAATATTATGTGGCTGTGGCCAGTCTGTGTCAGTTGTCCTTAGAGCTGAAGAGTGTTCGTTCCCTGGCTGTTAGAAGTACAAGTATCACCAGCTGTTGCAGGATGAAGATGCAGGTCAATGCTACTGCTGATACAGAAATTCACTAAACTTGTCAAGGCTTAGCTATTCCACATTCTCAGTGAGGACATCTGGAGGGATACAGAGTTTACAGTTTTTGGGGTTTTTTTTAATCTAAAGAGACTTCACTAAGCGATTTGGACTCAGGCGCTAAATTCTTTCCTTAGGCTAAACATATAAACAATCAAGAAGGGCTCAACTTTTTTAAAGCATGTCTGATGCTACCTACCCTTTGAATGTAGAATGTTGCAGAGAATTATATCTTTCCCTTCAACTCCAACAAGCTTAAATGCACAGCTTTCATATCCCAAGCAAACTGCCTCCCAATAAAACTATAGCTTAGCTTGGGGCTGACAGTGATATCCAGAGCACCCAGCTAGAAATATTAGTTTTGGATAGGCTCCATAGTGGGTGAATAACATTGTTGGCATTACTATTTTGTTTTAATCCCACACTAAATGTAATGGGCATAAATTATCTAGGGAGAGATGATTAAACCTATGTATATTGCCTTCCACCAGGATGCTCCAACCTCTAAGCAGTGTGACAAGTGAATGCACCCTAGTAATCACATCTTTTTCCAAACAATGGTTTCTGAAGGAAGCAGTTGTGTCTTGTCATAGATTGAACTCTCTCTTCCCAGTTCATGAGACTGTCCAACAAGCAGTTTCTGGATTGGATATTTTGGGAAACAGTCTTTAGGCTTCTAAAACATAATGGAGTTCAGATGTAGAGAAGGCAGTGCTTTGCAAGACCAAATAATTCTGCAATCATATACATTACTACAAAGATTTAGACAGAAAAGGAGGGGCTCATGACATACAGACATCACCAGATTCAGTATAGCAATATGTGCCTTCTGAAATATTTTGATCAGTTTCAGGTATGGAAAGCATAGAACTGAAAATTCAATCTATGTGCATCACAGAAAATCACTTTTAAAGACACTTGGCAAAAGACATTGCTCCATAAAAATAATATAAAGGCTATTATCTGAATTAGAACAGTTGCAGGGAATAGGGAATTCAGTGCTGAAGGAGTTAAGAATTATATTCTTAGTTTGAGTAGGAAGCTGAAGGGGAAAAAAGAGTGCTCGGGGAGAATCTGCCTGGTCTCTGCAGATGCAGCAAAATATTATCAGCTTTGGAGAGAATAACTACTTGCCTTTTGGCAAAATTTTTATGGTGTATTTCAAAAATAGTTTTGTGTATGAGTCATCCCAAGATTATTGTTAAATCAATGACTGCCTACTGTTGTGAATGGCCTCAATTAAGAACCAGGGTAAACTCCACAGATTGATGAAAATGTTTGTATTAGTACACTTCTTAATGGACAGCTTTATCTAACTACATAGTGCAGTGAAGGAAAATATTTCACTCATAAATTTACATCATGAGTTCTTTGAATGAATAAGTTTTATCCTTTCTTGAGTCAATACATAGCTAACAGATCAATAATTACAGGGAGCAGCTTGAAGCTTGAATAAAAACCAAAGAAGACATATATTCAAAAAGATAATTCAGAACTTAATTTTAAAGCAATTTCAAAATAGGGTAAAGATAAATATGTGAGTAAGGAGAGTAAACAGAAACCTTGGATGTGGCTAATACTGTATCCCATTTCAGTAGAAAGAGATCGTAACACTTATCATCTAAGAGAAGCTCTAAAATCCATCCATCTAGAGTGAGGAGTTTGGGAAGAAAATATTGAGGAACTCTGGGAAAAAAAGTTTATTTTAATGTAGATGTCCAAATCTTAAAAATTATTGTAACAACATAGCCAGAAATAGCAGAAAATTGAACTTGATTGCCAAAAATGTCCTTTGAAATCCTCTTTCTGACACTTTCAGAAAACAAACCTATGATAGTACTGTGCATGCACACTTCCTCTACGAAAAAATTTAGGTTCGCAGTAAGACACTTTCATGACTTCCCTAGAAACTTTGAAATTGCATAATCAAGAGTAACTTCAGTTTAAACAGATATAATTTACATAATTCATGTTTCTTCTTTCAAAAACAAGTTTCTATAACACTGTATATTAGGTTAAAACAGCCTCTTGTTTTCTCTTACTAATTTGGATTTAATTTAGGCTCTAATCTCGTCCACAAACTTAAACCATCAGGTTATGAAAACTCACTTATTCTAAATTTTCTGTGTCTAAGTGTATGTGTGAAGGGGGGACAGAGAGAAAGAAGACTTTTGTATTTAGGATGTAATAACACAGCAGGAAACAGCATCTGTTGTAATTCTGATTGATGTTCCTTTGTTCAGTCTGCAAAATACTGAAATACATGACAAAGAAACTAAAATCAGTCCAAAACAGTCAAGGAAGTCACTACACCCCATAAGCAGAGGAACAGAGGGAGCTACTGCTCTGTTTGCCCATTGCCCTTTTTCATACAGTCATGTTCCAAATTTGAAATGCATCAGTATCTTAATTTTTTTCCTGAATCTGCATTTAAGCTCTTCAATTCTTAAAGTCAAATGTTTTTATTCTGTAAGACCAAAACTTGGTACATTTGACAAACTAGAAATAGTTCTCCCCTTTCCTGTAACTGTAGTAATTTAGTAACAGGATGCAAAATGAAACATACTCCATATCAAACACCCTTATTGTGCTAAGTCTTCCCAATGGTATCTTTTATTTCTGCTCCATCTTCATCCATTGAAGGACTGCAACTAAGGCTGGTGACAGATGAGGAGACATGAGTAGAGATGATGATGATGATGTTGATGATAATTTGACAAAGTATAATTCTTCCACAAAAGTCTTTTCAGTCACTTCAAAATGATATGAGTGCAAGCCAACTGTGCTCATTACCAGAATTTTCAAATTTTTGTTACATACATGCAAATGTAGGACTATCATTAGGCCTGTTTAATCTAGTGCTCCTGAGATTCATGCAAAATATGGCAGTCCAATGAATAAATTCCCAGGTTTCTCACAGATCCTAGGTTAGCATCCTAACTCCAGGGTACAGAGAAGAAATGGGAGAGCATGTTTAGTTTCAACTCTGCTGTATTTTATTAGTGCTTTCAAATCCAGTGGTTCTTGAAAAGTTTTCTGAACCCCATATTATCAAGCTATTGCTCTCTCTGAGCCAGTGATGATGTCTCATATATAATAGAGTATCCCCAACATGTGGATATCTTATCCACAAATTTCCCAGCCTTCACAAGCTCCACATCCAACCTGATATTGGTACTTATATGAACTCAGTTGTGTTCTCTTTCTCATTGAGGGTAGGAATCTGAGACAGTTTATTTCATAGCTTAAATTATTAATTTCTCCTGAGGCTACAGATATTCTGACAATAATGCAGAGAAAAGAGGAAATGAGGTTTCTCTTAATTGTGCTAGAATTGTCCTCTTTTCAAAACCATTCAATGCTCAGCATTTAGGATTAGAGAAGTTTAAGATTTAATTCCCATAAGATGAACTGAAAACTAAACCTAAGCTGCATAGTGCAGATGGATGTTATAATACTCAAACAGAAAGAAAGATTCGGCTTTCTCCAGCAGCTTTGTCTGGACCTGGTCCAACTCCTTCTTTGCCTTTTCTTACCTGTGCTTAAGGAAAATTGTTTATACAGGCCACAAAACACTTTAGTCTCAAACTAAGTGATTTTATTTTAATCATTCTGGAACTTAAAGTGAAAAAAAAACCAAACCCAACCACAAACCACTGGTTTCGCAGAACAAAAATTATTTCTATTGCTTAATTCAGAAGCTAAATTAAAAAATCAATTCTTTGCACAGCCATAACATATAATCAGTCTCATTTACATAAATGCACTGAAGTACACAAGTGAATTGAAAACTATATTCCTCTGTTATTGCTGAGATCTGTCACAAGTAATTTTAGAATCACTTATTGATCTTTCTTAGTAAGATTTAGAAAAGCACTCATTTGCTAATATGAGCCCTTCTGAGTTAATTCACAATAAAAATAATTACCATACCACAATCAAAATGAAATACTCAGACAAAGACCAATAAATTACCCCAAATAATAGAGAGGGATTTTCTCCATCCAAACTTTTGTTTTGGTTTGGGATTTTTTTTGGAGGGTGAGCTGTTTGTCTAGATGGTTTTTTCTTTACTTTTTAAGCCACTCTATCTTCACCTCTTTTGTTCAGGATAATGACAGAAATGCATGACAAAAGCACTAAATAAACATAAAGATAAAAATAATAAAGTTAAAAATAAACATAAAGATAAAAAATTAACTGTAGTCATATATGCATAACAAAACATGAGTGTTGGTTTATAAACAAGAAATCAGTCTCGTGTTCACTCAAAATATGACTATAATTTTACAACCTTCTCGTCTTTAAAAATTCTCACTGAAAAATGAATAGAAATTGAATTCCTTATATATACATCCAATTTTCTCCCCTTTGAGTGCCATCGCCTTATTTTATTTGATAATTCTAAATGATCCATATTACTACAAGAAGAATGGTAGACAGGATTTTTAAATGAATATTACTTCTTTTACTGTGTTTTTGTAATTATGGTTAGCTAAGTTTTTGATGAGGTCTAAAAGAAAGAGAGAATATAGCTGTCACATGTGGGAGAAAAAACTCACAAAAGATCACTGTTTCCTATCGAAAAGAAAATAGCTGAAAACAGAATATTCCTACCTGTGCCAAGTCTGAACACAATCAGCAAATAGATGTTGCACACATCGGAAAAATATCTTCTCCATGAATATCACATATCAGCTGCCAGCTGAGGGCAGATCTGTGGTAGCTGCATTGCTGGCCTGGGTTCATTAGCCGTAGCTTTGGGCTTGTCAATGAGTAAAACACTCCTGTTCCTGCAGAGCTTTATGGGGGTTCACACCATCTGTAAGAAGATTCTTTACAACTTACAAAAAATATGAGTGCAGAAAAATTGTGCCATTTTTTTCACTTCTCTTGGATATTATATCCACACTACAGGATCCTTTCACAGCACACTTTTCAAATGGCATATATTAGCAACTTTGGAGTACTTTAGCAACCTGCAGTTAAGTGAACTTAGCAACAAATTTTTAAGTCTTTATGTTTAGGTGCACACATTGGTGGGTAGGCAGGATCAGGCTGAAATTTCTCTTATTGCATCAAAAATAAAATCAGGAAAGACATCGCAATCCTTGTCTTCTCCATTTTTGTCATTGTTCAATGTTGGAGACTGTAGAACGAAGTCTATTACTCTGGAAATTCATTAGTGTGCACACATAACATGGCTTTTTGATTTTATTTTCTTCAGTTTAACTAATAATGTGCTTATCCAGTGCAGAAGTATCACCCAAAATTTGAAGTCTCTGGTAAGTTATTGTACTATAGGAACACAGAGTGAATATAACGAACTATTGAGCAGTCAAAAATCAGCTAAAGGAAGTATGATATATCTGTTTTGAGTCCACTTATCCCTTTTTACATGAAAGAGGATGGTGATATGCAAATGAGGGAAAAGTTACACATAAAGCAATTTCATTTGCCTTTAGATTTTTAAACTGCCACTGTTCATGCTTATACTAGCACACTGGCTTATCTTTGTGGTCAATAGAGACAAATGGGTAGTCCCAGAACACAATTCCATTGACCCACTTCAGACCTTTTTGATGAAATTAACTGTGTCCTTCTGATGCCTATTTCTAACCGCTGAGAATTAGCCAAGATGCTTAGCTCCAATGCAGCTACTACTTTGCAAGCTTCGTTTGCTTTTATGAATCTCACATAAAGTAACTGAAATTCAAAATGGAACTGGCAAAGGCTCCTGCCCATGAAGGAACTCTTTAATGTGGAGTGTTTGTGACCTTGCTCACCTTTCCTATGACCTTCCTGCACACACAGAGCACTATAAGCCCTTTGGAAGGGACTGCTATATTTCACTGTGTCTGTCACCAAAACTCATCACTGTTTGAAAGATAAAGGATGGGAACAGTAGCTTGCAATCAGAGATGACAGGTCCTCTTAGCCATTCCTTTGCCCTCAGCCAAGAGCAGGTATATTTTCTATCAGATTTGTCAAATTTTATTTTTCCATGACAGTAGTTAAATGATTTTATGACTTATTACAGAGAAAAAAATAACCATACTAGGAAACCTAACTCTGTGATATTCAGCTACCCCAGATTTGTGAATTACGTGGGCTCTTGAGAATAAAAACCCTGACAAAGCTGTATTCAAATGCTTTGGCCATTCTAACTGCAGTAGTTGTAAAAGTGTTCCTACATTCCATTTTATGGCCACAAAGATTTTATATAAAACCTATATCCATCATTCCAGTGATTCGTATGGGACAGAAATATCTGTAGATCTAGATGGTTAATGTGCAGGTTAATGGGAGCTACAGGGTAATAGTCTGCTCTTAATTCACTGACTTCTTTCAAAGATCCAGCTCTCTGTGCAGCCTATTAATCTACTAATAAGTCAAACCATTTCTAAAGTATACAGGCATCAGTTCCAGACTTGCAAGAATTTGTTTGCATCTCACTGGTTTTTTTCAATGTCAAAGCACTATCCACAGCATCAAGCTAGTCTATTTTAAGAAGTGCTTGCAGAAAGGATGTCCTTATCAGGAAAGATTTTTTATTCAATAGGAAAAAAGTATACAGCACAGATGAACTAAAAATTAATGAAAAGAAATTCTATTGACATAAAAAAAAAACCCCAACGTGTTTGTTTCATATCCGATACCACACCACATATTTTCTACAGCATATTTTCATATTGGAAAATTGAAAATGTTTAGAGGACTGTTTCTGACATCATCTGTATCCATAGCTAATCCCGAGTATGTCCTACACAGAATAATGGGAAGGGTTGCAAACAGCTATGGGTTCTCTGCATAGGTCTTTTTGTATTGCATTTCTTTTCCTCCTTTTTGACCTATTTAATTGACTGTTTTTCAATTGCCAGATCTTTGTGTCACAGTTTGCAACTATTCTGTAAAGCATTAATATCCTTTATAAAGAGAATGGGAAAAATAATCTTTTCAGCCAGCGGAACTGGCTGAAACACAGTTTACACATTACATCTGAAAAACACAGTTTTCAGAGAGAAACAGGGCTTTCATAAATAGTTTTTGTTTGTTCAAAAACAATTAAAGTTCAGAAGACACAGCAGAGTATCCTAACTAGCCCACATGAAGAGTGGATTGTTTTGGATACTAAAAACAGTATATAGGAAAACAGCTTCTAATTTCCAGCCAACGAAGGTAATCCAGGATTACCTTTGCATAAACTGTAATGCACCTGTGAAGACATGGCCTCAATTTAATGGCCTCACATTTTCAAGAAAAATAAAATTATGGGGTATATGATGTATTTGAAGGCAAAGACTGTTTATGATGTACCTAGTATAAACAATTTTTTAGAACTAAATCATCTTAAAAGCTAATATTTTTTAAATACTTTGGCTGTGATAATTTCTATTTGAAAAGTTGCACAAGAAACTTCAAGGACTTTGTTTTCAACTAGCTGTTCTAGTTCTTTTTTGGGTACGTGAGGTTCTTATATAGCTTGTTAGTTCTATATTAGAGCAGCTAATATCTGAGATTTAAGTTCTCCTCCTTTTGGCCTCATCTTCATCTATTCAGGCATGCTGGCTGGCTGCCACTGCTCTGCAGCTGTTGAGGCTGTGTCTCTGTAGCTGTGGCAGTAGCCACACTGTGTAACCTTAGTTTGACCACAACTTGGATTGTGTCCTTTGCTATTGCTTTCTGATCTTATTTTATGGTTGGATTCCAACCTGCTTTGTTGTATATTAGCTGGAGATCTTCAGATTAACCCAATGCTCTAAAAAACCCTGTGGTGTTGGTGCTATGAGAAGCAAAAGTCTCTAGGATAAGGGACAAATGACTTTCCACAGTAGACAGAATCACTACAAAGGAAATGAAAAACTATGTTTAAAGCAAAGTATTTTATTCACATGGAACTGTAAGCAAAGTAAGTAAGTAAGTAAGTAAGACCTTTGGACACAAAATTCAGAATAACCTTCTGCATCAATAAATGCAGTGTCAGATTATTTCAGGTTACCAACTCAAACAATCCTGTTAGTATCTTAAATGCATTGAATAAGCCTGAGAGGTCCAAGAACTGTCATTACTTTGATACAGATTTTCAGAATAAAAGCACATGAAGATATCCAAGATGGCTTTACCTGGCCAATAGCTTCAAGTACTGTTGTATGATGTCCATGAGTGACAGCAAATGACAAGCAAAGATCCAACAATTTTACGGAATCCTGATTCGTCTTTGGGAGAAACTCAAGAAAGTTCTTTTCACTATTTTTTCAGGAACTTAGTGATAACAGTATAGTGTTTTTCCAGTTTCTGGGAATTTCATCCTGTGGAGAGCTGCAAGACAGAAACTGACAGTACATTTCACACAATGCCATAATTTTTCTCTGTGTTCAGGTGGAGCTTAGAGAGCAACTCAGCTCCCTCTGAAACATATGCAAAGCAGTTCATCAGCAGACAAGGCACGGAGAAGGGTCCACATATTGACTCTGTTGTCTAGAGCAAGAGGTTACACACATAGTTTATGCCTGAGCCCTTCCATATAGATTCCTTAGATGTCTCAATCCCCACCTAAGTCTCACCCTAGACCACAATAAATTTCTACATAATTCAAGTATTTGACAAGAAGTAGATATTTGAATACCACTTCAGTATCAGACCTGTGTCCCCAAAGACATTACTGATAATGAGACAATGACTGACAGTAAAATGGAAACTTTAAAAAAGAAATTATTATTACTAATTTTGTGGAATAATCAAAACAGAATAGTGTGATCCTGGGGCACCAGCAGAAGCTCCATCAGGCCTAATTGTTAAAGTATAAGAAAGTCACCAAAAAGTAAGAGGACATGTGAACACCTGCAAACACATTGCCATGCTACATAATTTTTGGGGAAAATTTTTGGGGTTTGGATTAGCAGTCTGAGACCTTCCCCAAATAGAAAGTTGACTTTTCCTTCCTCACAATTCACTTTAGAACCACACACATAGAACACAAAAGATAATGAAGGATGTCTCCCTTCACGCACAATTAGTGAACTTGACCATAAAGAGTGTCTAAGTACTTCCTCTGTTCAGACCTCTTGTAGCAGTACCTAAATCTCAGAGAGTTATATCGCATGAGCCTGAGCTGAACTATTTATTCTCCACTTTTCCTGTTGAATCTGGATCACAGCACAGAAAAAGACTGAAATACTCAAAGGATTCATAAGGGAGAGAAAAAAGTAAAATAGATTTGTGTCTATCCTAATTATAAGGATGTTTCCCTGGGAGTGATGCTTTTTCACTTCTGGCTGGGTATATTATTCTAAGTATTATTTGCACTGTTTACAACAGCATGTTGTCAACATCTTTTTAAATTATAATTATTGATATACTGGATTCTTATAGAATATTTAGGCAGACTCTGGAATTTTATTTAGAAAGCAATCTTTTTGGCTACTTCATTTCATCTTCTTTTAAAAACAAATAAAAATACATAAGTCAGAAATAAAATTCTCCTGCTACCCAAGAAATTTTGTAATCTAGTGAAGTTAGGCATATCTTATAACACAATGGTAATTTATAATTGTACAATTGCATCTAAACCGAGAAACTGATATAAAAAATGGATCTAGACTCACCTGAATTCTATCACCAGGACTATAATGGAAAGATGAATCAGGCTTCAAAATAGCAAATGGTAATTTAAGACTTTTGGTGCATTTCTAAGCTTTAAAACTTTGCCTCTTTTTGTTCTGGCAGTCATAGAATGAGATATCAAAGGAAAGACATACTCAACAGTCACTACTTAAAAGCAGAATTTACAGAGGCACACAACTAATTCATGTCCAGTATCTTAGTAAAACAAATATTAAAACAATACATAAAAAATAAAAACAGCAGTTACTTTTTAAGATTTACAGAGACTGTTCAAATGACTCACATTATTTCTGCAACCAGCAACATGAACACATGCAAATTTTCTTAATGGATTTTGTGAATGTAATATGTTGCTTGCCTAGTTAGTACTATAACTGTAGCAATTAATACTCTTAAAAATATTTGATACATGTGTTTTTCTTTATGTTCTTTCAGTGTAAATGCAGAGAATTTTTAGACAGAATTCTTGTAGACAGATTTTTAAAAGCATCTTTCAAAGTAAATTGAGCAGCAAAGTATTTATTGGTTTTTGTTTTGTTGTTTTTTTTATGGTTTTTTTTCTGTTTTGTTCAGCTTCACAAGAATTAATATTACACTGGCATCAGTTATTCCTGTGGTCCAACTGAGTGGTTTAACAAAGTATACAGATGTCAATGGATCAATTCAAGCACTTCTCTGGTGGAAAGATGCCACTTCCTTTTTTGAAAAAGGCCAGAAACTTCTTTTCTGTGCCCACTCTCACAAAAATATCTCATGCTATCTCCCTACAACCAATATAGATCTATGAGAGATCAGAACCCAGCAAGAAGAGTTACCAAACGGTATCAGTTTCCTTGCATGTTCATGCAAGATTTCACACTTTCTGTAGTCAGAAATTTGAGAATCATGAGATTGACTTGAACAGGAAGATGATTTTAGGACTCTTTTAAAATGAAGCTACTTAGATCAACACATTCTTTTACTTATAGACATTGGCCTTTTCCCTCCCTTCTCTGTGCTCATGGTAGAGAAACCAGAATAGTTCTGTTATTTGAATACAAAAATAAATTACACAAAAAAGAACTCACCCTACAGACAACCGTGGTCAACGTGGCAGGAATACTACTGGTTACATGGCAATATAAACAAAGTAGCATGGAAGGTAAAAAGGGAATGTTACTAGTTTTCTATTTTAGCAACTGTAATTTAACAAAGGGCCATGTTGCTCCTGGGATATTGGTCACTCGTCTTCCAGCAGTACAATCCTTCTTCACTCCGTTGCAATCATGATTTGTATAACTGAACGTGCCAAACTGCATTTCCAACAACAACTTGAATATTACCTCAGAGCTGACAGGCATGAATCACCACTGTATTTTAAGCGATATTAGCACTGATCTGGGAGTTGAGTTCATCAGTGACCTACCTGAGTTGTTACCCCCCTTCCAGAAGAGAGGCTTATTATCTCTCTTAGGTTTCCAGATGGCTTTGCAATTATCTATTTATCTTGTACAGTTCTACTGACTAACTGCTTCAGCTGATAACTGCCAGCTGCTTCAAATTCTCTGTGATGCCTGATAGAGATCTTTCACAGTTGAGTCTGTTCCTGTAGTTACAACGTGCTGTGTTCTGTGTCACCGTGAGCTGTAAAAGAAAAGAATTTTATTTGGCCTAGAATAGACATTGTTGATGGTTACAGTAAAAACCAACCTCAATGGTTGGTTATATAGATATGATTTGTCTATATATTATCATAGAATTCTACATTCTAATCATATTTATACAAATTTTATCACAAAACTTGAAGTACATGTATCTCTTTCACTAACAGGAGTAGGATTAAATTTTATGCTAGTGACAGAGCTATTTGTGTGTATGAATGAGGGCGGAGTGAGAGGCTAACAATTACTAGCTGTTGATATAAAGCTTACAGAAGGTGGCCTAGATGATTTGCCAATATAGCATTCATTATATTATCCTGTGTATCACTTGGAGATGAGAAGAATGCGCACCGCACCAGCCTGCTTATGGACGTGAGAGAAGTTTGAGTTGTGTATTTATGGAACCGAAATCAGTCCAGGAAAAATAGAACATAATCAGAATGTAATCCAACGTAGGCCAGAACGACACACAGTCATAAACATGCACCCTTTAGATTCAGACTCTGTGACAAGAAGACACAACCTGTGATGTAGCAGAAAAGATCTAAGCTTAGAAGAGGACCTGTAAAATTCTGGATTCAGCTAAAACTGTGACAAGCGGCATGTGGGAAAAAGGGACTGTTCCAGTAGGGGACTTACCCAAACAGTTACTGTAGAGACTTACAGAAAATATTTGTAGCATTTTCTTTTTCTCTAGTAAAAAATAATACTTAAAAATCTTTTATGTTAATATCACTAAAAAATGTCAATCTGTTACAACCAAAACAGGATAGTGTTTAACATGCAACCTCACAAAAATCTATCTATCAACTGGACACAAAACTGACAACCACACAGGTCACTCTTCTCATACACATATGGTAGATAAGTTGATTTAATTTCTTTTTAACAATTAGTTCACAGAAAAATACAGAATGCCTCACTCCCATACACAGACACACGGATGTGCACACAGAGCTCTGAACCTTTAGTAGCTTCTTAAAACTCACTCAGAAAGTATTAATTGCTATCACTCAAACGTTTTTAATTCTTACCCTTAGAGGTAGGTATGGACATTTTTACTTTGAGTAATGGGCTTCCTACAGCAAAGGTGCACCAAGACTGGAAAGATGCAGAATGACAACAGGGTTTTTTTCAATCTGCAACTGAGAACCAAATTATTTCAGTGCCTTCATTCTACAGACACTCACAGAGGAGTGTATTCACTGAAAAACATGATATCACTGCAATAAAAGTCAGAATAAAAAATTAATTCATACATAAACTTCTAGTCTGAGGGCTCATGGCAATTTTTGTGTCTTTAAGCAGGTGACAGGCACTTAACAGCCTGTGTGTGAACTTGTGCAGACTGCAGGCCAGAATCCCACACTGTTACAACTGCAGCTAGTTTATGATCTGCCTCTGCCTTGGACTAGAAAACACCAATGCAATGAAGCACACAGCAACAGTAAGTCAATTAAGATCACCTTTCCTACAGAGGGTGCTCTGAAAAGAGGTATTGAAAGAAGCTGAATGAGGCACATAGGTATATATAGAAGATGTATATGCCTGTAATGGTTAACATAGGATAATATAATATGCTATTTCTATATGGATGTTACTATATGCAAATATACAAATTTATTTATAAGCACAGAGTACATCAACTTGTACTGTATGTAGCACTATGTTACATACAGCTTGCAGCATGTACTATATAGTACAGCAAATACTGTGTAAGTGATATACCTTATCACATATATAGCTGTGTACAATTTATTGTGTCTAATATATAGGATACGTTTATAAATCAAAAATATATATTTGTATCTATATAAATACATATTTATTTTAGTTAGGGCATATCAGTGGAGGAAACAGAACTATGCAATGAAAAAGGTAGCATTTCTATCTTCATGTATTCAATTTTCAGTTTCCTTAGAAAATGACTTTTCTAACACTATATAAGACAGCACGTAAACTGTACTATTTCACTGTAAAGAGCAACATAGACATGCTTTGCATTTTACAGGAACTGTCTGAGGTCCTATATGGCCTACAATTTTCTTTAAGGCATGAAAAGTGTTTGAATAGTGAAGAGAGCTTTAGACTACAGTAATGCCAAGTGTACAACTTTGATTTCAGCACTAGTAGCTTTTATTACAAAAGATTTTACATCAGATTTCATCCTAATTTCAACATTTTTAACCCTGTTATTGTGGGCCTGCCTAGAAGAGTTTGACCATGGGCATCAGTACCCAAGCTTTGTTTGCTTGCATGCCCAAGAGTCACGGTTTAGTGTTTGTTCTTCCCTCCAATAGCCTTAGTGGGCCCCTCATGGGTCCTTTTCCTTCCAAAGCCTGTAGTGCAATCTGCTGCCAGGACAGACACTGTGATTGTGAGGATGCTGGGCACAGGCTCCTTTGACAAACTTGCACAACATATTGCTGCCTAAATTAATGCAACTGTGACTTCCACTACCCGCCCTGGCAGTCACCATGTTTGTTCCTAAACATGCCCCTGGATTCAAGATACATAACTCAAGTACTACTTAGCTTATGCAATGCCACAAAAATGACTCCACACTGTTGAGTTTGTTTCAGGAAGAAGAGTGTTTGCTGTCTCTACCAGTGAACTACTTACTGTTCCTTATGAGTACAGCAACAGAATCTGCCCAGAGACTCTAGAGACCTGGCTGCTTTACAAACACGTGACAAAGTATTCCCTCCTGAATCTGGAAAACTTGCCCTGGAAATGGATGATACATAAATAATAACAATAACATCCTAAAGAGTGAAGGAATACTAAAATGTTACATTACTGATATTGCCAGGTCTGTGTCTTCTGATTTTATGGTTACAGTTTAAAACATAGAAAAGTTCCTAATACTTCTCACATAAAAGCAAATCAATTCATAATAAAAGGAAACAAAGAAAGCTGGTTTCTATTAATTTGTGCTTCAGACAGCAATCCTCCATGAATGGATTCTTCAATGTAATAGGTATTGCCATTCATGCTGCTGGTTTTTTGAGGGCTGATATGCTCCTTTCCAGATTATTTTTCAAAACTTTTTGTTCATTGTGGCTGATGCTAGCTAAGGGATTCATATGTTATTAATGGAAAATAAACAGACAAAAATAAACTCAAGTCTTTCCTTCCTTTACTAGCAGGTCAGCACACTAGAACACCCCCAACTACAACCCAAGTTCTCCTCCTGTCCATACACAGGCAGTGTCAGTTCCTAACATGCCTGTAAAGATCCTGTTCATAAGGCTCTAACAAAGTGCTTGCAATCAAGTTTTTTAAAATTTTTGATATTAACATTTCCTTTTGTACGTCTTGCAACACAATGTCAACAACTAGAATTAATCCAGTCTCCTCCCAGTACTTAAGTATTGCACATAATGTGAAACCTTTACACAAGAATAGGCATGATGGTAAAGGCTTTAATTATGCAATTATATGATTATGTTTATCTCTTTCCCTACAGGATTTTAGCCCTAAGGACAGGATTTCTGGATAATTTAGCGTCATTTTCATAAATATGTTCATCATATGTTCTCATAACTTTTTTCCTTAAGGAGACAAAAAGGCAGCAAATGCTGAGGTGACTAACCAAGATTTTCATCAGCAACTCATTGCTGACTGGCCAAATTTCAGTTACTGTTTCAGAAGACGAAGGTCCTGCGTTGAGCACAAAACGAATTCTGTTAATTTACTTTTATTTTTCCCCTAACACGAGGAAACTGATACACCGTTTTCTAACCTTTTGGTGGACCAGAGAGTGCAAACTGCCTTTAGTGTGAAATACTTGGCCCCCTCAGTCCTGAAGAGGAGGCGATTCGGGTGGAACGCGGGGATGGACACGTTTTGCGCTGCCAGAAGTGAGGTGAAGCGCGCTACACGCGGCCATCAGGGCTCCCGGTGCCCTTCTGTCCCCCGGCCGCAGCTCCGCTCAAGGGGCTCCGGGTGCGGCGGGGCGGCAAGGTGGGCGGGGAGCCGCGGGCGGGGAGCGCTCACGCCTGGCCCCAGGGGCCTCGGGGGCCCGGCACTGCCCGCCCCAGCCCTGTACGGCGCGGTACATCCCGTCCTGTCACACCTCCCGCGCTGGCGCTGGCTCCATCCCCTTCTCCCCGGGCCGGGCGCCGCGCCCCCGCCAGCCCCGCGGAGCCGGGTTGGGCAGCCCGGGAGGCGTCTCCGCCGCAGCCCCCGCCCCCCCGCGCCGGTGCTGAAGCGCTTCGGCCGCTCCCCGGCAGCACCCCCGGGACAGCAGCACCCGGGCCTCCCACCCTGCCGCCTGGCCCGGGCTCTCCCGCCGCTGCCGAGGACACCTCATGGAAAATAAATAAATTAATTCCCCCACTCACTCCCGCGGCCGGGAGAGAAGCCGGCGGCGGCCGCGGCATTAGATCCAGTCCGAGCTAGAGACCAGGTAATGTAACCTACCCGCCAGGAGGGAGGAGGAGGACGAGCAGCGAGACCGCTGAGGTTGTCCCCACCGGGGAGGGCTCCGGGGGATGGAGAAGTGGCTGCCGCAGCCGGGGCGCGCCGGCGTGGCCCGGCGGGCAGCGTGCGAGCGGCTGCCCCCGCGCTGTGCGCGCCTCACTATCAGTCACACACACACACACGAGCCGCCGCCCACGCAGGGATGGATGGATGGGTGGATGGATGGATGGATGGATGGACGGATGGATGGATGGATAGACGGACGGACGAACGAATGGACAGACGCCGCGTGGGACGCAGCTGTCGTCCCCCGGCACCAAAGCAGCCACCGTAGGGAGACGCCGCACGCCGCTCCGTGCCCCGCTGCCACGCGGGCGGGCGGCTGGCTCTGACAGCGGGGCAGGGAGGGAGGCGGGCGGCGGGGCCGGGCTGAGGCCGCAGCTCTGGGGGGAGCGAGGCGCGATCCCGCCCCCGCGCCGCTACGCGCATCCCCGCGGGGCGGCGAGCCTGCCACCGCGCCCTGAGGCAGCGCCCACTCGGAGCGGAGCCGCGGGCCGGGGCCCCCGCCCCGCGGAGCTCCTCCGGGAAACGTGGGCGGAGAGCAGCGGAGCGCAAACCGTGCCGCCGCGCTTGCCGTCATCAGACACGGGCCTGCAAGAAACTCTGCGGTCGAGGTGACCTTGGGGAAGGTGGATCTGGATGGAGCCACCATTGCTCCATGCCAGCTGCAGTTCCGTGCTCTGGGCTGCTCCGAGTACCACAATTCTTGCATTATTATCTCGAAACACTGCTGGAATTAGTTAATGGTTCTGGTGTAAGTAGTACCAGAGCCAGGAAAATAGTCCTCCATCATCCTCTTTACTTGACCTCTGCTAGTACACAGTCCTTGAAGGTCTGAAGAGTCTCCCTGGCAAGCAGCAATCGTCCAGGGTTCATCATTGTTGAAGTGGCCCCTAAAAGGCAGTAAGTCCTAGGAGAGGCCAAGAAGTTGGCCCTGTTCACATTTCAGAGACCAAAGTGTCCCCTGGTACTCCTGGGAAAGCACATTACCTTTCAGTCCTGCAGGGTCGCAGAACTGGCACAAGTTCTCCACTGCTTTTCCAGTGAGGTCGGTAGGAAAACAAAACAAAACAGAAGAACATTTGCCAATACCTGGATTTTCCAGTGCCAGCCTGAGCTTTCGGTAAAGGAGTCTTACTGAAATTGTTGTTGAAAGCTGTTTTGGGAAAAAGAGAGAAACTAAAGAAAGCTGATGCCTCATGAAGGTGTCCATTCTTGTTTTGTTGATCTCCATAATAATCGCTCGTGTCTCTATAGTGGCACCCATCTGTGGCTCTCAAGTTACTGTTCAAATAGTAATGAAATAGGTGCTTGCAGCTTCCACTGCAGGAATGAGGCCATAAACTTAATCACACACCAATTGAGCCAACAACTCGAGAGCCTTAGCTCTGTCTAGATGAATCATGACAGAAAAGTTAGTCATTGACACAGAGGGAAGTAGACTTATATTTAAAAAGAGAAAACAGACCAATAATTCAATAAAAGTGATATATACTTTTATGTACAAGTATTAAATATGGGAATAATACATAAGTGATTACTTTCTTATTTTTAAATCAGCTCTCTCCTCTCTTCTTGCATTATTGTCTGCTAACTTTGAGTATTGTACTCGAGCCTGAGTGCTGAACTTCTCCATGATGGAATAAATTAAGAGAAGAGATTATACTCCAGATGTTTCTATTATTTATGCAATTTGTTACAGAACTGTAAGTCCATGTATGTGGAAGGGCCCAGCTAGCTTAGTTTGCAGCATAGTGTTTACAGTGTAAGTGGCTTCAAAGCAAAACAGCTGATCATTTTGAATAGGCAGAGGGGTGGCTGGAGGTTATGGGTTTTATTTTATTGCAGATTTAAATAATTTTGGTTAATAAAGACAGCCTAATTTTATCTATATGATGGAGATGTAGAATAGCCTAAATACAAACTGTGGTCTTCATGGAAGGTCTTCATGAATGGTGGAAAACCAAATTCACACATTTTATAGATAGGAAAACTCTTTGGATTGTGTAGTGATACACTGATCTGAACAGGTATGTTACATGTAAAGGGGGAGACTTTGAAATATTACAAAAGGAAATATCAAAAAGCCCCCAGAGTGTAGTTAAATACTACAGTAATTAACTAAGCTATTTTACTACTAAGCTACAGTAAGGAGTGAAGGAATTCCTTTTCAGCAATTTTCATTGTAAATAAATGCATTGTTAATAGTATACTTAAAAATTTCTTTCCAGGTCTTTAACATAATTCTATCTGTCATTTCTCTGTAGTATACATTTAAGCTCAATCAGTTCTTGCTATGACAGAATTCTCATTCTAGAATCCAAGTTTTATCAGTGCAGGAGATCTTTGGGCAGCCTAAATTTATGGTCAGGCAAGTTAACTGAGAGAAAAGAACATTTCTTGAATCATTAGCTGGTGTTTTTAAAAAGATATTTCTTTCATTACTCTTCTTTCTTGGATGTGGTTCACTACATCATACTTCTATTTCTTTATATATCTTTTCTTCTGGTACACATTGCTTTTCTTTTTTCTTCATTTTAGAAAAAAGTCCTCTCTGGTACCCTTTGATTCTTAAGTAAATTATCTTTTCCTCTTTTTGCAATGAGCAGGTGGTCTTATTTCCAGTAAATATGGTTACCATTGGACCCATTTTATTTCAAGGAAAGAGGCTATGCCTCATTTTATATTATTTCCCATTGCAGAATTACATGAGGCTTTTGAAGAGTTGCCTTTTTCTTGAGGAGAAGTTTGCTTTAGCAAAGATGGTGTCTGAATATAATTCTCAATTAATTGTATCCCTTAACATCATCGCCAAAATTAAAGCTGTCAGTTTTCTTGTGTGAGAATCAAGAAGGAGATCCATGCTAATAATCTGTGTTGTTAAATGAATTTTATGTTTCAAAGTTGGTATAATTGCACAAATGTAATTATCTTTTGAGTTTTATTAAAATGGTTAGGTCATAGCTATAAATCATTGATAGGGAATGTTACCAGTTTCTGTGTCTGTTTATGTAATGTATATATGGCATAATGTTTGCACAGCACCAAGGAGGAGGTTAGATAGGAAAACATGATGTCATTGACCAACTGTTTTTTGTGTCAAATGAGTACGAGAAACTGGTCGAGTCCCACATACGCATCTCAGTCCAGACCTGCATTCCTTGACTTGCATGTATTTGTGATTTGTTGGGCCAACTTTCCTGATTTTATTGTGAATCTTGGAATATTTGAAGAAAAGTTTGCAGCATTCAAACAAAAGTAATTTGGCTACAGGAGTAAGAAGACAATATTCCATGACTTAAGGAGTAGAAGATGTTGGACAAACTGACTGCAGAGCTCTATTTGGCTTTAAAATCTATCCAATGTTTTTTATATTTTTTGGTCTTAAGGTCAAGCACTCAAAATATTGCTAAACTCTTATTGAAGAGCAAAGGGCTATCTAACTAGGTCACAGTGGCTGACAAACTAGAAAGATTTTTAATTCATAATATTAGTTTTGGGGAGCTGGGGAGAGGTGGTGGTGAGGGGGCAGATTGATCATCCTCAGCTCCTTTCATAGATCTTAGTTTTGGTTTATGTATTGTTTTTAAGTAGTTATTTTATTTGTGCCTTTTCAAGGTCAAGCTTCCAGTTCCATGCTAATATTTTTTTTATTTTTGGGCCACAGTGCTTTTCTGTCTTATGACACTTACAGTAATATGTCATCTGAGGTTTCCATAAAAAGCATTTGCTAATAAAAATGAATAAGCATTTCCAAGAGAATATGAACATGACTAGGCCACTTTAAAAGGTTCCCAAAAGTGAAGGAGGAAAATAATGGGAAAGAATTGAGCCTTATCACAATATACTCTTCTCCTTTGTAGTTGTAATACTTAAGATCTTAAGAAATTGAATTAATGTTAATTCATAAAAGCAGGAAGCACTAGAGAACAAACTTAAGCCAGTTTATTTTTTAGTGCTGATGCATTTTCTTTCAAGTTGGTGTCATGATTATTGAATGTTAACTATTGAATGTATTTCAGTTCCACCCAACAAGAAAGCAGTGCTTTGAATAATAGTGTAAATCATATAAAATTGGCTAAGAACTTTAGACTGTAGGAAGCTTGTACTTTTAAGTCACCTGTCAACAAACCACAGGATGCCCAAACATTGGAGAAGTTGGAATATTTGAGAATAGGTGGATTTGACATTATTTTCATATGGTTACTATGAAAGATAAAGAAAGCATCAAATTCCACAAAAACCAGTCAAAGTATACAACTCTGCAGACTAGAGTTGCCCAAACATGCAAGATTGTTTAAACAGTGTTTGTTCTCTTTCAGTGTGAATGTTTGTATCCTCCAAAAGAACACTTCCCAGTTTTTTTGATAGCAAGCTTGGTAGTTATTTCACTTTTGTCTTTCTTTAAGGTTTTCCAGTGGAAGACTCAGGTGTAGGTGATGATCAAGGTTCAGAAAGCATGTTGCACAGAAGGCAGCTCAGAACAACTGTATTTCATAGCTTTTCTTATTTATATATTTTAAAAGTTCTGGTCCTTTAGAGCAGCTGATCTTCCCACACCTGCAAGCAGACTCCTACTGCAGCTTCAGGCATGACCATTGTGTAATGCCCTTCCATCATGTGGCCTCAGGATTAGCAAGCTGTTGGCAACACTCCCAAGTTTGGCACCTAGGGATAGCACATAAAACAAAGAGTTGTAATGGTGTTCAAAATGTGTTTGGCATCAAAGAACTTTAGCATTTGCTGTCACTGCAGTGGTGGTAATGAAAAAAGCTTTTGTATTTTTTGACCTCTGAGTCGTATATATAAAGAAAATAGGTAGAAAAGAATATGCCATAATAGTCTGTATTTACAAAGCATGAAGTATGCTTTCTGTTTGTGAAGTGCAATGAGGTACATTGCCTCTTCCATATGTTCTACATTTTTCCTAATAAAAATGAGTAAAATCAGTCACAAAACAGCAGTACATCATCCCAAAAGATAGAATTTTTTTTCCTTAGAAATAGGTTAATTAAGGTTTTAACATTCATACTTGCCACCCAGCACTTAGAATCTCTTGGAGTCTATGGTACAAGCAAAAAAGAGACAAAAAGAGATGAAATCTCAGTTTGTCTCTTTTGTGAGTTTCGACCTCATAGTGTCATCAGAACTGTACTTTTCAGTGCTTGTGTTATGAAATCAAGAAATACTGAGAACAAGTATGTATTTTAAAGTACTAAAAATATGTGAAGAAAGAAGCGAAAAAGAACTCCCCATTTTTGTGCTGACAAAAATGGAGAAAGCATATATGCAAAATGCGTATTTGATTTTTTAAAAATATAACTAGTTCCTACTGCAACGTATTTGATTAGTATTTCAGACAGAGCAATGTACTCCCTTCCAGCATATGTTTTTGTAATTAATTGTATTGGAGTGGTTTTTCAAACATTAAAATTAGATGCTGTGAAGTATTCTTTCCAAATCACTGGGATAACAATATAAATATTTGGCAGGGAAGATGAGGATTTTTGAAGTGATACAAGACTATGTTCAATCTACCAGCTTTAACAATTTGGCTTCTGAGAGACATACCTGCTTTTCTCTGCTAACCTTATTGAGAGATGGAAGTTAGAACCTAAAAATATGGAATGTTTCAACAGTTACCTGTGCTACTGAATTAAAATGCCATTGGAGTTGTCATTACTAGAATGAGCTCCTATAGTTTGCATTCTTAATATGGCCCTCAGGATAGGTTCACAAAAGATACCAAGAAAAGAACAACATAATGATACAAATCAACTCCCCTTGGTAATGTAGGTGTCCGATTTCTCAACAGTTGAAATTTTATGTGCTAAATTCCTTGACAATTCAGCCTTTGCTGAGTATACTTTCCACTGAACAGATCCTTTCTAGAATTTAATTGCTTTTGCATGCTCTACTAGAGATGGATTTGGGTCTGAATCTGGATAGTGGACCCTGTGCTCTCAGCAGTGGCGCCTGCTGATGTTAGAAATGAAAATTGTTGAGATATACTGCAAACTAGAACTGAAGACTGGTTTCAAAAACAGAAGAAAGTGTGCCTAGGACAGACTCTAGCAGGCTGAGCAAGGGAGTTGCATGTGGGAACAGGTGGAGAGAACCAAATAGACTAAGAAGGAAATCGCTGCTGGAAGCTGAAGGCGGCAATGGGCCTATCATCCTATTACCAGCCCCTTTTTAGGATGTGCATCTTTATAATAATTTGTATATAGTGCCAAACTAAAAGATTCCTTTCTGCCCTGAGGAATTTGTAAGATCTCTACTCATTTTATCACACAGGGATCCTAACTCCTTATCTTCCATTAGGCAGCCTCTTTCCCTTCTCACCAACATTACAAAAGGCAAATCGGGGGACTCAATAGCCCATGATTAGAAACCACAGCAACATATTTTAGCAAGGAATGAAAAAAGCTTTTGTATTTTTTGACCTCTGAGTCATATATATAAAGAAAATAGGTAGAAAAGAATATGCCATAATAGCCTGTATTTACAAAGCATGAAGTATGCTTTATATTTGTGAAGAATAAAAAAAAGAGAACCTGTTTTCTTGTTCTTGTGCAGATATAATAAGGTTGGCTAGAGGTAAGGGTTTTTTCTCATGTTTTTCTTATGTAGTTATTCAAAAAGAGATGTTTTGATGTAGTTATGCTGGAAATAGGGGTGAATTATTTCAATTTAGTTTATTTCCTCATTCATACATAACAACACTAGAACATTTTGAGTGCCATGCATGGCCTGTGGTCTGTTTCAGTTTTATCTCTATGAAATAATAGAAGTGGTTTATAAGCTAATGAATGTAACTGCCAAGCTCACATGAGGTAGAGAAATCGAGGAAGGGCATTTTTAAGTGACACCTAAAAGCACTATGGTGTTTTCTCTCAGTCAGTTAATACGTCCCTGTTGCTCGATTGGCATTTCCTCTCTTTCTGTGACTCCAGGTCCACACTTGAGCTCCCTTCCTGTGGTGTAGTTCTACTGGGTTATTAGGGATTACTCATGGTTTACACCCAGTAATGGAGAGTCTTTGACTGCTTCTTAAGACTCCATTAGTTAGTCTTTTGGATTGCATGCTTTGACTTTCCTGATTAGTTAAATGGAAATTATTTCTCCTAATGATATAATAATTATCAAAATGATGTCTCTATTTCCAAATAAATGCTTTAATGTGTCCATCTTCTTTGCCATTCCCCTCTTTATTTTGGTGAGAACTTTGTCCTTCTCCCCATTTATTAGAACAAAAAACCTCAAGATACAGTAGCAAGTTAGTATTCTGCTCTGCTCATCCTGCTGGCATAATGGGTTTTCCACACTAAAATTGGAAACTGTCAGAGGCAGTTGTCACTTGTAGGGCAGCTTTTATATGGCACAGATGATGCTCCTCCATAGCAACATGTACTGATATAATTTTTATATTTAGAGTTACTAATGTTTACATTCTTTATCCTTCTGGCTTTTAATTCTGCCTTTAAAGTGTCATTATTAGGGTACAGAAAAAAATGTAGCCTTGGAAGAGTGACACATGTAGAAGGTGAAAACAGAGTAGATGGAAGAACACATTAACCTGAGGAAATATTGTTTTGAGGAGCATCACAGAGGAAGATATCTTCAACCTAGCAGAAGTGGAATACATGTCATATTTTCAGTCAAAGCAGGTTTTAGTTGTCTTCTGATTTTTTTTTTTTTTTGAGAAAGGAGTACAGAGGATATTGGCTTTTGCTTTTATGATTTCTTTATTCTAATTGTAGGCCATAGGAAGGTTTTTGTTGTTGATGAATAGTACCATAATAGGATACAAAAGCCTGTCCTTTCCGCAATTGAAATAGATTCTTCTTCTGAATGTAGTAGCATAGACAGGTGTTAATGAAACAAGATGTTGTTGCTTAATTGGGTAATGAGCTTGCATTTCTGGATACACTTTAACATTGCTGAAATATTGTATACATAAAATGGTGACTTAAATTGTATTGTTCTCAATGCAAATGTATTTTAGCTATGAAGCCATGATTTTTTTCTCTTGTATGTATTTCCTGAAAAATTAGCAAAGCTATTGTAGCTGTTATATCCAAGCTTACTTTGGAATTATTAAATTGATAGCTTAATTGCACTGAATAATAATGTTTTATTAAGTATGCAAGATATGTTTTTAACTTTAATGAGTTAGTTACAAATTTCTTCCTTATTGTTTTTTGTCTTTCTCCCCATTTACTAGTTTTATCCCAGATGTATAAATGCAAGAATTTTTGTATGCAGGGCTATACTCTTGTGATACCTAAATTAGCCACCTAAATTACAACCTCTAATTTCTGTTACTGGATCCTGTAGGATCAACAAGTAGGTAACAAGTAGGTTGTTGTCTGTTAATAACTGAAGCTTAAATCCTACTTTTAAATCAATCCCCTCTACTAACAAACATGTGCTGGTTGAAATGAGAAGTTATAACTGTATGCTGAACAGCCTATTTTATAAGTACTTTGAACAGCAGTTATAGCTGTTTCATATGCAGAGAATCTTGCATTCTTGGAAGCATTTACTTTTCAATATGGCAGCTGACTATACATAAGTGAGCAGATAGTTTTCTAATAGTAATAATTGTATGTGTATATACAAATACACAAGGTGATATGAAAATAGGAAAAAATATGTAACATAGTGCTTACTAGGAGGTGAAGTGGGGAAATGAAGAGAGCCCTGGAAGAGTGCAGATATATTGCTTTGATGTTTTGGGAAGTTCTAGCGTTGCAGTATGGTATTTATAGCCTGTAGTGAGCAACCATAAATACCATATGCACATGTGTATGTATTTTCCACATGATCCTGTTGACCTCTTCAGAACAGTTCTATGACCAGGTGAGTGGAAGGAGTAGTGGGTACTGATGGGTGATGTTGGCAGTACAGGAATGTGAGGAGATGGAGAATTTGGGCCAGCTATGAAAACAGCAGAATCAAATGCTTGGAGGAGGCATATCAGTGCCAATACTTTGACTTGGCGTGTGAACTGTCAGAGTTGAACGGATGATTCTTTAGTCAGCAGTTAATAGTAAATTTAGCCCCTCATTTTAGAATGAAGGACTTCGTGTAATCAAGGAAGTTTTTACTCATCCAACCAAAGCAGAGCAGGTTCTGTTTTCCTGTGCCAAGTGGCTAAGGCTGTTAGCTTCACAGCTATTCGCATTGCTCCAAAGGGCAAAAGTTTGAACTGTTTGGTCAATCCCTGCTGCGTTCATTAACTTGGTGTGTTTGTTTCTGTTACCCCATTGAGAAGAGAATGGTTTGTGTTTGTGTTCCTAAAAGTTTAGACCTGATTTATTTAACCAAACCCCACTGAGCACAGAACCTTTTATATTTGGTTGAACTCATGCTCCCAGGCGCATTTTATTCTGCTTTTGTGACTTTGACAGAGGGAATCCCTGTTTGTTTCTTGGTTTGATAGAACTATTTATCTGGGCCCTGCTGAGGATAGAAATGGGCTGCCTACTTTCTGCTGCAAACAGGAACCATGAGAGACTCTTGTCCTAAGGAGAGAAAAGCATATCCAAGAGGTTTTCTAATTATTTTTTTTTCTCCTTCAGAGAACAGATAATATCCAGAGGGTGTTGCAGTGATTCTTTAAGCAGGAGTAGGAAGGCTGGTGACAGCAGTGAGAAGACAGAGGGTCTTGAAGGTAGAGGAAGAAGGAAGGAAGGGTACATGATATAAACTATCAGGCTACTGATCTTTAATCCTTGGGCAGTCCAGCAATGCACTGCCCTACTTTTGAGGAAAGCATGAGCTACCTAAAAAGCCCACTGTACCTCAGAATGGAGGCTGTCAAAGCACTGGCTTTAATTTCAATCCTAAAATGCAGCAGCATAGGTAGAATAGATGGAGCAGTTCTGCTGCGGACATTGGGCTGGCCTGTGAGAGGTGGTTTGTGTTACTGATAAGGTTACCATCTCTAAAATAGCCTGCTGCTGTAGAGCTACAGTGAAACTGTACATTGATCTGCATCTTTCACCTGTGGCAGCTAAAAATGTTGTATTTTTCTCAAATAGACCTACTCAGGGTGGCTTGGAAGAAACTGATCAGTCCAGAGGCAAAACCAGTGAGCTGCAAGGGAAAGGTGCTGTTGTTGCAGTATTCAGGCCTGCAGGGAGTTGCATAAAACGTATCTGACTTCCAAGGACCCTCAGCTGGCAGGATTTGTGTGCATTTCTTCCTGTAAAAAGAAACCTGCTTTAGCCTTGTAGCTGCTACAGTCAAGAGCTGATCCTGCAGGGCTGAAAACTTCTGCCAGCATAGCTGCCCTTTGAGGCAAAGTAGAAATACATTAAATACTACACCCTTTAATCAGTTTGGGTTGTGTCTCCTTCTTGTCTTTAAACAAAATTACTTCATCAATTGCTGAATATTTTTATCACTATGCTTGTCTATTTAAGTAGTACATACCCAAGGAAAACTGTCATTTTCACACTGTAGCATACACCTATACTTACTGCTTACTTGTTTTAAATGCCTGTTTAATCATGGTCCAAACCCAGATGAAAATCTGAGTGTACCTCCAACAAATGTAACACATATTTAGCAACTTATATATCTGTATATAAATCATAAAATTTCAAGCTGGATAAGATCTTGCATTTTCTTACAGGTGAGAAACAAGTATTTTTTGCCTAACAACATAATTGTGCAATGACAAAGATTGATAAGTTAAGAGGCACAAGCTTTCACAAGACATATACCATTAAAATTAAGATACTAGTAAAGGCAGTAGGACTATTGCATTCAAGCTCTTTATCCTCTTTTTGCAATGCCCTCATATCACCCTCTCACCTCTGAAAAAATCCTTTAGTTTTTAATACTCAGTCTCGTACACACTCAGTTCCACTGAATTAGGCTCACATACATTATCTAATCTGACTAGAAAAAGATTTTATGCCCAAAAAAATACACTGGCCCACAAGTGATTTATAAAACACAAAGAAATGGATTTCATATAAGCATCTAAAGTGATCTGAACAAAAGAGAAAAATTACCATCATATATTAATAACTTGAACATATTTGGTCTTCATGAGCTACTGCAGTGTTTTAAAAAAGTAAGAATGTTAGTGGCCAAGTTTGTACTTTATTTAAGGCAGAAAGTGATATTCAAATAATCACAGCTAAACTTTGCCCTGATAGAGTAGCCTTAAAAGTTACTTCTAAGGTATTGCATTCTTTTATTTTGTGTATATTATCTATGCATTCATACAGATACATTTAAAGACAAGATAGTGAGGACAACTGAAGGGAAATCAAGAAACCCGGGGAAACCTAAAATACCAGTTTTGTGATGAAGAAGCTGTAAGCCATTTGTGGAGTAGTTTCTCCTTACCTTGGACTTTGTATGCTAGCATAGAGCTGTTAGAGCAAGGAGGGGTGAGACAGCCAGGTGAAGCTGGGGGATTAGGGAGGAAGAGTGGAGGGAGGGCAGTGGACCATCTGTGGAGCAGACTGAAGCAATGTCTGCCACTGGAGAGGGCTGACAGACTGGAGAGGGCTGGCAGAATAAGGAGCTGGTGGGGGAGCGTGTTTTCATTACCATACCATTGCAATGAGTGTTTATGTACTGCTTGGTGAGGAGGAAACCACCGATACTTCTCTTTAACCTCTGTGTTCATACATTTTGGACAGGTGATTTTTAACCCATCAGTGTGTGTGGCTCATTCTAAAGGGTGGTGTACAAGAGGTGAGAGTTACTGCCATTTTGGAGACTGATGAGAAAATCTGTTTCAC
Source organism: Corvus cornix cornix (assembly GCF_000738735.6). Lineage (NCBI taxonomy): Eukaryota > Metazoa > Chordata > Aves > Passeriformes > Corvidae > Corvus > Corvus cornix. The sequence continues at coordinate 31,129,006 of NC_047057.1, forward strand.
ATTGCCCAGCTACAGCAGGTCTTGTCCTGCTGTTCTCTGTTCATGGTTCCTGACTGTATTCTCCATTCACTCCTTAATATCCCTTGAATCTACCCACTGAAAAAGAATGCTTACACAGAAACAGACAAGAAGCAACCCAAAGGCTGGGATGTTGGGCAATGTGACTCATGACATAGCTTTCAGATTTGTACTTCCTTCATACCTAACACATTCAAACTGTACTCTATGGCATATCTTATTACTCAAACTCTTGTGTATCTGCAGTTATCTAAGCCTACAAAACTTCAAGCTGTATGATAATACTTTTCAAATAATTCACAGAGAGTAGTTTTGAAATTAGCATAGCCTTTTTTTCTTTTGTGTTTTTTTGGGGGAGGGGATTTTTGGGGGTTTTTTGGTTTTTTTTGTTCTGCAGATGGATCTGCTATGGACTTCCTGTGCTTATTCAAAAAGACTTGGCAGTATCTTGGGCAAAGTTACTGGGTTTTTTGTTAAGTTTTGAGCAGTCCTTGATGCATATTCAGTATCTACATCATCAGAGACAGCCCTAGCTATTTTGTTGCCTGAATAAAATATTTTCTGCTGCCTCTATTCCACATTTGGAAGAAATTGTATTTAATACCAGGTACTTTTATAGAATTGTAGAATGCCACATATTCAGATATTATGAAATACAATCTCACAAAATTACATAAAAATATGAGACAAAGTATTTATGCATTATAAAAATTGATGTCTTGTTAGAAATTTAATCAGTGCTGTCACAAATTGGCTCTAAAAATGCTGCCTCTCCAATTCTGCAGCTCAGGGCAAGTACCCAGCCTTTACATAAGGTAAGCTGTCCTCTATGTTTTTCTATAAGGCACTGAACATCGTTTCAAGTTTTAATGGAATGGTTTATTCAGTGACTTAGTTGAGTAAATTGTCAATTAAAATTGCACATATAAAATTCTTCACCTTTTTGTTTAACATAGCAGTGATTTTCTTTCTTATGCTTTTTTGCATAAGACTTGACTTGAATATTTACTTTCAAAAAGGTAGTTGTCTGTGGTATGCAAAGCACAAGATAGTTTATCTGCACCTTCCATAAATTTTCTTCTATGAAGCCATGATAACCACAAAAATGTTTGTGATGCAACAGTTCTGAGTTTCACATTTTGCAAACACAGAGACAAAATATAGGTATTGCAGCACATGCTTTTCAGAGACAATACTCAGCTAAACTGGACATTGTTTTCTCAACAGTACAGAAAAGATTGCAGAATTTCAGATTTCGACATCATGTTGTTAAGCTGTGGATCTGTTTCAAAGAAAACAAAAAGAACATTTTTAGAATCTAGAGCATACGTTTTTCACTTTCTTATTTTGTAAGAGCTAAATAAGCCAACAGGATAACCCTTGTCCTACCCTCCCCAAAACACTTAAGATTCAAGAGCATTGAACTGGAAAAAAGGACTGGGTCACTATTTTCAGTCCACTGCAGTACCAAGAAACTGTATTACAGCTATATATATGGCTGGGTTCATCCAAACACAGAGTTCAGTAGCATATGCATCTATAATTGAACAGCTTTTCCAGATGTACCATATTTCTTTAATTACTGGAGAGATATAGGCACTGGTAGCCCACATATCATTACGTTACAGCTCAGATATCTAAAACAAGGGGGGAGAGATGTCTCAGAACTTTGTTTCTGCCCATTGATTATAAGTGAAACCTTAATCACATGCAGATGTCAGCACTCTCAATGTCAAAATATGCTTGTGACGGATTGCTCCCTTACTTGAGAAAAAGTCAAACTGTGTGTAAGTCAAAGAATACCTGAAGATCTGTATTAAAAGCTTAAATCTTCTCTGAAGTGTGTAAATCTAGAGTATATACTAGTAGGAGAGAAGAAGATTATCACCCAATACCTGAGGTCTTGCAGGGAGTTATACCAAAAAAAACCAGTAAAAATTCACACCAAAAGAAAATAGTCTGTGATCAAACCTCCATTATTAGAACAAACTGCTATAAGCTTTAGGTATTATTGCCTCTGCTAACATAGGGCATTGTCTCAAGAAGACTTGGACTGAGACAGAAGAAAAAATTATGCTGCAATATTAATGGTAGCACTCGACTGTATGCAGCAAAGATTTTTTCTTTTCAAGTGTCTATTAATAAAAAGACATAGTGAAACAGATGTTTGTGTGTAGGAAACCTGAGCTGAAGTTCAGATCAGCAGCCAGACTAAATGGTTATGATGAGTTTACTTCAATTTTAACAGTTTAATCTTATGATCCCAAAAGAAATTCTCAGTCTCCTCCTGGTGTCTGGCTTTCTTCCAGGGAGGAATAGTTACATCTAATATGTGCCTATGTGTGAGGGGGCAGCAAGGTGCAATAAATGAGCCAGATCTAGGCACCCTGTCTCAGAGGAGCTCTTGAGTAGCTGAATATTTTATGTAAAACTCCACTGCCATTACTATTCACAAAATACACTGCCAGATACAGTCTCATATGGTGAGTTGAGCAATAGCCCTCTTGGTATCGATATGTTTTTATAGACAGTGGTCCAAGACTGTATTAACTTCTGTTTTTGTCAAGTTCAAGCTGATGGTAGACTGCAGGCCAGCTGCCTGCCATTGGCATGCCCGTGCCAATTAGCTCTGTCACTTAGAAGTACACTTTAGTGTTAGTTCTGACCTTCTACCTCATGCTCAGTTCCCTGAATTTAGAAGCTCAGACACAGGATAGGCACAGATTTTAGTTCTCATTGCTCTCTAAAGTCAGTGGGCAAAAGGCAGCTGTGGTCCCCCACCGTGATGCTGGGCTGTGCTTGCTCATTTGGACTTTGTGGTCATCATCCCTAGAGACACTGCAGTGGTACCTGCTGTTAATCCATCTTTCTGTGGCTATTTCTCACAGATACAGAAATCTTGGGGCCAGTGGTGATTTTCTCTTCCCCCATCTGGGGTGGGATGGGGATCCTCTGGAAGGAAGGGCCTGCCACCGAAGGGCACAGTGGGGGAGAGCAGCTTTGCTGACACAAGTGAGAAGCTGTACCTGGGACTAAACACAAGTTGTCAAAATGTAACAGAATGTGTCCAGCAACAACAATACCTCCCTTCCTACTTCTCTCCAATAATAGGAAATGTGGTATTGTTGTCACTGCAGGGTCTTTGTCAGAGTTCAGCAACCCATGTTTATTTCCTTTGTTGTCCTTGTCTTGTGTGCTTGTGTCAGCAAACACATTCCCTTCCTGCTGTTGTCCTCAGTGCTGAGATGAGCACCCCTTGCAAGTACCCTCCTCACAGTTTGGCATCAGCGCCTCACCTATCACTGCCATGCATTATCTCCAGTATATTTCATACTTCCTGAAAGAACTGTTTCAGATTCAAATTAAAGTTTTAGACAATACAGAGATCAATTAAATGATAATACTTTCTCATTATTAGGCTGGTCTTTTTCTTTAAGCAAGTCTCCTATTAGGTTAGTTTCCAGTAATTCTAGACCTTGTCTCACTTTTCATGTGAGAATGCCACACGTCTTAGAAATGCAGATCATCATTAGCATCATTATTTTCAGATAAATTAAGAAATTTATTCCGAGAATCGCTTTCTTGCCTATGAACATTCAAAGAAGTGAGAAGTGAAAGTAACAGCAGTTTGCCCCATAAAATCTGTCCCAGAGACGGCCTAAAATTCCCAAACAAAGCATTTCTAAGAGCTTTGAGGCTTTAATATCAGTAGCTTAGTTAATATGTAGGACAAGAGAAATTTTTAATATTTTCCCAGCCTGAGTCATCACAATGTCTTTCTGTTTCTTTTGGCCAGGCAGTTTCATCCTTTCCAGCAATTTTTGAGTCAAGGCAAGTATGGTGTGTGAGACTGATAAAAAATAACAGTTGTGAGGACATACACACCTTGTTGCTTGGTTTTCCAGCAAAATAGTTAAGATCATTTTTGCAATTAAAAAGAAAAGTCTTTTGATGTGAAATTAAAAAAGCATTTTACTCAAAATTTTTGAGTGAAGGTATGATCTGGTCTCAGGCACAACATACCTTCTAAGTATATGTAGTGGTTTGGTTCTAATATATTTATTCTATCATCACTTTTGCAGATGATTCAATTTTTTTTTCCTATACAAAAATAGTGAGTTTTTGTAAAATTTAAGAAATAATGGAAAATAATTTTTGGAGCTCTGTAGCAAATTCTGCATTATCTCCAGCAAAACAGAGCTTTTTAGATATTCTCATGGCTAACATTGCTTATTAATAGAAAGTTTCTAATTACTCTATAAAGCCTAATGCAGTATTTTATACTTAGACTGTTAATTGAGCAGTCTAAAAACATCTAAGTTAATTGCACAGTTACTGTTAATTGCTGGACAATTTTGTCCAAATGAGAAAAAAATTGGACTTTTGCAACATGTTAGTTGCATTAAGTGCCTCTAATTTTCCTTTTAAGCTTTTACTGATGATCTTAACAGCATTTTTATTATACCTTTTATTCACTCAACGAAATAATATTAATGTTGATCTTAACTTAGTGTATGTTATAAAAGGCAGTTTCCCAACCAGCCTCACCATGTAGGGTGAACTCCTAGAGCATTAGACACAAACTATGTTCAGATGTCCCCAGATATTAGCACTCATTTTAAAGGCTATAGCATCTAAATAAAATTTTGAAAGTGAACAGAGGATGATAAGGAAAAATCCTGCATGCCAGACAAAGAAGCTGTGAAAGAAAGTCTAAACAGGTGATGTAATGTTCATAAACCAAGAATGTCCTTCTGTGGGATTGTGTTCTGAATATTGAGCTTCACCACAACCTCTTGTGCCTCAGTAATTTGAGATGCTTGTTGGTTTGGCAATTGGTCACACAAAATAAACTGTCCAAACATCATGTGTGATAATCAGCCAATCAGGTCTCCAAAGAGTCTTTAAATGTTCACACTGAACAAAGGCTCTGTATCTCTCAAGTTCCGATTATTGTCTTGGACAGCAGCTCTCTGCCAGGTAATGTGCTGTTTTTCTATTTCCTTTTAGCTTTATTTAGTAGCAATAGGTAGTTTCAGATTACTGTGGTAATCCATGCAAAACTAATTGACTAATTAAATGCAAGACAAGTCAGTGCACCAGCACATGTTGCACAGTATTTGCTGTTGGCTTTTTAATGATTATCTAACATGTATTGCTGAAACAGTGTGAAGTACTTTAAATACTATTATACTCTGTCAAGTCCTAAAAAGTTTTAACAAGGATTAACAACTGTATGGTGACAATTCCCAGTCTAACCACACTCCATGGATTTGATGGACATATTTTGTTCATATAGGTTGTCAAAATTTCTGAGAAAATAAAGACCTCAAAAATGAGTCTTCTAAAGAGAAACTTTAAAGAAAGGGAAGCATCAGTGTAGCTCAGGTCAGATAGGAAGAATTAATGCCATGTGTTCTGAAGTAACATATAATTTATAAATGCAACATCAATTTTATTTACAAGGGAAGTCTTCATGATAAACATATTATTTTCATAAGGATTTGGGAGGGAAGCAATAGCATAATTCCCCTGCATGAAACCAAGTGTTGGAATGAAGGTTATTCATCCTTGCTGAGCACTTACACAGTTCTTCTGCAACACCAGAGATTTCTATAACAAAGGATGAGGGGTTGCTTTAAAGCAAGCAACATGGGGGTGTATTTTACTGACACAAGTAACTGTCAGTCTTTTGCAATGTCAGAACTTAGTGTCCTATGCCCCATTTCAGATATAGGCACTTAAATATTACTAAATTCCTTAGAATCAAGTGCAAAAGTTCCAATTAGGTTTTTTTTTTCATTGTAACAACCCCTCTAAAATCTCCAGCCAACCTAAACAGTTTTGCAAATAGTTAGTCTACTAGCAGTTTTAAAATGGCTGATGAAACATAATTTTGGAGAAAAGTTTGCCAAGTTTATTTAATGGAGATAACCTGGTGATTTTGTCATCCCTGTCATTAAAGCTTAAAGGTCTAAATCTTTGTTTACTGAGCTCAAAACTGAGTTTAAAGCTGTCTTTGATTTCACCAGAGTAGGCTGGTGGCTTAGAGGCCAGAGTTTTGGCTGTCATCTTCACAATTCTTCTGATGTCAGAAGCACTGTAGGGGCTTATCACACAGTAAGGTTGTAGACTTAAGTGGGTCAAACTCTAAAAAACTAAAAAAGACAAAACTCCTCAATGGAGTCTTCAAACATTTCCAATGGATATTTTATACCTTTCTTTATAGTTTTTCATTTGTATTTGCTTATGATATGATTCTCAATAAATCTACATGAAATATTATTCATAAATTGTTTCTAAAAATAAAGTAGTTGGAAGTTCAAAAAATATGTAATACTTTGTTTTTCACCAGTGATTGAAACTTCAGTGTATATTCTCAAAGTCTCAGTCTCATGAAGAACTGATGTATTCTAGCTCTCCAACACTAAAAATGTTGCCTTGACTAACAACATAGGAGACATAGGAGATAACAGAAAGGTATTTCTACAAGGTAATAGTAGAGAGGTCCCCAAGTCCTTATGTAAAGGAGTTGTGCTTGAACAAACAACTTTTCATGATGCTGCATGCAACTTTAGTGAAATTTCAATATGAGGAAAATTCCTTTAACTTAGCTCCTAAAATCCTGGGGTTTTTTTTCAGATTTTCACACAAAATTTATTTACTGGTACACCTCCCTATCCCCTTAAAAAGCTACAAGAAGGAAAGGAATGGGGGGGTGGGGGGGGGAATCTAAATCAGCCTGTCTTTTCTGTCCAAAGTCCCAGAGAAAAGGAAGAACTGTGCCTGACCCACATAACAGAGGAAAGCAGGAGAGTGAAAGATGTGTGTGCAGTGTAGTTACAGACATTATAAAACAATCACTGCATGATGTTTAAACATTGTTTTATGGTGTTTCCACCGAGATATTCCATTAGTATGTGATGATAATGAATCATGGTTGTAGTTCACTGAGAGCTCTTGCCATGACTGCATACTTTTCTGATTTTTTTCTTCTCCTGTGGATTGCACATGGAAACAAGGGAGAGAAATTATTTGAAGAACATTACCAGAATAGAAGCCACAAAATTACAATGCTGCTTAGAAATGGACAAACTTTTCAACACAGTTTCATTTTGTGTTGTCAATATTATTTTATTCAAGCTAGAAGTGCAGCTTTAAATATAATCTTGTGGAGAATGTGAAAGAATGCTTTTAAAAATGTCCCTGGGCAGTGCATATGTGTTGACAAAAGTGTGTGTGTGGGTTTAATACTTTTTTTTTTTCACTTCTGTAGACATAGCTTGTCTACAGCAACTAATTTGAGAAAAGATATTTTCAGTTAAAGAGAGGGATTGGAACAAGACAAGTGCTTCTTTACTGGTAAGGATCTCGACATCTATACAGCATCTCAGTTCAGCTGGAAATGTTTGTCTCAGATCTAACTCCTTCATGCTTAGATGGTAAATCTTCAGAACAGGCAGAAGAGCCATCTGGTGATTCAAAACAATACAAAATTGATGGAATCAGCTTCTAGGACATGACAAATGGAAGTGGTCATCAACCTCAGATAAAATTGCCGTATGTGATGTTTGGTCCTGAAGATCCTTAAAACTGACAAAACACTCCACTATCTCCATCTTCGGATTGCCATTTAAATTTTTATTCTTTCATTATACTGCAGCAAATTAATATTATATATCTAGCAACAGTAAATCATAATTAATGCATTACAGTAACCACAGAAATGTCAGTGTGTATGATGTCTGCTGACACAAAAGCAGTATACCAATTATATGAATTATGGAAGTTATGCATGTTTGTCCTTTTACATGAGATTTTGAACTCTGATACATGATTTGTCATATTTTAGCTCTTGGGTGTAAAACAATACCAATAACATCTGATGTGTGAAGAAACTAGAGAAAATAACAGGTTAGAATAATTTTAACTCTTTTAATAATAATTTAAAAATATGTGACAGTTGATAAGCTGATGGTGCTCTATAGGTCTCAAATTTAAGAGCAGGTAGACCATAAAAAAGGAAAAGGGTTGGCTCTGAGGTTTCAGAAAATGAGAAAACATTAAACTAGCATTATTTCATTCAGCAAGTTCAACTTCTTTTTCTGAGTAGAACTGTATCATATTAATGTTCTGGTTTGTGGTGAGGATGAATTAGTGGCTTAGAGAGTGAGGTAAACTCAATTCTAGCTTGCTGCATTTCTTTAAGGTTCATATTTGTAAACATTTAGACTGAATATTAGTTTTATTTGTGTGAGTACTCAGACTATCCAGTTGCTTTTTTTTTTTTGTAGGGCGTATTATACAAAGTTATGGGTCTTTTTCATCAAAACCCTCTTTAAAAAGCTCATCAGAGTGAAATATAATGCTGTGGGGTCTAGTAAGAATATGCACAATTACTAAAATGCTGTAAGTATTCACAAGACTTGCTCCTTTAGTTTGAATACTGAAATACTTGTTGATAATGAGGAAGAAGCTGTAAAACATAGGTTCTTGTTCTTAGGCAGATATTCTTTGATGTCAGGAGACATTTCAGAATGTCAGACTGTATATGTATTTCTGTGAAATGATCTTTGAGTTTAAAAGAAGGGAAATACATAATACAAAAATGGTATTTAATGAATATTAGACCATATCAATTTTTCTAATTTGTAATTTGTGTGCTTAAAAAGGATTTATTACTGAGTTGTCTTTATAAATCACTGTTAATATATTACAAATTTTACTTGAAAGCCTTTTGAAAAGAGAAAAAAATGCATAAAGGAAAAAATTGTCCTATTGAACAATTATGTGTATTTATAGAATTGTACAGGCATTGTTTACACAGAAATTCTAATTATCTGCCAAGTATGAGCTCAAGGTGTCTTGTTGCATCCTGTGAAGTCGTAACACTCTTTGTACACAGTGTTACAGATGATAATGCAAAAAAGCAATATTTCTTAGCCAAATCCTATTTTGTAATCCCCTTTAACCTGCTTTTCCATTAATTTATATTAGCGTCTTGTAATTTAACCCCTGGTGTGAATCTAGCACTACAAATGAATACTGTCTTTGTATAGATAACCTTATCCACAACACTATCTCTATTTTTAGGAGATGAGATGATAATTCTTTATATTGACACACAATGACTAGTTGGGTCAGGGTGAGTTTGCATAGTGGAATGAGCTCCCTACAGTTGTGTCCAGACACCTTGATAATGAGAAGTGGCATGAATGTTTCATTTATTCATTTCTTTCCACTCAGAAGGTCAAAATGAACTGTTTCTCTAAGTTTTAATTTCTGTTTCTCTAAGTTTTCAAATGAGTTTTACCTTTTCACTTTTAAGAAATACTTAATTTGAAAAATCAAAAGAATAAAATTAAATTCTTGGTGTCTATACAAAGTTAAGAGAATGAATAAAAGGTAAATCCATTTCATTGTAAATTGCAAAAACAACAGTCTAATTTTAATGCAGCTTACCTGTTTTAGAAGTCAATTGATAGTCAAAGCTAATGTTACCCTAAAGAAGAATGAGTGAAAGCAATAATCCTTGTGGTGACTGCAACTGATGATGACCTTTTTGCATCTATCATGTTATTAGAAAATTAAATAATTTTCTTCTTCAAGGACAAAACATTTTAAGCTGTCAACAGGTATATCAAGTTCTGCTCATAAAACCTTTCACCTTATCTTAAATAAACAAACAAAAAGAATTTAAAGGACCGACTAATTAATTCTCAACACAAATAACAGATCTGAGCTATAAATGACTGAACTGTTTAAGGAGTTGATAGACAATTTAAGAAGTTCTTTGAATTCTAGGACTTGACTGTGGCTTAAAGCCAGGCCTCCTTTGGAAGACGGGTGCTGCATTAGAATTAGAATTCCTTCTGGATAGCATGTGCTGCAACAGGAAGTCTAACAACCTGTGAGATGGAGCAGCATATTCCCATCTGTTGCTGGCCAGCTGTCCTGTACATCCCCCTCCTTTTCATGAGATCAGCCTGACAGCAGTAGTTATGCTCTTGAGCCATCATGCAGCTGAGCTGCAAACATGAATCACAAGGGGTAGGTGCACTTCACAGTCACTTTCCTGTCTAAAATTTAGTTCTTGGGTGCGTTGGGCTTTCTAGCTTTGACCCAGAAAAATATTTAGCGTTTGTTTGTGTCACTAAATAACTGAGAAGTCTTTTCCTGGAGAGAAGATTAAAAGCCTTGTTAGGACTTGATAATGAGATTTTTTATTGAGGTTTGTTATGGGGAATATTGTTGGAAGAAAGTGCTTTCCAGGTAACCACTGGTTTACAATGCTTGGTAACTAACCAACTGTTTTATATTTCATCAAATATGCCATTGTCTTGTGTCAAGAGAGCTCTCATCACTCTCTCTAAGGACTTATTCCCACATTCACAAATAATAATTACTCTCCCTTTTTCAAAATTATTAATTTTGCAATGTAATTAGGAAATGCTCTGACAGTGAAAATGTGGCAATTCACAGTGTCTTCTGAAATCTAAACCTGTGCAAGCAGGATAAAATGCCAAGAAATACCTCTTTAATGTTTGTTTTGAGATAAAGGGATGGTGACATGGCTGTAAGGATTATTTGAAGAGTAGGATTTCTAAGGAAAGGATAGTTTTGTGTTTGTTATTTCACCCCCCCTGCCCCCACCTCAGGTTTCAAACAAGGTTCAAAGTTTATTTAGGGAAGTATAATGAAATACAATTCACTCCTTGTAGATTTGCCTAAAAACATGCATCATTAAAGAATTTGCTTTATCATTTATTTGAGTAGCTCACCATCCCTGTATTGAGAGAAGTAGCACGTAGCTGTCACCTACTATCCTTCTGTACATCATTTTGTTTTTACTGTGTCGCAGACATAGAGCAGCAAGAATATGTGATTGATGTCATTACATCATCTTTAGATTGAGTGTGAGGAGCCTTTTCTTGTATTTCACTTCATTCTGGGTGTCTATCTGTGGTGGCTGTATCAAGTGTTAATTCATTTTTCCACCCTCCCTCACTGCTGTCAGATTCATTAAAGCTGAAGCGCTTTCCCTGGTTGACAGTAAAAGCCAGGTATGTGTGAAAGAAGAGTATGATATAAATAGATACTGCAAAAAAAAAGGACACTCATTAGATAACATAGTGGGTTTGTCTTGTGTGTTTGCTTTGGAGCCTACACTTCCTTGGGAATGAAGAGATGGAAACATGCTGGTGCAGCCTGGGTACCAAGGCTTGTGGTGGAAGGGAAGCTCCTGGCAGGCTGTGCACTGCAGCCAGCACTTCTAGAACTTAGGAGGTAACTCACACACATGTCTCTGCTGCTGGCTAGCCCTTGCCTGAAGACGTCTGAATTTGGGCACCAGAAAAACTTAATCTAAACTGGAAATGGCAGGTTGATATAACTTCAGCCTGAGGTCATTGTAACTTCAGCTGACAGCCTGATGGTGGTGTGCAACTCAAGCAGTATGTGCTGAGAGTGCATTAGGTCAAGAGAATGAGGTAGAAAAACAAAACTAGAGCAGCTGATCTGGGAAAGAAAGTCTTCTTGAGCCCCTTAGGATCGGCTCTTTTGCATAAAGGTAATGATGGCAGATGTAAAGCCAGGCGGAATCTTGAAAGATGCAGTTGAAAGGCAAAAGAACTGTATCTGATATGAATTACATTATGTGTTATGAAGAATTCTCCATGAGAAGCAGCCAAAATCCCCTTCCTTTTGGTGTTTTCTGGATTAGGACAAAGGGATGGGACTACGAGATAAAAAATCAGCTGTTTTGGGTCATGGTTAGCTAAGTTTATCTACTTCAATGCAGAAGTCCTTAAGCTGGAAGAGGGAAAGCCATCACCCTTCTCCCCGTTATTAAAATCACTAAAGACTGAAAACCAACACTTGATAAAATTTATTTGAAGAAGGGCAAAATTACACTTTCTGCAAATCAGAAGAATAAGCATAGTATGAGGAGGAAGCAATTTTTTTTTTTAATGCACCTTCATGCCCACAAAAGAGGCACTTTAAGGTATTGAATTGAGAAATAAAGAAAAATGGAAAAGAGAGAAGAAATCCCATCTAATGGAATTGGGAATCTTTCAAAAGTATTTTAACCAAAGATGGCATTGCAGACACTTTAAATCACTAATCACAAGCAGACCATTGCTGTACTAAAATAGGGATATAACAAAACAACCTTTTAGGGCTGTTTGGGCTTTTGGGTGTCTACTTCTGTATGTTAAATGGCTTGAATTCATTCTTTTCTCTTTTCTTTTCTTTTCTTTTCTTTTCTTTTCTTTTCTTTTCTTTTCTTTTCTTTTCTTTTCTTTTCTTTTCTCTTTTCTTTTTTCTTTTCACTTTTCAGAGATTAGGAACTGAATTTTAGTATCACTGCAATATATAAAATTACTGGTATGTCCTCAGTTTTAAATTGAGGTAAATTACTCATTTTAAAATGAGTAATTTTTAACATGTAAATAAGAGAAGAGGTGAACAGGGATGTAATTCTGTAGACTAGAAATTTTTGCTTTAGCAAGGTATGCTCTTCATGTATTATTAGGACACAGTATGAAACGCACCATTGGAAAAAAACAGTGAAGTTTTTTGTTTAATATTTTATCTCTGACTTATGAGGAAGACTTTTTATAATGTATGAAAATATTAAAGTTAATTACAGTCTATAAAAAAAAGCATTGTGGGATGCATTGCATCCTTCACATAGAACACATTGTTTTCTGTCCCTCAGTAAGTATTTTATTTGTTCCAAATGATCCCATGATATTAATTTTTGATTTGGCAAGAATGATATAGATCAACAGTATGTACTAACATCTGGCCACATAGTGCAGCTGAAATAGTTGTGTGATAGCAGTAAGAGAAGAAAATGGCATAGAAATATACATAATTTTAGGCTCAAGGGCCCAGTATTCTTGTGTAATGCTGATTAAACAGACTGACAAAGCAGAAACATTTTAGGTATGGGAAAAATACCATTAGTTCCAAAATAAAAGTTACTGTAATTCAAGCAGTTGGTGCAAACAGAGGAAAATAGTGCTCCAAGCCCTGTGTGCAATCAAATCATGCTGTAAGGCTCATGATTTGGGTATTGTAGGATTGAAATAGAAGATTTGAAGAGAAATTACAGAAGCAAGTCCTTCACAAATAGAAGCATTCTACATACCACAGAACATAGAAATAGAACAATGACAGAAGTGCAGCTTCATCAGTTATTGCATCTATATCAGATGAGTCACCAAATTGCTTCTAAAACCTGGGGTAACAGTTGATATCTATTCTTGGGGAACATTTAATTTCTAGCAGGTTGCTGAAGGGCAATTTATAAGTTCACAGAAAAGTACATATGCATTAATTTCCTTATGATACTAGGGAAATGTATTTTTTAGCTAAATGTAAATTCCTCATCCTTCTTTCCCTGCTACCCATAATATTTAAGAAGTTGAAAATATTTTTCCTTGTAAATAACTGTCCTCATGTCTGTATCATGATGGCTACATGTACGGGCCAGGAAAAACAGATGAAAAAACATTGCTGATGGATCTGAGGGTAATTTTAAGCTACAGAGTTAGCTCTTGGCTTCTGAGATACCTTGCTGTGGTATCTCAAAATGGCAGGCAAGCAAGAGGTGTTCTTTTGCACAGAGGCTTACTTCCACTATTTCCTCATTTCTTACGAGGCCGGTGTCAGAACTTGCTTTGAAAGCACTGCTTGTTTATTTTTTCATGGTGAGTACTACAATTTCTGAAGTATGTTTGACTCTATAATGAACTGGAAAGAGGATTTTTCTTAACCTGTAGCCTGATTTAGAAGTGCCTAAGTACTGACATTTAGCCACTTGTTAATCTTTTGTTGTACAGTATGAACAGTGCAAATGTGATTCTGCCTGCTCAGAACTGAAAAGGTATGTCCAACATTAGAAGTGCTAGATTTTCATAGACAGTATTTCTGGGAAGAGATGTCAGGAAGAAGTCTTGACAGCATTACAAGTTATAAAAATAATTTGCATTACTTTAATATTGCTGCAAAGTTACCTGTTGCTATATCAGCACATTTCCTCAAAATTCTTTGTACTTATTTTAATCTTTTTATCTCCTATTCTTTACTGATTTATTTTCACCTTGACTTCTCTTTCATCAAATTTGCACATTTCTATATAAAAATCAGAAATGCCTTATCTGTTTAAACAGGTATTGGGATAAAGTGTTTCATGGAAGTCTCAAAGGCACATACAACTTTTTCAGTTTATGATCATCCTAACATATTTATGAATAGACAACCAACTTTTTTTCTTTCCTATGCCCTGTGAGGATGAAGTCCATTAAGGATAATGGATTGATGCTATCATGATATAATAATCAAATATCAATACATTTTTCAAGCCTCAAGCTTGCTTTACAAATTCCTCGTTTTAGCATTTAACATGATGTGCATACCTGTATTACTAATAAAAATAATTTCATTGCTGAATTAGTGTAATCTACAGAATAACAAACAGTCGTGAAAATAATTAAAAGAAAAGCAGTAGGCCCAGCTTCAGGGAAGCAATTATTTACTGTGACTTTCCTTTCAACTTTTGTCATGTGTGGTTTTCACAAGGTTTCTTTTTGTGCCGTTGCCATAATAACAGCATGTATGTTGTTGGAAACCTCAGGCTGTATTTGTCACAGGCACACCATGCAAGTAGGAAAATTGTACTTAAGCCGTGCTGTAGTACAGCATGCCTTGGTTCATTTATCTGGATTCAGGTAGCTGAGGGTGGTTCAGCACGTTTTCTGTTAGTATAAAATTTACTTCTGTGTCACGTTTGATGGATCATTAATTACTCTTGTCAGGTAGAAGCAAATGGTTTTGTAGTGTAAGTCCTGCAACAGGTTTTGTAGGATGTAGAGTTATTGCTGAGCTTATGTGGAATAGAACTAAAATAAGTCTGGTTTTGGCTTGCTTTTATACCTTTTAACATAATTTTCAATGTTTCTCACTATGCTTTATTTGCCTTGTTGGTCATGTTTCATAAAATACTACATACCATGTGTGACATGCTTAAATTGGTTTTGCTACAAGTAAACCAGTGCCTTGGGTATCAAATACTCTGATCCTATTCTTCATTTGCATTATCAAGGTGAAGTTTCATATATTTACTTGAAAGGAAAATTTCAGTTTTGAAATTGAAAAGTGAAATGAACATCATGGCTACTTAACAATTTCTGATTTAAGAGATAATTTTTAAATACTTGGTCAGTGTCTTGCATACATGGAATCACGTTTCTATTGCCTTACATCCTAACTACACCATGTTACTTTGCAGAATGTGTTTTCTACAGTTTCTGAAAATAAGTCTTTTTTTTGTCATGACATGAGTTGAACACTCAGATACCGAGATTCATTTAATAACTAGTTAATTTAAAAAATAATTTCTGAGTCCTCACTGAAAGCTCAACAGTTGTAAGCATTTTTTTTCTACAGAACCTTCTTTAAACATTTGCATGCACAGATGAGACAGGCATGCTTCAAACAGAGAATGAATCTGGAGAATTAATTCAACAGGTTTTAAAATCATATTGATTTTGTTTGTTTACCTGTTTCAAGCAGTATTTTTTCTTCAACAACTTTGACATCAACATTAATATTTCATATGACTTTTGTCTCAGACAAAAATGTTGGGGAAAAAACAAATCCAATGCCCAAGTTTCATACAGATTTAATTGCTGGAAACTGCTATTAAAAGAATCTGTGAAAAGTTTTGCATAATTTTGTTCCAATAATAAAGACTGGTTGTTTTTTTACCTTCGTCTCCCTCTGCCATGTGTAACACTTCTGAAATTGGGGAAAGACAAAAGGGTTTATGGTAGATATTCCTATGCTCTGACCCTAGTTATTAATTCCTCTGATATTCCTCCCTAATTTGGTTCAGGATCTGATTGTTCGAGGTAAAATCCAACTTTGCTGCTGTGTTTCCTTCATTGTAGCTGATCTGTGGCTGTGCTCATACTAGTCTGTTGCCCATCAGTATTTTGGAGATGCCCATGCATCTGTGTATCTCGCAGGCAATAAGGAATCTGATAATTGCAGAGAAGGAACTGGGTTTATGCTGGATGCCAGGAAACAAACTAAAGAGTAAGAAAACCATTACAGAGAATAAAACTTAGTTTATATTTGCTCCTAAATCTAGTGTTTAATTAGACTGCTTGATGAAGAAAGTATCAGCTATTAAATATCCCTGAAATTCTGTGTTGATAAATTTTTTCACATAAAACCCAGCAGTTTTGCCCAGTTGGCCATATTGTTTCCTAAACCTGTTGAATGATTTCACAGTTGAAAGCTTTTCGGCATGGCAGTTCTTCTCCAGAAATGGCATGTTGTTCTGTGCTGGTCAGCTGAGGTGAGAATGGCTACTGGAAAAAGTGCTTCAGGGTGTCAGCAAGCCACAAATAGTTTTCTAAAATACCTATGACTGTGCCATAGCGTGCAAAAGAAAGATGCCTTTAATTTTGTGTGAAAGCACAGAATTTATACCTGGCTTGACTAGAAAAGCACAGAAAGAAAAAGGCAACTGAACACCACAGAGAGATGCAAACCCTGCTGAGAGGGGAGAGTCGAGTACTTCTTTTCTATGAAGTGTGTAAGCTTATACATGTTACTGAGCCTGCCCACATTTTCTTGCATAATACTTTCCACCTCCTTGCATGACTTAACTCAGAATATAGTACAGGCAGGGTCAATGAGGGTGAACCAAAAGCTCTGGTCATGAGGCTAAAAGGTGACCTTGTTATGCTATGATGTCAAATCTCAGCTGAGGCCTCCTGAGAGATCCTTGAGTCGTGAGCACAAATACTAAAATATTAGAGAAATAAGAGACTGTTTAAATAAGAAAAATGTGATGATGAAATCAAGCCTTCAAAAAATGTTATGTATGCGTTGCTAATACCTCAGAATGCTTTCCTGTTTTGTTCATGGCAGTTTTTTTTCTTTTTTATGAGTAGATTCAACTTTGCACAGAAAAATGCTAATCTGCTCCTCTTTCTGTATGTGTCTTTCAAACAAGGACTTGCTCAAGCTGCAGAATGCAAACAGGCACTAGCTTGACTAGTGCTGAATATGTGGACTTTGCATGTATGGTTTCAGCTAAGTGATGTGTAACATGAAAGCCAGCATTGATTTCAATTTTTCCAGTCATTCAGTACATTTCAGGATGAATGTGAAACTGGACTTTTTTTACAGATTTCTTCTTTCATTTGCAATAAATAAAAGGAAAAGGTGCTTGCTATGTTACCATTCCAGATTTTCAAAATCAAGATGTCATATTTTTCCAGTAGAACAACTTGAATATTGGATTTCCACATGACCCACTGAAGATGAAATCTGTTTTGTTCAGAATAATCAAGAATATATATTTCTTTGCCTAGGAAAAATAATGTGGGATGAACTGCAGAGTGACTGTTGCTAGCATACAATCAAATTAACACCGCTACTAGGCTTCACTCACTTGCAATTAAAAGTGTGATTGGCATTGAAATTACCAAGTTTTTACTGAAGACAAAGGGGAATATTTTTTCAAAGACTAAAGTACTGGCTTTAATCTGTAATGGTTTCACATATCACTAAAAGTTCTCACCTGAAATGTTGGCTTTAATGCTTTTTGTCTCTTTTTCAGCTAAACCCAGACTTGTTTACCCTGCAAAGTATATGCATCTATAATTCTTGAATTGAGTGTACTAGACCAAATAAGAAAGTTGCATTAAAAAATACAGGAGTTTTATGATTTTGGGGCGGCTGGGGGTGAAGTTTGTATGCTTTTTGTAGCTTTTATTTTATTTTATTTTATTTTATCTGATTTCATTTGGAAGAGAGAAAGCAGTTTCTGAAATAACCTTTTCTCCATTGAGGTAAGGTTATTTGTATAAACAAACCATTGATGGCTTTTCATGAATAAGGGAAAATAAATACATTACAAAAATGTGAATTTTGGGATTCCCCACTACCACTCTCATTTTGGAAAGTTTTCTGCAGATACTATTTTTTTTATGTTTCCCTTGATTGTTCAAGAGAAACTTCATTGTCTTACAGCATTCTGAACACATAGATTCCCCTGCCTACCTGCAGACAGCCTGCCTGTTGTTTTTTAATCTTTGACACCACTCTGGTGGCAGTTCCACAGCAATAAATGCTTTAAAAATGCAGATAAATTAAGTAAGCTTTGACAGTGATCTGTGCAAAAGGCAGCTTCAAAGGGCAAAAAATAATACAGACCTTGCATTGAGTAGAATACATAGGCTCCCACACCTAAAACTGAATGAGGAAAGAAGAAGCTGATAGACAATACATTCTGTAACAGTCCCCCTCATCACTGAATTCCCACAATGGCCAAAACAAAGATAACACCACCAATTACATATATATATATACAATATATATATACACTTAAACTGTGAGGTTTTCACAGTTGGGGAAAATGGTCTTTTTTGTTATTTGCATTGGAGACGTGTATTTAACCAGATCTCATAATCTCATCATCCTTTAATTCACTACAATAAAGTTTGGATACAGAAAGGAGTATAAGTTTTATATGTAAGCTTGGTATATGTTTCATACATACATGGTAATAAAAATAAAAATACATGTAAACTCTAGTAATCAAAACTTCAAAAAATTGCTGTGAGGGTCCTTAAATTTTTTTTCCTAGTTGACTTACAGGGCTAAAGTTCTGCTTCTAGCATGGTCAGAAATGCCCCAGCTTTAATTATACTAGATGTCTTGCTCCTGTTGGGTCTATTACATAAAGAATGAGGTCATTGTTTAAGTCAGGACTGTTCTGCATTTTAGAGACTACCTGCCTAATAGGGAGCCAAGACACCGTTGGATTTTTTAAGACACTGGTACTTCTTTTTTAGGCACTTGCACAATAATTAGGACATTTCTTAATGTTTGCTTTCTATGCAAGAAGATTCTAGCCAGTATCTTTTCCCTTTCTGTAGCAGTGGGAGTTGCCCGGTAGCCCACAGCGTCAGCTTCCTAAGATCTGGATGGTACAGGTCTCACTGCGCTGGGCAAAGCTCTTGACCCACTAGGTGGTCTGTGCACAAAGGCAGAGGCAAGAAGGAAGAGGAGGCTCCAGTATAGCATCCAAGGCCGTTTACTGCCCTCAGGGGAACCAGGGACTGAAAAGCTCCAAACAGGCAGTTACACAGGATTTTAAAGGAAGGTGGGGCAAGGGGCAGGAACAACTTCAGGGCCAATAGAAGAAGTGAAGGGGAGGGGTCACAGGCGGGGCTGTACACAGCTACCCAATGAGAGCAAGCTTGGGGAGGGGAGAAATTCAAAGGGACCAATGGGACATTGAGGGGTGAAGAGCTTTCTAGAAAAGGGGAGGAGAAAGGGGTGGTATATATGGAGGATTGACAAACTGAGCAGGGCATATACAATGCTAAAAGGGGAGGGGAAACAACAATCTGATTGACAACATTTTAATTTGGGACAAATCATGTATGGGAAAAAAGAGGACTTCGCAACACCTTTCAGGAGAGAATTTTAATTCTGAGACTATTCAGGAGGACATTCTCAGTTGATCTTGATAAAATTGTTCTATTTTGAAGAAAATACTCTCATATTCCTTGGCTGCTGAAAATACAAGTACTAGCAAAATGTACCCTGAGCAGGAAAAATTGCCGCTTTGGAGGATATGTAGACTTTAAGTTTTCTTGAAGGGACTGCCTTTCCTCTACAGGTGTTAGACAACTGCAGCCAACAAGCTTGCAAAGGTCTTGAGCCTAAATGTTTTGTTTGGAATACAAATGGATGTATACATGTTATTAAGGTCTTTGTTAAATTGATACATGAAAGTCTTGCCTAAAAGTACAAGAAAAGTTTGATGCAGAATGAGAGAATGGGTCCAGGTCACCAGAAACCTAAGTCATTGCCTTGACTGGAAGACTGTGCTTATATGTTAGGTACAGTTAAAAATAGTCAGGTGTATACTTAATATTATTGGTACACTCACAAGTACAGATGATGAGAAATTCATATTAAGATGAAAGAAAAAATGAAGTGAAATTTATGAAAAAGCAAGAATTTTCAAAAAAGGAGGAATTAAATGTGTCAGTCAACTTGATACAAACTAATCAGCTCATACCGGAGTGTAATTATGTTACAAACAGAAAGAAAGAGCTGATGTACACCTTCAAAGACTCAGTACATCTCTCTGCTCCGTGTTTCCTGTGCTGGGTACATCAGCCTATTAATAAAATAAACATTGTTTTTCAGAAAGGCTGCATATTTTTCACTTTCAGCTACTCAGCATTGATATCCAGATAAAACAAAAATCTACGACCAATTATTATATTTAAATTTATCTTTATGCACATTCTTCTGTGAGGTGTAATATTCTGGAATGGAGGTAATAATTCTATTTTGGATAATGATTTGTTAGTAAAATACATCTTTCTTTGTCATTGATATGGATAAAGACTCCATCTCAAATTGTATGGGAGCCATTTTATGTCAGTCCCATGATGCAAATATGCCCTAGAGCCATCTTTGCTGTGCTTAAATAAGCACTTTATTTCAAGTGCTTTATTGGCAATTACCAATGATTCTGTAGTTACTTGGCAGCAAATGGCAGTGTGATACTGCATTATTTTACATCAGAGCAGGTATGTAGGATATATTATAGTGAATAAACCATCACTTTGCTCTGTTAACAGACGAAAAAAATTCTTAAAGTAAGGTGTAGCTATGCATAACTTCATCATAAAGACTTGTAGATATATTGGGTATGTGAAATACATAATGATAAGTTTGGGGGTTTTTTCTTATGTGATTGTGAGAGGCCTGAGTACAACCTTTTTGTTTAGCTTATGTCAACATCATTACTATGGCTAAGTAATTTTCACAATTTTGAATGATTTTTGACATTATATAATCATTATTGACAAAGGATATTGTCCTATTTCACTGTCTTAGGTTTTTAGAGAAAGATACTGTTTATAAAGATTTTCTTTCAAACTGCGTTAACTTGTAAATATGTTTTTATCATAATCATCAAAAAAACATGACACTAAATAATTCCACAGTATTTGCATTAACTTATTTTCCAATGAACCTTGGAGGCATTCCTCATGCAGAAACCAAAATACAGTGAATTTCAGTGAATGATATAAAAGTGTTGACGAGGTTGACCATGGGTGATTCAAGGCTCAGATAATGGACAGAATAGCCTTTTACAACACTGACTTAGAAGCAACCCATAGCAATGAGAAATGCAGACAGATGTAGTATTTTCTTCTAGAAGGTGTTTTTTTCTTGATATTTAAGAAATCAGGATATAAGGCAGTACTTGTGCTCGAGGCACGAGCTCTGGCGTGCCCCAGGTCAGAGAGAGCCCAGCTGCGTTACTTCTGTGCGTCGCTGAAGCGACTTCGGCATCAGGAAAAGAGCTGCTGGCTGGGCTAGCTCGCTGGCTTCTCTGCAGAGGGAACACGGCAGGAGCCGATGGGATCGGCTCACATTAGCTCAGAGACAAAGAAGAGAGAGGCTGTTCTGGTCTGACTCCTAACAGGTTTGTTACTAGAAGTTTCACAACCCGAACAAGCTCGGAAGGGATGGAATGCAATGGGATCCTCCCCTGAGGCTTGTCCTCAGTTTTATAGAGCGTTTGAAAACCGCGGTGAAAGGGGAAAACAACCAATGAGTTACAAGCCAGGGGGAGGATACAATTTAACAAGAACCACTGGGGGAAACGGAGAGGCGGGAGTTGTAACAGAGAACCAGTGAACAACCGAGTAACCGGGAATTTTCCCGAACCGGGGGAGGCGGCTTGGACTTGGGCACTGCCCAGGGGGTGCGGCTTAAGCTTCTGAGCCGCCCCTCGACCCACCCTCTGAGTCTGCTCTTTGGGAAACTCGATCCAGGGGAGGGGCTGGGATCGATTGGCATCACGCTGCCCCAGCCCCGCAGTGGGATGGGTCACAACAACAAGGAGAAACGAGAGCTTTTTTAAAAAAACCAATTTATATTAGGTGATCATGCCACTGGTCTGAAACACGTCTGCTTAGCATGAATTAATGAGTAATCACTCAGTCTTAACCTTGAATCTACTGAAGCATTGCTTTAGCTTTACATGAAATTTTATCCTATGTGCCTCAAAGGAGGTGACTGCTTTGTTTAATATATTTTTTTCCTGGATCACAGAAGGCATGCAACTTCAGATGACAGGAGTGCTGGTTTGATTGGTTTTGTATTTATGTTTTCTTACAGGGCTTCTGGTCACAATTTTGGTCAAGTACTCTTACTAAGAACTATATTGTAGGTCTGGTTTTGGCTTTTCTAATAGTACAAATTCAGTATAACAGAACAAATATTCTAAGTGCATTCTATTTTATATCTAAGAACAATTCAATTATTAGAGTACTTCTTCTGTTTAAAAACGTTTAATCTTTGTTTTTGTGGGACAACCTTCCAGATCAGAAATAATTTTCAAATCCAAATGAAGTTCAAGGGAGCTTTTTTTTTAACTTCAGTGAGCACTCATGTTTTATTTTGAAGGAGGTAGATACATAAACATCCACTTGTTAGAAACCACCACCTACCTGCATGTTCAAATGTGGGGTGTGAAAAGTGTCAACAGTACTTAAAAGTTCACCATCATTCAAAATCAGATTTTTGCATTACATCTTATTGCTCTTCTGCTCTGCTTGTACTGGTGTGTAAGGTATGGAATCCCCACTCTGTCTTTTCTAGAAATAACACTGAAGAAGTCTGTATTAGAAAACATTTTATTCACTTACATTCAGAATTTGTACATCATGTTTACATTTCTATTTTTTTTCCTTTTAATAGTTATAAAAAAATCTATGAACTGGCATATGAAAAAATAGTTTTATTTAGGGATGGTGCTAGAAAAAGGTGATGGTTTTCTTTTGATTGGTGGAAATTAAACAGTACTTTGTGTTAATTTACCATTTAAAATATTCTCAGCTATCATGGGTAGTAATAATACCTATTTTGTTATGCATATTGACTGGGAATGTATGCAAGAATACAGCTAACCCTACAAAGCAGGTTTGGGTCTGATGCAGAACAGATAGAAGCTAGAGCCAATTGAAAGACTCATAAATAGCCAGAGCTAGATGACATCTCATGCACTCCCACCTCAAAATCCTGTTTTGTTTTGCAGAGGAGTTACTGCTTTACTCACATTTTGAAGGTGAAAACAACACTCTTTACTTCATCTTTTTGCTCTCTGACATTTTCTCTGGAAATCTGAACAGGTGCATTCTGTTACTGTCCTTTTTCACTTCCTAAAAATTCAAGATTTATCAGTGCTTCATCTTTTAACAGACATCTTTATTATGCAGGGGCCAATCACACTTTTTCCTACAAAAGCCAAATGAAAAACTCTGTGCATTGAAATTTCATTCCATAGGTGCTATCATCTACATGCTTTTTACCATTTCCTGAGATGCACAGGCAGAAACCCTCAAATATGTTTTTCCATCACATGCTTCTTTCATCATATAAAGGGTGTAATAAATGCATGTGGTGTTTTACAGACATGGTTTTTGGATGACTAAGTTATATTAGGGAAAAAGGAAAGAAACAACCCATGCTTTTTCTACACATAAAAGCCATACAGATTTATTTGGGCCTCATTCGGGCAGAGTTTGTTTTACACAATGGTTCTTTTCTCATATAAACATTTTGTTGACTGATGAATCTCACAATGCTTAACTTCAAGGGAAGAAAAGAAAAAGGACAGACACAAATTCCATGTTTAATATTCAAATTGTAAAATGTCACGAAAATGGAATAATAATGCTAAGATTGAATAGCAAATAGGTATTATGCTTGAATCAGATTACAACAATAACAACTTCCCCACAGGAACACCTCATAGTGTATCTAGTAATATTTTGAGAGGTAAGAGAAGTATTGAAAAATCTGTTTGGAGAAGAATCTGCAAAGAAACAAAGTTGTAGTTAAACCCAGTCATCCCAGAAGGTAGTGATTGTTTCATCTGCAGCTATTGACTGAGAAAGGATCTAGCTAAATAAAACTTGAATGGAGTTCAAATCCATTTATTCCCCTTTGAAGTCAGTTGGGCTGTATGTGAAAGTTTATGTATAGGAAGTGTATGCATAGTCTATGCATACTTATGCATAGGCAGATAATAGTTTAAGACTTCCGTGAAAATAAGTAAAAGAGATGTCTTTAAAGACTTTAGCAAAACACATAAACTCCAGAGTTGTTTTGTACACAAAGAAGAATATTATTGTCTTGAAGACTGAAAGTGGTCTTCAGGGGACTATAATGCTTAGGCTCTGAATCCCAGCATTGTATTGCTTTCTCAAGGAAAAACCTCGAGATTTACACAACTCCACTGCCACTTCTTTTTCTTGTTATCAAGACAAAATGAATAGGTGTGTGGAGTGTGCTGTACGTGTTTTTATGCGTTACAAATAATTTTGTATATAGAAAGTTTGGCTAAACTCTTATGAGTCCATTGGCCTTCAGTAGAACTCATGAACAACCAAACGTGTATCATGAACAACCAAACGTGTATATATCTGCTTTTTACAAGGAAAAACACAACTCAGTGTTTTGCCTCTGAACTGATGAAACTTCTGTCCTGAAAGGGACAGTAGACTCATTTCTTATATTGATGTGCTCATTGCCCTACAGTGGATATGGTTTGCTCTTGATTTATTAAGCTTCCAGATAAATGTAGCTTAACTAGTGTCTTCTGTGAACATTTTTTCCTGTGCCCTTTTGCTAATTGGGAGGATGCAAATGCCACAGAGATCTTTTTATTTCTTGTCTCATTTGATATATATTTTTGTAAACTCTACTACTGTTTCTACATAGCTATTATAGTCAATTTTTGAGGATTTTAATTCTATTCTAGATACTCAAGAATGAGAATAAGGAGTGTTATGTTATCTCAGTTTGCAGAAAAATAATCTGAAGTGTAAAGCTTTTCTTGTGATGATGCAGAAATGTAAAAGCTGATGCTTGTGGGTCTGTTTACATAGGTATGACTTTGGCAAAGAGGGGTTATGTAGAGCAAACCATTTTGGTACATGGGAGAAGTTTCACAGTTAAGAGTCCAGCATAACTCAACAACAATGAATCTTGTAGTGGATTTATCAGGTTGCTTTTGAGCAATGAAGCAATGCTACCCCATATTCTCTGTCAAGCAAAATGAGAAATTTGCTAGCTAAAACACAGCTAATGCATTAGCAAGTTCATATCCTGTAACTAACAGGCTGTTGCACTTCAGGGCTTCATCTTTCAGGTCTACCTTTTGGGTCTGCAACCCAGGCAGTAGCCTGTTTTGATTGTGCATAGTAAGAAAAAGAGTTCCTCTTAACGTTTGAAAGGAGCACTTTCCTACCAGCCTGAGATAGCTGGTCAAAAAGCTTATGTTCCAAAAGGCTTATGTTTCTCATTGTAAATGAAATGGAAAATAGATGGTATCAACTTAAATCAATGGTGCTGGGAATAAATGGAAAATCTATAATGGGAAATTTGAATATGGAAAATATGACCAAAAAATCAGGAAAAAATCGATTTCTAGGTTCTTCAGAAATTCTTGATGTCAGCATGAAAAGGGAGGGTTTTCAGAAAGATCTAGCACTTCTCATACATCCTTCAGTGGTTGGTCATCTCTTTGAGTGTATTGACAAGCACCAAACAACTTTTCAGTGCCATTGTGCCAGAGCAGAACCATGGCTTTCATGCATATGTTCTGGGTATTCTATGAGGAGTTAGTAAATGGCAGAGTAAAAACATTGCAAATTATACATGTATAAACAATATGATTTACATAAAATCCTTGATAAATTCTAAAGCCTGTTGAAAATTAGTTGAAGGTTGTTTTTGCTGTAGCATTGTAGAACTGTTCTCTAAGAGGTGCAGCAGTGTGTTGTACTCTTTGGGTGTTGTGTACTTTCTGTGTTAGGAAAAAGTGTCCTCTTTAATAATCAAGAGAGGTTTTTTGATCTCCCCATGTTCAATTTCTTACAATGGGTGGAGGAGTACGTGTCAGAATTTGATCAAACCATCTTGGTCTTTAAAGTTGTTTTGTATATATATCAGCAGGTCATCTCATTAACACTTGGACAAAGTACATAGTAAGTTTGTAATTAAACATCCTCTTCCTTCCCATGGAAATCAAATACAATCATAGCTTCTTCCTTCCCTGTATTTATTTATGTTATAATATTGCCACTACCTAAATTATATTAGTTTTGGTACATACTTCAAATGAATATTTTTATCATCGTGTTGCAGACTGGACAAATAAACATCATATGTGTACTTATTTTGTGTAGCACCATGCCATGATACTCAAACAGAGCCAAGTTGCATCAATGGGATACTGAGCTAACACAGCTTTTCTGTTTCTACTAGCCATATTCAGTCATCAAGAGACGGCAAGTGTATCTGGTATCTGTGTATACTACACTGTCCCACGTAAATGTATGCCTCCCCATTTGTGTAGCAGTTTGCTCAAAGTTGTCGGTTATTAAATAGGAGTAGACTTTCTTTTATGATCTCTTACCAGCATAAATGTCAGCATAAGACAGGCTGAAAGTTGAGTGGGCTGGACATGGCTGTTAACTTCGATGATAGGTGGTTAGAGAAGTTAGATTCCCCTGCACAGTCCTCAAGGTGCTATTACCATCTGATTTCTGCGCTGAAGAAATGGCAACTGCATCTTCAGGGATGGCTCCCAGTTGGTCCCAAGCATGAGCACCATGTTAGCATACCTGTGTGATTATCTATTTGCCAGGAACTGGAAACAGTTGGAGAGGGGAACATACCTTGCTGTCACGTGTTGCTTTTTCAGAGCCATGGCTATCACTGGTCATGAAACGAAAATTAATGAAAATTAGTGTCTCTGGCTTGAAAAAACTTTCAGTTAGATATCTCTATGAGGAAAATGTTGACGTTGTACAATTCTTCCACTTTGATTTGCAAAGCCACATTGATTTAGTACTAAAAATGCTTTTCTTTTTTTCCTCTTTTTCTTTCTTTCTTTCCTTATTTCCTTCTTTCCTCCTTTTCTTCTTTCTTTTTCTTTCTTTCTTTCTTTCTTTCTTTCTTTCTTTTTCTTTCTTTTCTTTCTTTCTTTCTTTTTTTCTTTCTTTCTTTCTTTTTCTTTCTTTTCTTTCTTTCTTTCTTTTTTCTTTCTTTCTTTCTTTCTCTTTCTTTCTTTCTTTTTCTTTCTTTTCTTTCTTTCTTTTTTTTCTTTCTTTTTTTCTCTTTCTTTCTTTCTTTCTTTCTTTTCTTTCTTTCTTTTTCTTTCTTTCTTTCTTTTCTTTCTTTCTTCTTTTCTTTCTTTCTTTCTTTCTTTCTTTCTTTCTTTCTTTCTTTCTTTCTTTCTTTCTTTCTTTCTTTCTTTCTCTTTCTTTCTTTCTTTTCTTTCTTTCTTTCTTTCTTTCTTTCTTTCTTTCTTTCTTTCTTCCTTTCCTTCCTTTCCTTCCTTGCTTTCCTTGCTTTCTTGCTTTCTTGCTTCTTCCTGCCTTCCTTCCTCTCTTGCTGCTAACCAAATATGTAACCTAATATGTTTTAGTAATTCCAGAACAACTTTTGGATTAATCTACTTTTTGGCTATGTTTTGTTTGGAATCAGTGGCTCACATTTTAACTTTCACTGGCAGAAAGAGGTCACACATTAAGCCTTTACAGGCACAGCTGAATCAATTGGATTTTTCAGTTTCAATTATCTGTATGTTTTTAGTTTTATTTTATACAAATAGATGGCATACTTCCTCTACTCTAATACAACTTTTAAAATCTGTATTAACTGAACAGCTTCTTATGACCTAACTCCTGGGGAGGTTTTTAAACTGGGTACTCAGAATAGCAGAAATTTTGCTGCTTTTTCAAGATGCAGTGGTCCCCAAGTAATTTCTTTTTTAAAAGATATTTTCCTCATTGTAAATTTTGGTAGTTCTGCCCTTTTCATTTTTGCCTGATTTACTTATATTTCTATAAAGTACATAAGATAACTGTAGCTTTGCTAAAAGATGATTTATAATTCATTAGCTTTCCTAGTTCACACTTCTAAAAGACTATGTCATCAGAAGCATTCCTAAGTTTGCCCATTTTACTAGTAATAGAGAAAAATTTCTTAAACTAGTAACAATTTCCACACTGGCCGGAATAAATGAAATGTGACCCCTGTATAGACTTTTGCAATCTGGAGTTGTTTTCCAGCCTTGGCCTGTTATATATTCCCCGTCATATGCTCTTAGGAAAAAAATCCAGATCAGTTTACTTCCTATTATATAATCTAAGTAGTTGTCACTGAGGCTTAAGCATTAGTAACTATTTCCACCCATGGGAGTCATGTGTTGCACGAGAATAGAAGAAAAATATTTTCCCAGTATGTGTGAGATGATTCTTTCAGGCCAGGATTTAGACAAGTGGTGGGACATATACAAAAAACCCACTGGGCCATAATGCTGGAGCAGAGAAGACAGCCAAGGGTTGGATTCTAAGTGCAAGAGTCCAGAGTAACTTTCATAAAATTTACAGGAATTAATGTCAGCAGAATTTCAATTGGAATCTATTGAATCTTCCTAATGTCAAATATTCAGCTCACAGATGAATGTGAATATTATCTTCAGCAATAAATGAATTAAATATTTCCACCTCCAAATTACATGTTTATGTAAAAAGATGCAAATTTAGATTTTGAAAATATTAGGTGCAGCCTAAGTATAGGTTAGCTTTTCCCATAACTGATATTTTTTCCTGCAACTTAGTATTGAGAGAATGGTATTAAAATGAGTATCTGTTATTATTGATAATGGAAAATCTGCTGCTTTAGAAAGATTTTGCTGTTTATTTATCAAAAAAATGTGCAACAGCTGTGCAGACAACTCCATTAACACTGACTTGAAACCTTAGTTCTTCCATTTATAAAATATTACAAATGCATGAATATATAACCTTGCTTCCAAACATCAGAACTCTTCAAAATATATATCAAGCATACCATTCCAAATTTACATGACTTCTGTTATTCTGGGAAGTCTTCTTTTTAAAACATTTATTCAGTGTGAGTTTTGGGGAAGATGAGTGTGCTGATGTAGTTGAAAGGCTAATATTACCAAAAAAATGTTCAATATTGGTGTAAAAAGAGTTAAAATACCAAGGATCTGTAAGTTTTAAAGCTGGTAACTACCATACTTAAATATGAGAGAGTAGTGCTAGAATTTGAGAGATGGTACAAGTGGTTAGAAATTAATTAATAAGTTTATCAATACTGTTGCAGTGTAGGGAGCTAAGACTTTGACTTATAAAGGAAAGTTTAGCTAAGCTTATTAAAACTAGTTCTTTAATGGCAGAAGAAAGTTCTGGGTTGCATTTTGTTGAAAGGTTGATTAGTTCGGTGGTTTGTTTTTTTTTCAGGTCTGCAGAATTTTTTATCAACTTCAATCAACTTATTGTTATATCTGATTAATTCTTCAGACTGGATCACTGGCATTTTAAATTTAGCCATCAACAGTTCATTTCAGTGTGCTTCAATTTGAGTGGAGTGACAACCTCTTTAGGTTAGATATTCTATTGACTGTGTTTTCGCAGTAATTAAAACAGAACTGTAATCACTTCAGTTGGAATTCATTTCACTTAACTCTAGTCGTCTAGGTATTGAGTTATCCAGAGTAAGCCAGTCATATAGGTTTCCCTTAAAATCAATGAAAAAAGGTAATAAAAGAAGACATGATGAATGGAAGTCCAACTCGTGACTGTGACTGTGAATACAGATAATGGTTTCCCAGGAGAATGTGGCAGCACAACAAAAGAAGTTTAAAATAAAAAACAACTAAAAAACCAAACCCACCAACAAAAATCAAATTAATTATAAATACTGCATTAATATTAGTTTTGACAAATTACATTAGTCATCTCACTACTGACTCAGCAATGCTGCAGATCTGATTTCAGTGATGTAACAATTCCAATATATTTAGAATATAATTTTCTCAGATGGAGGTTCCAGTACTGTAAAAAACTCACTTTAGTTACTGACTTAGTAATAGCTTTGGCCTTAGTGCAAATGGAATTTTAATTACACTAACAGCATAATTTATATGTTTTTGCTTTTTATAGGGCTGTATCTTATAAGACTCACTTCTGTGTTAGTAACTGTATTTTGAGTCCTCTAAGAGGAAGAAAGAAATTAGATTATGTGCCTTTATTTCAGTCTTCTTTGTAAAAGTGAACTAGACCTCTACATACACTCTGCACTGGTATGGCCTCAGCTGGAATATTGTGTGAAGTTTTGATCACCACAATATAAAAAAGACATTAAACTATTAGAGAGCCAAAGGAGGGTAACAAAGATGGTGAAGGGCCTTGAGGGCAAGCTGTGTGAGGAGTGGCCGAGGTCACTTGGTCTGTTCAGCCTGGAGAAGAGGAGACTGAGGAGTGACCTCATTGCAGTTACAACTTCCTTGTGAGGAAGAGGAGGGGCAGGCACTGATCTCTTCTCTGTGGTGCTCAGTGACAGACAGAGGGAAGGGCCTGAAGTTGTTTCAGGGGATGTTTTGGTTGGATATTAGAAAAAACATTCTTCACCCTCATGGTGGTTGGGCACTGGAACAGACTCCCCAGGGAAGTGGTTGCAGCACCAGCCTGACAGAGTTCAAGAAACGTTTGCACAATTCTCTAAGGTGCATGGTGTGACTCTTGGAGTATCCCGTGCAGGGGTAAGAGTTGGACTCAGTGATCCTTGTGGGTCCCTTCCAACTCAGCATATTCTGTGATTCTGTGAATATTCCCACAGCCATCAGGAACTCACATCTGTAATCATCCTTGTATAGCTCAGCAAACAGTTTTTGATTTAACATCCAATTATCTGCCCAGTTGATGCTGTCCCTAAGAATCAGTCCATTAAAATGCTAGACCCTAAGAAAAAAGAGTTATGGGGATTGTTCATTTAATTTTATCTTACATCATGAGCCTCTCACTCTTCTCTGCTTCCCTCCATGAAGCCTGCCTCTGCCAACCTCCTAGACAATTGGAACAGTGATATGAATATGTCTGCCCTGGATGTGTGAGGGGCTCTTACTTTCCCACACTGCTTCAAACACTTGTTTTGTTACTGCTGCAGTGGGATGACAGGTACACTGCACTGCACTGATTCTTAACAGTAAATAACTCCATATTTGTTTCATAAATATGAATATTTAGAACTAGTTCCTTCATCTTTTCTTCAAGAAAAAAAAAAAGGTTTTTTTCTCAATAAGCTGGAGCTTTAGACTTAAAATACCTGTAGATATATTTTTTATAATGTTGGATATTGTGCTGTTAAAGAATGAAGTGAAATAGGCTTTAAGTAAGAATGGTGATTTTTGGGATTATTTTTGTTTAGACTTTTAGCAAGAGTAGCAAATCCTAATATAAGCCCCGTAAATGCAATTTAATATATTATATGTAAGTTATTGTCATACAGTGGTCTGGAAAGCATTTACAACATGACCCTTAGATCCAAGCCTGTTGAAGATACTTTACAAAACCCAGCATCATTTCTAAAATGCTAACTAGCCTGGGCATTTTTAGTTGTTTTTGTCTCACACAGGGTGTATTTGTCCTGAAGATTAGACCCTAGTGGAAAAAAGGAAGTGAAATCAGACTGTGAGTGCATCTTTCATCTACCTGGGTTTTATTTATCACACAACCCTTAGTCTCTGAATATAGACAAAAAGGAAACTATTTTCCCCTTTCAGAACAATTAGCCTGTTCTTTAAGGCTAGGTACCAGACCTCTTTAGGATCTACACTGCCTCCAGATTTGAGTAGTTAGAGCTAAAAGCAGAGAACAGACTCTCTTGTTACCTTACAATCAAGAGTCTTTACGCATCCTCCCTTTCTCCAAAAGAAAAAAAGTCACAAGTAGGAGCAAAGCCTTCTCACAAAACTAACAAGATACGTTTTTCTTCAAAGTCTGAAAGTTGTTCCCAGAATCATGACAATAGCTTATAAAATGTTGGTGAGGCCATGCCATTTGATGAGATGGTACCTGCTGTTCTGCCATCCTGCTTAGAACTCATTAAAATAGCGGTTCATGAAAATTGAAAAACTTGCAGCATTTAAGCAAGGACCTTTTATAAGACTATAATTCTTATTTAACTCATTATTTTCTAATGCATTTATTTCAAATACAGCAGTGTAATTAACATGTGTTAAGGCTAAGTTGGAGCAGCAGACTATTCAAACCTATAAAGCAAACATTGTACCCCACCTGAGCTCCTAGTTGTAGTATTAAGAGGTACAAATAATCTGCATTTGCTACTTAATGAGATTCTAAAAAACACAGTTAAAAATCTCAGTCATAACTCACATCTTATTTGGACATTAGTCCATATGCCAGCTCTGATCTGGGACAAGACTTAGGGTTACTCAGTCTGTTACCACATTTGTTTCTCATGTCTAAAAGTCATTTCTCAGTCACCTCACAGGGGTGTTATAACTGTGCTCAAGTTTGCACAGCTTTTTGCAGTTCCTGGCTTACTGAGTGGAACGGGAGGGCAGTACACAAATGCCAACTATTCCTACTATCCTACAGCAACTGGGGACAGATTTTTCACATGCCAGTTCTGTTACTCTGGGACAAGTGGCTGCTGAATCAAGTGATGATGGGGCACATTGAGGACAAGGCAGGCAAAATGCAAGCAGAAAAACAAAGTTACTCTAATGTTGCAGAAAAACAAAACTAAAACTCACAGTAAAATGAGAGTCTCAGTAAAAAAGAGAACAATATAAACCCTTCTCAGAAGGGTCTTTGACAAGCTGTTGTGCTGATAGCTGATTCAGGCAGCTGGCAATGGCAGAATATTAATGAGGTATTGGTAGGTGCATGAGCAGTTTGAACAGGTTGATTATACCTGACTGAAGTCTGCAATGCATAATATCAAGATACATTATTTGTTTGTAGCATTTGCTCTTAGTTTAACCTTATTGCTTGCTTGCTGCTTTTTTCCTTTTTTCTTTCTCCTTTTTTTCCTTCCTTTCACTCCTTTCCTTTCTCCCTTCCTTCCTCCTTCCTTCCTTCCTTTTTTCTCTTTCTTTCTTTTGTTCACTAGTTCTCATATGCCTAATTAAGTTCAAATGTGCTGAAAACTGCAATAAAAATGTTGTGTATCAGATGTTATAAAAGTGCCCCTGTCTTGTTTCTCCCCTATTTGTTAGCAGACACATGCAGCTCTTATTACAGTAAGCTGCGTTCTTGTTCACTGCTTACATAAATGGGATTTATACATGGGAACTAGAGGGAGCTTAGAAAATCCTTGTGCACATCTGACTCAGGGTATGTAAGGGCTGAGCAATCTCTGTATATTTGACAGCAAGAGGTGAGATTGATGGCTTCACTCAGGACCCACTCTAGTCACTATTCCCCTGCTGGTTCCCTGGGAGAGGGAAGGCCGCTGCTTGCCTTGAAAGGCATAGGTACAAGCAATGCTGCCTTGCTAGTTTTAGGCACATGATGGAATTCATGTGACTGACTAAAAACACTGGTGGTGACCTTTATTTACTCAAGTGCTGTTTCTTTTTTTCTTATCTTGGTCTGGTACTGTGTCCTTCACGTGAACATCATCACACATATTTATTTTTATGATTTCTACCATATTTTTTTTTATTCTTCACAGCCCATAATAACCTCTAAAAGTTCTGAAAAGGCATTTTGCTTGTCATTGCTTCATTCCTTCATCTTTTGCTTCTTTCTTTATCAACATTTGTATCTACTCATGTAAAATCCTGGGGTGTTTTTGGTTGCTAGTGGATTTTACACTTGTCTTAATACTACCTATACTACCCAAATCTTACTAGTTAGGCTTAGGTTAGAGCTGGGTTTATTAATGGGTTAGACTTCTTTAGGGGATTCAGTTTCAAGGATATTAAGTGCAGATTTTACAGGAGAATACTGCTTTAGCTCCATAGCATATATGGAATGTTTGAGATGTTGGATTTAATGTTTGTGAGAAAATTAATACTTATTTTCATCTTGGTACAAACATATATTTATCATTTTTTCCTCTTCACCTTTTATTAACTGAAGCTAATATTTGCCATGATGATCATAAAGGAATATCAGGGAAACTATTCTTAGCTCTACTTCATGGGATAAACAGGAGGTGTGAGATACAATGATCCAGTCCCTTTGTGACAGCGTAATGCCCAGTGTAGGTTGGCAGACAGGACCATGCAGTGGCCTTTGCACCAGTCTGCCTCTAGGCTAAGGCACAGGAGCAGCCTATGTCCCTTTGCTTCTCTCCTTAATGCTCCTATAATTTACTGTGAAGCTTTTGAAGGGAGGAAAGCACTGAACTGTCAGAGCCTGTTCTTCTACCCTAAAGGGATGGATATAGCGGGATCTCTCCAAACCATTCATTAGTGACATTCAGGAACCTTCAACATTCTTTTGACTAATGTGGTGGCTGTGATTTTTCAAAGTGCTTTTGTATTATTTTTAGGAAAAGGAGTGCTTCCTCAGTAAATTGATAAACCCCTTCCATTTTTATGAAGAGCAATATGTTGATGTTGTTTGCCATTACGAAAATTTGTAATAGCGATAGAAGTGTTGTCATGTGAATATTAAGTATGAAAACAAATATGCTCAAGCCCTTGAAGTGTAAGAAAACAATAGTTAACCTTTTGTTCATGAAACAACCAAAAGTATTCTCAGATGAGCAGAAAAACAGCTTTTCTGGGATAGATAGCAAACTTTGTTGTTTACTTCCACTTAACTCACAGAAACAGAATTTTGCTTTTTATGGCAAATTTGAGGGTTTGTGCTCTTGAACATGCAATTGATCATTTTTATTTGTGCTCCGTGTGATCGTGGGCTTTCTGAGATACTCTTTTCTTCTAATGGATCCTGATTATCAAAAACAAAGTAGCATTTAACACTTTTGACAAAGTTAAGTCTCAGCGACCAGAATTGTTTCTGTTTGTCCAACTTGTTCTAGTGGCAGGCCCAGGTTTTCCTCTCTGTTTTCTCTGTGAACTAATATTAAACTGAGACTAGAATAAGCAGAAACAAAGTACATAACAGAAGTTCTTTCTGGACATGCATGTAAAAAGATTTATATGCTCTGTGTACAGAGCAATAGATGCCTAATTCTGCCTGCAGGAAATCTCTGTTATATGTGCAGAAGCCAAACTACCTGGGTTTTTAAAATTTTGCCTAAAAGCCAGATGTTTTAGTCATTGATTTAGCTTTCCCTAGAGGTGTGGCAGCTACATGAGATTGTAGCTGATGTCTACAGTCAGCTTCAGTGAAGTGGAGAATCATAAGTACACTGGGTTTCTATTACAGGGCTAACCTAGTGATAGGTTATGTTAAAAACAACATTTTGCTTGTTTTGTGGAATATATTGCATGCAGTGATACACGGCATTTACCCTGAAAGTACTCCAGGCAGTATCCCAAGAGATAAGTATAAGCTGACACAGTTGGTTTTTTTGGTTTTTTTAAGGTAATCATCTCACTCCCACTGCTAATGCAGTTTACTGTGAGAAATTGGAATATGCTGTAAGTGGCACAGAAGAAATCATGTAGAGACTTGCTGGTAATCATAAGCATAACAGTAACCTACTCACTGTTGTCATCCACAGTTTTCAATACTAGTATGGCAGGAGACCAATAGAGTAATAAGTTGCCTAAATGCCCAAGAAAGAAACAGGGAGGAAAGGAGAATTTGCAGTTCATACTGTCTGTGTAGGCTGGATTACACAGAAAAAACCACAGCAGACTCCAGTTCAGCATTTAATAATAAAGGGATTTGATAGTGGAAAAAAATCTCAGAAATAAAATAATGCGTTTTCACGTCTACATATTTTCTAAAAAGGCAATGCAGAATGTAAAAAACTTAGAGTTTTAGATATGAGGATGATATTAGCAATACAAAATTTATTTCAGGCCTTTTATGTGAATTTCCTATGATTTCTTGAGCTGCCTGAATGTGTTGGCTATACCTCTCAGAACCTCTGTAAGGTATCATTCTGGTGGCAGCTCTTATGGCCAGTTCTAAATTAGAGAAGAGCTGTGGAAAGCTTGTGAGGTTTATTACTGAAAGGCTTCCTGATGTCTTCTGCCGTGGAAAGAGCAAAATTAGTACCATCAAGCTCCACCTTGTTCCTGCAAGTACTATCATCATTAAAATACCAAAATCTTAAGAGTACAACATGGAATTTTAATATTGTGTATTTATTTTATGGGTACACAGGGAATTTTAGCTTAGAAATCTCTCCTTAGAACATGCTTTTCAGATATTTGCAATTTGTTCCTTTCTGTTGTTGCTGATGATTTTGCTGTGGTACCAATAAATCTCACTAACACTTATTTATAGCATTTAGTTATAATTTAGGTGTAACTTTTTTCTATTGTTTTTTCTCCACACTGTAGATGGTAGAGCTACGTAAATCAACCCACACAAACTAGTCACTTTGCAATAAGTGACTAATTGCAAATACAGCTTCAGTGACTGAGATCAGTGATTTGTAACAGTTGCCACATATTGACTAGGCTCTTGGAAATATTCTTGCCACAAGTTTTTTTGCAGAACAGCTTTTGCTTCTAGAAGCAGCTACTCTCATTCTGTGGTCCCATGAAAGCTGGAAATTGGTCTTTGCTCTGGGGATTCTTTATGATCCCTGCAGATGACTTTTGAATACTGTAGTTTGATATGGAGAAAAAGGGGAAAAAAATTAACATCCTTTTTCTTTCCTTGTTTTTCAGTCTAGTTGGAGAAGAGACAGAGACCAAAAAATGCCACCTGCAGCAGGAGCGCCAGATTACCCACCTCCTGATGGAGGCTGGGGATGGGTTGTGGTCTTTGGGGCTTTTATCTCCATTGGATTTTCCTATGCCTTCCCCAAAGCCATCACAGTATTCTTCAAAGAAATACAAGAGATCTTCCACACATCATATAGTGAGATAGCTTGGATATCATCGATAATGTTGGCTGTCATGTATGCAGGAGGTAAGACATTTGTGAAATTAGCAAATAACATTGGTTGGTTGGTTTTTTTCATATGATCCTAAAGCAATTTTCCCCTTATGGCCTTTTCTTTGTTCCTCTACCTAAGATTTAGGTAATTTAGGTAAAAAAAGATTTTGCAATCTTTCCCTAAAGTCACAATTTTTGAGAGTACAATTTTCCAACAAATCAGTGCCCAAATAATTTCTTCTGGGTCTAGGGGTAAATTTAGTCAGTTTCCACTGCCTTGGTGAGATCTCTCAGCAAATCCAATGATGAAGCTTAATCACAGAAAATTTTTATGGCAATGAGAGTTCATTAGCGAGACACAGGTATTCCTCTGTAGACGGGGGGTTTATATCCTGTCCTTATTTGTCCTAAATTCATATTTTCCATTTAGGTCAAGAGTGATGTTTCAAACATGCCATCTGTATGACAGCTAAGATGCAGACAATCTTATTCTTGGGACTGAACAGTGAACATATATTCTCTGATACCTTTTCTCTTGTAAGCAAGCAAGTAAAGAACAAGACAGATGAAAAAGGATTTTAAAGTATAAAACTGTGTTTAAGAACTAAGTGTCAAATCTGCTTTGACAGGCTTTTTGTCTATCAACCCCAAAGGACTAACTTGTTAAATTCTGCATGGTTTCTTCTTTTTTCAGAATTTTTTTCTTTTTTAACTATTGGTGAGAGCTAGATGCTGCTTAGGCAAAACACTTAGACAGTTCAGAGGTGTGAATTACATTAATTCAGGCAACACATCTGGTATTTCCCTTTCTTTTAGTATTAAGAGGTGACCACCTGGAACATCTGACTATTTGCACTGATGGAGCAATTAAATGCATAGATTTATAAACATGTGTGTGTTTATGAATATGTACATGTGTGTGAGTGTATATATATAGAGACTGAAAACATTGTGCCGATAGTGTACTGATACTGAAACTCTTTAGTCACTGAAGAGTATCACTCCAGAATTTTTCAGAAGTGGCATCTGTGCAATAGTAAAGTACAGTGTTATCAGGTCCAACAAATGATCTATTGAAGGATGCATGAAGTCTCATTTTTAGCATGGTAGTTTTTTTATCTCTTATTTCAGTCTCCGTAAATTTTGACACATGAATGGCCATAGCTTATTTAGCAGTCAGGGAAGTGAGGAGCTTGCCTACAAAGAAAATCAGGCTACCTGGATTGCTCTCTCCAACTACCTCTTTTTCCCCTCTGAGTATAATAAGGAAGCTGGAGCCATCATAGCATTAGCTTTAGCACCTCAGGTAAATATTTTTCAGCTGATGGGAGGGAAAAATGGGGTTTTTTTCCAGTACTGGGAGTTACAGAGACCTTATGAAGACATCTTGACAAATGGTATCAATATCAACAGAAGCATACTGTTCAGACATTTTGATACTTTTTTAATCCATGTACAAATAGAAAATCATAAGTTATTCATATGTCAGTGGAGAAGTATAAAGGATTTCATAGGACCAGCGACAGTAGTCAAGTGATTCGCCAAAATTCACCAGGTGAAGAAATAACTTGATGCAATCAAGAGTGAAGTGAAAGAGGATGTGTCTCATCATGTTCAGGTCCCCTCTAAAGTAGTGCTTCCTTAAAGGTGCATCAGCACCTGCACTGTGGAGTGTACCTGAGTGGTCTCTGAACAAGTGTTGAACCCATCTGGAGCATGGGAAGAACACAGGTGCTGAAAAGCTGGATTTTTTCTGCTTTCCATATGTTGTGACTTGCTGACACTGGGCTCCTTTAACAATGTGAAGAAGGTTTGCTCTCTAGTGTGGGTGCTGTTATGTTGTATTCTCTGCACAGCATTTAATTTATGCCATTTCTATCAGGTCAAAGTTCCCCCAGGTTTTATTAATGGTACACATGAAAATCTCAGGACATTTAGCTGTGGTCATTTTTATCTGCAAGGTTCAACATGCACAACTTTTCATGTTAAATACAAAAGATTCCATATTTCTTCCCTTTCTCTAATACTTCTTTGACTGTTCTGATTACCAGATACTAAGTCCACTTGTATATTGACATTAAAAGCTACAAAATTGTTTGCAATTCATTCTGCCAACACCTACCCCATTTACTACAAAGATTATCAGCACAGGAACAGTGGCCAAAGTTGTTTGGATATCTTGTTACAGACTCGTGGTCTTAAAATGCTGAGAATGACGACCCTGCCTGATATAAACACTCTTTGAAGCCAAAGCTTCTCTAGGACCACTTCCTAAAAAATAGGCCATTTAGACAATCACTGGCAGAATATGAAATAGCAATCTGGAAAAACATTTCTGAAGGAAATCGCTTCGTTGTTTTTACTGTCTGACGGTGGTTTGATTCTTCCTTCATATTTGATGTACTGTCATGTGAAATACACGTTCAGCCTGCAAGTACAAGGTGTATTGTTTACTATGAAGTGTGATACATATATCTGCAATAAATGATGTTCATCATACTACTAATCACGGTAACCTGAAAACATCTAAGATCTGTCATCCTCATTACAGCTTAGCATTCGACCTATTAATCATCACAGTGGGGTCAGTGAATAAGTTAGAATCTGTCCAGACACTTTTTGCTTTGGAGGCTGCAGCCTCTTGCAGTAATTAGCTGGCATCTGTGTTTCTGCAACAAGGTATTAACTTACCTTTCAATGCCTGAGAAAAAAGCTCCAGTAAGGAGCTAAAAGAATGTTAATTATATTTATCACTTACTTCATACTTAGAATAAATGGCATTAAATTATAGCAGACCATCTGGCAATCCATATGGTCTCCTGCAGTCCTGGTTAATTCCAGCAAATAGGTCAAGCACAGCATTCACCACGTTAAGAAACACCAGGCAGAGGTGACAAATCTGATAAATCAAATCAATATGAAACTCCTTTCTCTCTCAATCTGGCACAACGTGCAGTTTCATACTGGTTTTTGTTGTGTTTTAGGGGGTTAGTTTGTTTGTTTTGTTAAGCTCTCTCTTCCTTCTTCCCCTACCCCCCAACCTTTTGATGTTTGTTAGAGTTTACTAAGAAGACATCCCAAAAAGCAAGATCCAGTGATGTGATTAAGGCTATAAGTATTGCACAGTCTCTACTGTTCAGGCCATGCTTGATAAAAGCATCCTCTGGAGAAGGGCAGTAGTTCAGTCTCCATGGTAACTCATTCTTCTGCCTCTCTTGAGCAGAGACTGTCAATTGCATTAAATTAAGGGTGATGGTTTTGTGATAGATTCCTACACCCAAGGGGCTGAGATTGGGACCATCAGACTTTTGTTACTGGAGGACAGAATCTGGGATAAAATTGAATTAGTTGAGTTATCCTGACAGCGCAATCTGTGTTCCTGTACATGTGTGAACAGATATGTATATAAAGTGCATATGCATGTATGTATTCTTATGTATACAAACTATATATGTATCCATACACCTGCAGAGTCATATTTCTGCTCCAACACACAGAGACATTAAGGAATTAAAGAAAAAGATCAAATACATTTGACCTCAAGTTCTCTTAGTTCATTCTTCACTTTTTCCAAACTTCACCTCTTGCTTTGTGCAACATTATCAGCCAAAGGTGATTAGGGAACTTCTTATCAGACCTCGATCTGTTTCCAGTAAAAATGTTTTCATTGCTTTCAGTGTGGGTTTGATAGGAGCCATAGTGGCAGCTATGGAAGCCATGTGACAGGTCCAGTGATTTCAGACAGAGCTGACCTTGAGTATTAGATTTCCTCAGGGAAAAAGTAGATTGTTTACTCACTGGTCCTTAACTCATTTTCTGTCATTTTTCCAAGGACAGTTTCAGTTCGGGGTTTTTGTTTCTTTTGTTTGTCTGTTTTTTCTCAAAAAGAACTTTTTGGGTATAACATTGGGTTATAAAGATTACCTTCAGAGCTGATAAATCCTTCAAGCCATACCCAGGATTGAAATGTGGGACAGTCTTGCTGGTCTGGAGTTCAGAAAACATAAATTTAAATTCTGGATATTTCTAAGTAAATAATTTAAAAGTCATCTTTAGACTGCTTTTGAAGAAAAATGCTATATAAATGCATGGAGTGGCCAATATAATTTTTCAAAACACGCTTATACTTTAAAAATGCAGCATTTAATATCTTCCTTTCTCTTCTGTACTGGTTAAGTTAGTCAAGGTTGAAGTTAAGTATTTCCAAACAGTAGCAAACCCTTAAAGGATTTTTCATGCGACAGCACAAAAGTAATCTATAGACAAGTCCTCATTTTGACTTTGTCTAATATTAATTTGGAAAATAATGTGTCATATGGTATGTTCAAAATATTTGTGATTTTATCTCAGTGGGTGTTTTGGTGATATTGCTGTGAAGATGAAATGGCGTGCACAGTGGAGATGACAGTTGTGAAATCCATGTAACACAAACAACAGATGGTTATGGATTTTTACTTTTGGGCAGGACCTGGTTTCCTACACTTTTCTTCCTCCCTGAAAACATTTTCTAATTTTGGTTTTCCACATACTGGCACAAGGAATTCAGTGGCTATCCATATGGAGATTGAGAAGCTTTCTTGAATTGACCTATCTCCTTTGTTGTCAGGGGCAAGTGTTTTTCTCCATCAAAATATGCAAGTGTTGAATTTTAATAACCTCATTTAGAGTGTCCTTGAAAACAGAACTTACCAACTTTCTGAGTACCTCATGGGCATAAGGGAATACTTCACTTTTAGCCTAAGATACATGTAAAACATCTATGTCAAGTTAATTTGAGACTCATAGAGAAAGAAAAAGGATTCATAATGAGGTTTCACAAGAACAGAGCATTTTGAATCTTACTAGCAAATGGAGGTAAGAGTAACTAGTAAACTAGTTCAGTTCTTAAAAAACAAGACCGGAATGCTAAAGCCTGTGAAAGGTAATAGAGCCAGGTCTTACATTTCTTGGAAGGCTTTGAGTTTTAGTAAAACTGGACTTTGTGGAGTAGTCTTCTGCAGTAGCAATGAATGTTTTAAACAGAGACCATCCTAGATATTTAGAAAACACTCTTTAAAATGGTCATGGGAAGAAAGGTGGGGAAAAAAAAGCATATCTGTTGTAGATGGTATTATACATTTTCTTTTCAAACAGGTTTGTCATCCTAGTACAGGAACAAGCTGGTTTTTCACTCTGCAATTTGTTACATTTGGCTGAACAGAAAAGATCTAATTGCTAAATATTCAGTGCCTTTTGGGGATCTGATTTTGTCAAGTTTTTATGAAACAAAAGTTTCGCTGGGATCTACTGAGATATACTCAGGAAGCCAGTCTCAAAATTAAGGACATGCTTCCACTGAGAGAAATAAGGAGTTTTTTGTCTTTTATTGTATGCTTGTGTTAATTTTGAGTAATTGTCAGAAAGACATTACATGATACAGAGTTCCCACTGTGCTTCTACGAACCTCTTTTAGTGTTCCAGCCATAAGGTTTTAGTAATGATTTGATACATATGATCCCCTGGGGACATGGTTTAGTGGTGAACATGGCAGTGCTGGGTTAATGGTTGTACTTGATGATATTAAAGGTCTTTTCCAAACTTAAAAATTCCATGATTCTGTAGAAATATTTGTGGTAACTTAAGTTTAATTAACTTGAGCCTTTTTCTGAAACAGGTCTCATTTACATACAAGTAGGAAATGTGGATTACATGATGAACATTTATTAATTCCTCCTTCCCTTTGTAAGACTTTATATTTGTCTTGATCTTAATTTGGTTTTATAGACAGGGATTTCGATAACTAAATCAATATTGACAGATTTTTTTATCTGCAAAGATGATTCTTTTTTTGATTCCCACTTAGTTTCAAGTAATAGGTCAAAGTCTAACAACAATAAATAACATGCATCACTTTCTAAGGGGCTAAAACTTCGGGTTTGTTTAAAAAAGGTATCAAGGGACAAACTGAGGCCTTTGATATGTTCATTGAGCTTGTAAAACTTTGACGAAAGAATGCTTATTTTGTGTGTACTGCAAATGTTGGATTAGTTCCCATATAGTTTTTCACTGGGTCATACAATGGTTGTGTTCCTGATGTGTGTTGGGTAATTCAAAGGTAATGAAACAATGGTCTAGCGCAACTGGGAATCATGAGATATTTAAGCAGATACCAGAGAACTTTGGGGAAGGAAAAGTCTGTGTATACCATTGTAGTCACTCAGCACTTCAAATGAAATAATAAACCCAACATTTTACAAAGAACTTATTATAGAATTTTGCTGGTCCATTGTTTTGGAATGTCTAAGAACTATTCCCTTGTTTATTTTGGAGAGTATATTCAAGGAAAACAGAGTTGTACTGATATGTTTAGAAGATATTCTAAGCCAGTATCAAATGGCAACAGCTGAGACGTACAATGATTCATAAAGATATGTAGTTCTGTAGTCATTAAAAGAGGTAAGTGGGCCAGGGACTTAGTGACAGGTTTATGGTGATGCCAGAGGAACGACAGAAATCAAAAAATTAGGTGGTTTAGAATGTATTCTATGATTGTATTAAGCAATCTTTTAATTGATTTACTGGTTCTGAAGATTTTTGCAAAGACCATGTATTTAAATGTATAAACAATATGAAGAGTTTTTGAGGAGTCAGAAGCTTTTAATCTAATAGTGATATTCTATTAAGATTCTGTATGTCAAAGAATACAAACAAATGCAGCTTTAGTAGGTTATACATGTTTTATTGGTGTATACAAGCCAAAGAAAAGCCTAGCTTTCTTTTCCACAAATTTTGGCAGGCGTTTTTTCATTGTCAAGAAACAGTTAAGTATTTGCATTGCAGTTCTGCCTGATTATATTTGGGGAAATATCTACTATGACTAGACATCCAAATGAAAGAATGTGATTAAAATACAGGAACTGTATTACAATAATACAATTAAATACAGGAACTGTGTTATGAACTAAGATGTTGATTTCCTCATA
This sequence comes from Corvus cornix cornix, assembly GCF_000738735.6. Lineage (NCBI taxonomy): Eukaryota > Metazoa > Chordata > Aves > Passeriformes > Corvidae > Corvus > Corvus cornix. The sequence goes on from NC_047057.1 coordinate 31,172,936, forward strand.
TCATTCAAACACTTCCTGCAACATTCTCACTGATGATGGGAACGTGTGCCCTGTTTAGTTTTCTATGTGTAATGCTTTGAAATACCATTAAGAGCTTTAGCTTTTAGAAAACTTGGAAGAAAGCAGTGGTATCCTTACAGGCTTTTATCAATAGTAGCTGCAGATAAGATGAACAGGATTCGTGTGTTTAGTCTTCCTCAGCATAGGCACCTACGTCTGATCCAGTTGTCTAGACAACTTCTGTTGTCAGTCAATAAAGATGGGAATTTCTAATTCATTCCTTCCTAAGTTAAATGTCCAAAACACATCAAATAAACTGTATTTTAAAGACGTCTTTGTATTTGAGAGCTAAAAGAATCTAGAGGTCAAGTTCAGATGTCCATGTTGCACAAATCTGAGCTGATGCCATCCTACATGGTTGTTGCCCTATACTAATGCATTATATTTTGCTACCTCGAGACCTTGAAATATAAGAACATTCTTATTAGAGATAAACACCCATGGTTAGTGATTTTGAGCTTGTTGTATTTAAGGTTTGATTTTCTTCTTTTATCTTCTTCTTGTGTGTTGCTTAGGTTGTTGCAATTCTCCCAAGTTCCAGTGACACCGACTCAGTTGCATTAGTTTTGATGCGCTTAAAAATACCTGGTAATTTTAAGACCACCTTTTTAGCTTGTAAATCTTCTCTTATCTTGCAATGACTTTCCTCATACCTGTAATTCACTTTCTTCCATAACCAGCTAAGAAAAAACACTACTAGGAGAGTAACTGGCTTGTCTAATAATTGGCCAGGTTTGCATTCTTCTGTAGCTGATTATAAGCTGATAGAAATCTATGGATCTGTTATATTTTCTTATGTTCTGTGAATGATTTAAAAGTTAAATACAGTTCAATCTCTTTGTAACAAGATCCCCAAACACTTACCAGTATCAGCTGGCAGCACCAATTTTGTCATTATACAAACCTTGCTTATACTGCTCTCCTATGGAGGAATCCTTTGCTCTTCCTGGAACAGAACTTACTTGACTGAAATTTTTAGTTCTTTTACAAGGATAAGATTCTCTGTCCCACACATATTTCTTCCAGATTTGCAGGATTTCCTAAGAACTCTGCACCAGCTTTCAAGATAGGACTGGCACAAGAGAAGGCAGCAGATGTCCTATTTGGCCTTCCCTAGAAGGTGGAGTTATCTTATGTTCTTGGAAGTAAAATTTCACTCAGAAAAGCTTCTAGAGCAGTTCTGGTCTAAATTGTTTGAATTATTGGCATATAACCAACTGGCAGAATTAATCTCTCCATATTGTGGCATTGCTAACTGTATGTAATAGAGTGTATGAATCTGCTATTACTTGCCTCATCAGAATAGTTGTAATTTTCAGAGCAGCAAGTAAATGAACAAAGTGCAGGAGGTTTTCCTTCTGGATATTTAACTTAAAGACTGTCTTTAGAGGAACTATAAAATCCATAAGAAGCCAAGAATCCATAACTGTTACCATGAAACATTTAATTAAGGAACATAAAGGTTTAAAGATGGTGAGAAGGAACATTTTCACTGATGATGTTACACTCTTATCAGGGACATCTAAAACAACTGACTGGAACTCCATTCCAAGTATGGGCATTGGTGCTTATCCTGCAAGAAATACTTCATTTTAAATACCTTAGCTATTTCATAAAATTCAATTTTTTTTTTACCTACCTAAGTCAACATATAAGTATGTTAATATATTTATGCAAATATGTTCATCCTTAGGTGTTTGCACCATCAAGATTTCTTGACAGTGTACCTTCAATTACTTAAGTGATCACAGAGGCATTCATTAAAATGTCATTTTTCTTTATATTCACCTTAAAAAGACATGATCCATAAATGATTCATATCTTTTTCCCCAAGTAAAATATAAATAAAATATAGAATACTAGCTTTGAAAACTTACAGCATTTAAGCAAAGCTGGTGGTATTCGCTTTATTGAAGTAATTGATAAAACTTTTGACTTATTTGTTAGTAAGCTTATCTCTGCTTTGTAAATGGAAAACAAAAATCTAAGGACACAGTACAATTTGACCTTAAGTATGAGTCTCCTAAATTCAGTTTTATTTTATTGGATTCCATAGAGTTCTGGTGCTGCAAAGTGCACTGTGGAGTCAAGAATCAGACACTTGTGACTATGAGGATTATTCTGATTATTCATTGAAGCAACAGATTCTGTAACAAAACACTTCCAGATAGTGATCTTAAATTGTATGACTCTAACATGGGAGATGATTCTAAGGAGCTCATGTCCCCTTGCATGAACAATCACTTTGGCTTAACATGTTTCTGTTGGAATAGAAAGGTACAGAAAAGCAAAAAAAAAAAAAAAATTGTTTGACAAAACAATAGACAAACAAAAACCCAACAAAAAATGCCCACAAGCCACTGTGTCCTATGGGCTAGACTTGGAGGACTGCACCTCACAGAATGAGATGTTGGAGTTCATCTCAGAGAAAGGTTCAGTGTGTATTAGGTGACTGCATATACAGTAATGAAAAGCACAGTCCAGAAATTGGGCTTATACTAAAATAAGAAAGTGTAGAGTTGCAAGTTTTCTAAGACTGTTTGGTAATGAAATGCAATATGATACCTAATAACCTTGAACAAAATGTTTGTCATTATTTTGAGCTAAGAGGGAGAATTAGTTCATGGTAATGCCCCACGGTTATATTTTTAATTTGTTTATTTATATGGCAGAAGACATTTGAGATATTTCAGAGTGACTTTTTTGAAGAGTTTTAATTTAACTGGAAATTTTGAGGCTTGAAATTTTTATTTCAGCTTGGGAATAAAATGGATGTTAAAGCATAAAGTTGGTTCATGCAATGATTGTTTTAATTTTCTGTATTATTCCTTAAAAATCAGCTAACATGCCACATACTATATGTGGGAGTGCTTCTCTTGTCTTTCACACAGCATCAGAGTTTATACCTGTGCAAAGAGTGTGCAAGGCTACATTTGCCATTCTGATTTAGAAGCTCTTCATATTTACTTACTCAAATGTAAACAGTAACTTGAGTGCAAAGCACTTGACCCTGCGCTCAGAGAAACAGAGCTGAAGTGGCAAATGGGATTAAGACAAGAACAAATTTGTATCATGGAATTTCTTCCAGATTATTTCACCTGATGTCATAAAAAAATTACCTGACAAGGTGTTCAGATATACACATTGCCTAGATCAAAGTTCTGGCTAATTGCTTTCCAGTAAGATGTATTAAAAATTACTAAAGAAACATAGTTCCTCCTGTAGGAAGAAAGTATTACTTTCCTCAGTAAACCTAAGTAATATTCTCCTTACAGGCACACAAGGTAAATCTTTGCAGAAGTAGGTATATTTCACTGGATTATTTTAATGTGTTCTTGCTGAAGAATGTCAAGATATTTCTTTAGTTGAAAGGTGGCTCCAGAAATGCACGATGCTTAGGCAGTATCTGTAATACAAATCATGAGAAGCCTGTATTTTAATGGGCACTAATTTATTCTGAATTTATGATGTATCACAATCATTAGAAGGAAGATGCTTCACATTACTAGGTGGAGAATGAAGTTTCTGCCAGTGGCAGGTTGTTTTATTTCTTCACAGCAGGTAAAAAACCCCTCCCTTGTTCGAAAGCCATGCAAATACTATCTTCAAGTGCAACAGGGTGGGACTAGGTCACCAAGCCACTTCATATTGCTTTTTGAAGCAGAGCTAAAATACTCCTTGTTCATGTAAGCAGACCCAACCTAGACTTGCCCACCCACACATTTTCAGAAAACCTTGTCTATGGAGGTGTATCCTCTGCTGCTACAAGGGAAAGGACCATGTAGAGAATGTTATAAACATTGTTTCCTCTCTAGTCCAGCCAAAATGCAAATGCCATAAAGGCCTTTGTTCAAGTCCCTCATAATATATTTCTTTTCCATTGTCCAAGCCCCAGGCTTCTTCTACTAGTTTTTCATGACTCTTTGACTCCTAACTTGGTCATAATTTATGATAATTTTGGTTGAGTCTACAAAGTAAATGACAAGTGACAATACACGGAGAACACTAAAAATTTGAAAGATCATCAAGTAAAGCTCTTTCTAATGTAGATTCTAATGTAGGAAATCTAGAAGTGACAGCTCAATGGCAAATTCAACTCTGATGAGAAAAAAATATATGAGGTGGATATGGGAATACGCAGAGATAAACTGAACTACTCAGATGTAAAGATCTTAAAAATGTATCTGATTTCTCCTTCAGTATTACTGGATAGAGTTATTCTGAGTCATGTATTTGGCTGTAGAAGGCTAGAGAGATGCAAGGAAAATAGAATGAGGAGAGAAGAAATTAGAAGCCACTCTTAAATTATTGATTAATCAGTAAATATTTTCCTGAATATTATTTTTAGAAAGCAGTTAAATTTGGGTTGTCTTAAATTTAAGCAAATTGGAAATAGCAGGCTCATAAAATGGTTGGGCTGGAAGTCTTTGAGAATTTTGTATGTGTTGACTGAGTTGTCCTCAAAGTTTCCACTTCTTTTAGCATGTAATAAAGGCTACTAATTTGAGCACATTTGCAATGAAAATGCATTGAAAAATGAAAAACATCACATAAATCTTGTTACTGTTTTGGATCAAGAGTTATTTTGACAACTTTTGGCTGTTCATTATTCTAATTTTGATTTTTTTTTTTTATCATGTTTCTAGGCATTTAAAAGTTTATATTGCTTTTAGTCTTTTTGACCAGGAAGACAATTATTCAGCGTTAGTGTACATATTATTCTATAGTTTAACAGATTTTTCTCAATATGAACACATTATTTTTTCACTTGTTTGAAAACAGGGGAAAAAACAAAGTAAATGAAGCTTCACAAAGATTCTCAGTTTTAATTGGCAACTGAATGTATTTTGAAAAATAGTGGGAAAAATGTAATTTCTGTGTCTATTATGATCCCATTAATACACTACTACTGTCTACACTTACACTCTAAATAGGTGCCAAAAACACAAATAAATTCCCTTCTCCCTTCTGGTTTTTTTTGTCATTTCTCTTCCCCTCACTCTTGCCTTTTCCCCTTTCCCTCCCTGTTCCCATTCCCTCAGCACATAGGGAAATACATATTATTAAATATTTATTATATTACTAAATATAATATTTTATTATCAAAATATTTAGAAATGTTCTAATTTATGGTTTGTAAAGGAATTTGGGAAATTGTCTCACTTAGGCTTCTAAATGTTAGCACTGAAAGCCACCAAATTTCATTGGATATTATTAAAAGAATGTAATTAAAAGATTAAATAATGATTTACCTTTTTTTTCTAAAAAATAGTGTTTAAGCCTGATGATACTAATGTGTTAAATGCATCTGGAAATAATCTTACAATGTTATTGACAATGGCCTAAATTTGATTACTTCTCTGGACACTTCCAAGTTATGAATACATCCAGATTTATACTTCTCATCACATTTATTCTAAGTATGTAGATGAGATTTAATGATCCACTCATGATCCATAAGTCACAGTAAGTGGTCCACAGAAACATCATAGGTAGTAGATTCAGTATTTTCAACTTGAAGTTTAATTATACAGGGCAAAATTGGGACCAGAAAGGAATATGATAGAAGAACAACTGAAAAAAAACAAGTGTTTTATGCTTTCTCTGAAATTACATATTATTGTCTGTAACAGTATATAAGGAATCATTTCCAAGTTGAGTTAGTTATAATATTATTCTAGAAGAAAACAAATAAACTGTAGGATGAGGTGCAGGATGAAAATGAGATATTGTATGAACTTTATTATGATGAGCAACTTGTAGAAGACAGAGAAATCCAAATGACAATATTAATCTTAACTGAAGTTGGCTGAACTTTTCAGTTCAGATAATGAATGCATTATCTGAAAAATGTACTGATTTGAGTTGGAGACAATATACCCTATATTCCAAAGAACTATTCAATAGCCTGGGCTATTGTATTTGTTACGACTTTTTCTCTCTAAAATTCTGCTAGGCAGAATTGACAAAGTTAATTGTTCTGCTTCCAGGAAAAGTAGCCAGGGATTTTTAAGTAGGGGTATAAAAATAATGACTGATAATAGGGAATACTAAATAGGAAGTGGCAATTAATGAACATTTACAAATATTGTGTTCACATGTGCATACATGGATTTTTAGAAGACAGTCATTCCTCAAAGAGGAAGGAAGTAAGAAGAAAATGAAAACCTTTGTAACTATGCAATAACATGGTTTACGAAAAGTGTCTATGAGGAATTAAAATAAATATTTGCATGAACTCTTCAGTTTGGTTATTCTGTGGTTTTTTTATTTTGATTCTTTGATTCAGACAACTGATTCCCAACAGTTGTCTCTTAGATTAACTACATATCTCTTATTTTCAAGTTGCTATATTTATAATTGTTACAGTGGTAGAGTGTAACCTCTGCCTTTTTTTTTCAGTTTCATAATCTTCAGAAAATCACCCCGCCTTTGTAACAGCAGAATATACAGAACTTGTTTGGCAATCTGGTTCACAGTTAGCAAGCTGTAAAGACAAGTTTGATAGCTAAAAATTGTAACCTGCTTTGGAAAGGCACAAAGTACTGAATACTAAGTCTTCAATGAGAAATTTCCAAGTTCTTTTAAAGTGAAAGAATGAGTTCAGAAGGTTTCAGGTGAAAAATACTTATATATGGGCTAAGTGCCTTCTATTATCCCTGGAAAAAAACAACCCATTTTTATCATTGAGTCCATCAATCAGATGAGGGAAAGCATTGGGTATTTTTGGTTTTATGAGTGTCTCTGTGTGAGCATGTAGTCTCCATGTCTGACCATAACAGCTCTTTAACAGAGACAGAAAAACTATTAGATAGAAATACTGGTTAGCTATAAGTAAACCTCTAATTTCTGATTAGTGCTAATTTCCCTTTGTTCCCTGAAAGTAGACCTAGTAGGGTTTTTTTTAAATATTCAGAAATGGGATGCTTTCTGTTCATGTGCTCAAACACAGAATTGAACTTAGGCTTTCATATCAGCCATCCATAGAGAAAGAATGATAACACTCCAAAGATGATATCTCTAAAAAGACCCGACTACACATTTGCATGAGAACATTTGCGTTATGACTCATGAAATACCTTAGAGTTATGCCTCATGACATTCCTAATGAATCCCTGAAAGAAAGGGAAATTTAATTTATTATTACCTTCTATAGTGTATACTGCTGTAGATAATTACATTTACTAATATTTATATATTAGTATTATTATCTTTTCTGTATTTCCAGGAGGGAATAGTGAATAAGTCCTTGTTTGGTTTTTCATTTGAAGGAGAAGTTGCTTTTAATGGCACGGGTTCATTGTGCATTTAACAGTAATATTATTTAAGTGAAATGCCCACACATTTTTTGAGTCAGAAAAGCTATTTTAAATTTAGAATCATGCAAGCCTATGACATCCTGAGGACTTAATTGCTGTTAAATACTAAGCTTTAAAATTCATTGTCTTTTCTTCTGCAGAAAACTTTCATTAATTTTTCCCAGTACCTCATTACTTGCCACTTGCCAGTTTTCTAATGTTCTTGTTGATACATTACATGCTCAAGTTACAAGCTGGTTGCTTTGGTTTTCTGTGGAGAAATTAACATTTTTCTGAGAAGATTATTTGCAATGCACATATCATGCACTGATGCTATTTCCAGCTATCCCCTTTACAGAGGCATGCAGGCCATTGTTGGAATAATATGTACTTGGTGTTACAGTGTCTCTGTTTACAACTCTCTTATAGGTGCTTTTGTTCCATCTCATCATTAGCTTGTTCTCTCCTTTCTTCTTTCTTGTTTCTTACCCTTTTCTAAGTTGAAAGACTAGTTTTTGAAAATATGTATGCATGGGCTTCACTCTCTACTCAGTGATATTGAAGGTAACAGGAAACCAAATACAAGAAAAGCTTTAAAAATACTGAAAGGTCTTTCTGCATCTGATTTCTGTTAATAATAAAGATGTCAATGTGAAATTTGGGCAGTTAATTTTGTGACAGTACTTTTTTAGTCAATGACCATATATGTTTCTGAAATCTGCTGAGTGTTCAGTAGCTCATAGAATTACACTTATTTCCTACTAAATATGATGAAGTTTTATACTTCTCGTTTCAAAAAAAGTCATAATTTATCTTAAAGTCTTCTGCATTTTGATCAAGTGTTTTAGTCTTTCATGAAAAAAATTCTGCAGCACAGCATGCAAAACATAATTAATATAAACCATTGATGCATATCCATGTAAATAATAATCAGCATGGCTACTCCTTGATTAAAAAGTGGGCATTTTTCCAACTTTTAAAAATTCACAGTTATAGAGCAATTTGCTAACTTGAAGACATTTTCTAAATTACGTGGCCCATAACTCCATACATATTTGCGCCCTAATGAACAAGAAAAAAACCTGCCAGCCAAACAAGAGCTTTAATCAAAATATGTAAAGCCCTTGATTCATGTCTCTGATGTATTGCTAGAAAAAAACAAAATACCAAAGCAGATCAAGGGTTTGTGATTCCTCCATAAAAGCAATACATGCAGGGCAAGTACCAGCACCACTGATTGCTAATTTTGTTTCTCCTGAACATTTCAGGAAAAAACCAGCTTATATTTGTAGTCAGACATATGTGTTTCTGACTTGAGCACTTCATTTCAAAACTTGGAGACATAACCGTTTTGGGAGGAGGAACCACGAGGAAGCAGCTGGAGTGCTTCGCACTCTTCCATCGGTCAAGCTCCTATGTGTAACCACACACACAATTACTGCATTTCTTATATATCTCCTAAGGAATAGATGAAGGTCAAATTAATCTTCATTAGAGATTAAAAGATAAAAACTTGATAGCATACAAGGCCTCTTCAGGACACAAGTGAGAACGTGAGCATTTAGGGTAATGACACTGAGAGCAGGGGAAGTGGAGAGCAAGGTTTGATGGATAGTTGAACGAGTGAGTGCATCGTCCCTGGCAGCTTGAGCTTTTAGCTGCTGAGCTCTCCCAACTCATAGATTAACAACCCTAACTCAGTGTTACACATTTCTGTTTGGTGGTATTTGCTGCAAGTGCATTTTTTCTCATTGTCAGTGTTACTTTGCCAGGGTTTCTGTGTTATCTAGGTTTATGGAATCGGTGCAGCCAGTTGTAAATGTTATATGAAATGGAAAAAAAAAAATACAGCCAAATGCGCAGAGGAACTACAGAGAAAACTTTCCAACAATTCTTGAACTAATTTACCTTCATTGCTGTTACACAAATACATAGGATGTGTCAGAAATGCAGGTTACCATTCCCAGAAACATGACAAATACAAATATACAAAATAATACAAAAATAGTTGAATGACATTTTAATATTTTTTTTCTGCCTAAAGCCTGTCCAAGAGTACTGAAAGAATTTAGCCAAAGGTTTTTGAATGAGAGATAGTATTGTCACAGAATGCGTAATATTTTGACTTGGTCCTCCTTGAGAAAAACAGCATATTTTGTAAGTATTTTCCAAGTTAATGAACGGGTTTTAAGCATTTTGAGTTCCTTTTCCTCTGAATACCAGAGATAGGATTCCAATAGTAGTACTAAGTACTTGCTTAAAGCCTTTGTGATTGGAGGAGTTTTTGTTAGAAGGCTTCATATTTTATTAAAAAAAAAAGGAAAGAGAAAAAGAAAGTTGGGCTGATCTTAGCAAATAGTTTATACTAATATTAATTCTTGGAGCTCCTTGGGCTTTTCTAGCCTTCTAGGAAACAGAAATAAAAGATAAACCTTGACTGGAAAGACAGCTGCATTGACTCTGCAGAGCAGATGGCTGAAAATGTGTTTAAACCACTTGACTTGACAGGATGCAATCTACAATGTAACATTAGTGCAATTTGAGGTATTATTACATTTATTTGCAACTTCTTTCAGCAATTCACTTCATTTAAATAAATGTCATAGTGTTCAGACTGAGTCATCCCATGTTGCTTTGGGTTGATGACACTATGAACACTGTAATGACATTGTCAATATATGTTAAAAAAAATTACCTTTTTATCAGGAAAGTTTATCTCTAGTTCCATACTAAAATTCATGGAGGTAGCAAAATAAAAAGCATAAATGCTCTGGCAATATGCAAAACGAGCAACAGAATGATCTTTAATTATATCACTGTATTACAACAGTGAGAAATCAAGCTAGGACAAATGGAGCAGCTCCTCCTAGAAGCTAAGGCACATGGAGAACAGGGAGGTGATTCAGGACAGCCAGCATGGCTGCACAAAGGCAAGTCCTGCCTGACCAACCTATTGGCCTTCTATGAAGGAGTGACTTTATCTGTGGACAAGGGAAGGTTTACAGAAGTCATCTCCCTGGATTTCTGTAAATTCTTTGACCCGATCCCCCACAACATCCCTGTCTCTAAACTGGAGAGAGATGGACTTGATGAGTGGACTCTTAGATAGATAAGGAATTGGTTGGACAGCCACATCCAGAGGGCTCAGGGTCAATGGCTCAGAGTCCTGATGGACAACTGTGACACATGCTGTCCCTCAGGTGTCTGCACTGGGGCCTTATTTAATATTATAGTAAATTATAATATTTAATATCTTCATTAATGACAGGGATGAAGGGATCAAGTGCACCCTCAGCAAGTTTGCAGATGACACTGAGCTGAGTGGTGCAGTTGACACACCTGAAGCACAGGATGTCATCCAGAGGGACCTGGACAAGCTGGAGCAGTGGGCCCAAGGGAATCTCATGTGGTTTGACAAGGCCAAGTGCAAGGTGCTGCACCTGGGTCAGGGCAACCCCTGGTATCAACACAGGCTGGGGATGAACAGATCAGAGCAGCCCTGCTGAGAAGGACTCGGGGGTGCTGGTGGAGGAGAGGCTGGACACAAGCCAGCCCTGTGTGCTTGCAGCACAGAAAGTCACTTGTGTCCTGGGCTGCATCAGAAGAAGTGCGGCCAGCATGGCGAGGAAGGGGATTCTGCCCTTCTGCCCCTCTGCTCTGCTCCGTTCTGCCCCTATACTCTGCAACCTGCAGTGCTGCATCCAGCTCTGGGGCCCCCAGCACAGGAAGGACATCGACCTGTTGGATCAAGTCCAGAGGAGGCCACCAAGATGATTAGATGGTTGGAGGATCTCTCCTGTGAGGAAAGACTGAGAGAATAGGGAAAAGAGGGCTGTGGGGTGGCCTAATTGTGGCCTTCCAGTGCCTGAAGGGAACCTACAAGAAAGATTGGGAGATACCTTTTGCAAATGACCTTAAAGGGTCAGAAACAAGATGACTTTTAAAGTCCCTTCCAACCCAGGCCATTCTATGACTGTGATGGTATGATTTAGTTCCAGCCCCCCTGCCACGGGCAGGACACCTGCCAGTAGACCAGATTGTTCAGAGCCGCATCCAACCTGGCCTAGAATACTCATGGGGAGGGGGCATCCACAGCTTCTCTGGGCAACTCCTTCCAGTGCCTCACCAGCCTCACAGGGAAGATTTTCTTCCCTACATCTAATCTAAATGTACTCTCTGCATCCACAATTTCTCTGTGCACAAGTGCAAGTAAATGCTCTCTTGAGCCATTGAGATAGAACTTAGGTGTCACACTATTATAGATTTTGTATGAAACATCATAAACAGCTCCAAAATGCATGTTCCCATCTCTGCTTACACAGCTGAAATGACTTTTGCCATCTTTCCCTTGGCATAATGACAAACAATGTGAAAAGTGGCTATTTTTTCTTTTCTTCTGAAGCTCAGCCCTTCCTGAGACTGTTTTTCAGTGGCACTGGTCACAGTTGCTGTCTTATACCTTCTCACAGCCTGGTCATTTGCCTGAAACAAAAAGATAGAAAACAAAAATACAGCTGTGAGAGTGTTAGCATATTATGATAATGGTCTTAAATTTGGTTTAGGGAGTATATAATCTTTTGTGGCTGATGGTTTGTAGGTGTTAAGGGAGAGATCAGAATAAATATTCTTGTGGGTCTCCTGACTTAACATCTGTTATGCAGTTACTTCAGGCTTCAGGAAAGCAGATACAGAGATCCTTTAGTGCATTAACATACATTAATGTATAGCAAGATTTTGGCAGTTTAATAGTATTTAAACAGTTTAATCTTCCTTCGTCTAAAAAGAAAAAATACACAAGGAATATAGACCCATGCTGGCACTTGAGCATTGCTTAAATAATAGTACAAGATGTTAAATGTGACTGAAATTTGTATAAGGCTATAAAACATATGATGGCAGGCAAACAGCTGGAATTTATGTAGATTCTATGTTAAGGTATGAATATGCATTATTTTATGAGACTTCATAACCAAGTGTATGCACAGATGTCAGAATAAAATGTTTAACCTACTTATCACATTGGAAGAGTTCCTAGACACTCAGGGAGCTTAAACTTGCTTTCTGGCTTATAGAACAATTAATATTTCTCACATGCACAAATTTTAAATCAAAATACTGGAATAGCCATAAAGAAAACCTCAAATTAAGTGGAGATTAATTTCGTTGTAAATACACATAATTAACTTAAAGAAAATATCTCAAAGACAGTATTGTGTTTAAGGGTTTTTTAATTCATCATACATTCCAGATTTATGTCATTTGGAAGTATAGAGTCAGTCTCAGACATCTTTGCCTTTCCTCTGGTGTCTGTATCTACTACCTACCTACATTAATACATCCATGTTTGAGCTCAGCTATTGGGTCTTGTAGGTGAAGCTAACATTAGGTGCTTTCATCTGGAAAGCTGTAACTTACAGTGCCGGTCTAACTGCCACAGTGAAGATCTGCAGAGATGCAGTTTTCTTGTTCCTGATGAGGAACTGTCTGTTAACAAACACTAAACAAATTTTTCATTTTCAATTTTGCAAATACTTCCATCTCATCACAGGAAGAAGAACTGGAAAATCATTTTAAAAATAATTTTAAAAATGATTATTTTGATATCTCTTAAGTGAATACTGTTACTGTGTTTAGCAACAACAATTATTTTTTTTTAATTGCCTTAGATTTAATTTATTTTCAAAATTATAGCTGTTACTTGATCTCGGAATGAAACTTTGAGTTAAAAAGAGATTTCCAGTTAAAAGGGTTTTTTTTTCTTTTGAGTCAGAGGAATTATTTATATTGTTTACATATTGCAAAAGGGCTTGCTTTCTAACGCAAACATGAGCCCAACCACTGATTTTCGAAACGTAGCTCTATAAATAAAAATAATTGTGTTTCACTGCTTTCTTCATATGGTCTCAAAGGGGAAAGCCTTGCTTGTCACAGTTCTGCTTAGTGATTCCCCTCAAATGGAAATGAAGAAATGTTAGGTATGTCATCATATAAGCTGTCAGTTAATGTTTTAGTGCTTCATAAGTGTTCCAAAGTCTTTTAATAAATCACAGGGCTGTTGTCTGTTTGGGTGTCCATTCCATGCTGTGGATATTTAAATCTGTTGGCTTCAATATACAGTTATGCTTAAGACTCCTGGGGACTCAAGCTATTTGATGAATATACAAACTGAGATCCAAACATCACTCAAATCTTTGCTTTCCAGTCAAGTTAATTTCAAGTTGATCTCTGTATTCATGAGCTGTTAGAAAAGACAGACAAGCACAGGCCAGTTCTATTGTAGAAGCTTATTTCCTTAAGGAAGGAAGCTAAAAATTGATCATTTGGCATATCCTTAAGACTTCTGTTGTGGATATGCAAATAGTAATTAACATTTGCAATCTATCAATAATAATACTGTAATACATTTAAGGTAATTCGAAGAGTGAAGTCCAAAATATAACTGTGCCTATGAAAGCACACTTAAATTTCATTGGATTTGGCTTTTCACAGCGTGAAGTTTATTCCTTTAGATATTTATAAAAACAGACACTTAAAACTGTCACCAGTACAGTGAATAACTTGCAGTGGACTCAGATGCAAATCAAGGTGTTCAACTTCATGCTAGGTGCCAGCTCTATCTTAAGTTTGAAATGCTTTGCTTTTTATGATGTTGGGGTTTTGGGGTTTTTTTTTGTTGTTGGTTTTTTTTGTTTGTTTTGTTTTATTTTTTAAAATTTTTGTATTGGATAAGTTTCATTATTGCAAAAGTAAGACTATTCGTAATGGTTTGGGCCAAATATAGTGTAATCAGATGCTATGCAGGTTTACCTAAAGAGCTTTGACAACCTCTTAATCTTGATATGTAGCACACCATCTATTCTAGCCATGGTTGTTCAAAAACATATAATGTATGTCATGCTAAATTGCACGTTAGCTGTTTGGTTAGTATGAATGTAATTATGCCATAAACTGAATTGCAATTGAAACTGAAAAATGAACCTGCAGCAATATTTTAAAAGTTTATAGGTCTTTATGCTAAACCACATTTTAGATTTTCCCGGACAGCCTATAGTCATCTTACTGCCATTAACACTCCCCTTTTGATGAGGCAAGGGAAAACAAGTCTCAGGGGCCAGAGATTTATGTTCTGGTTTGACAATATTTTTAAGCCCGTGTGTGGTTCTAAGTGGGGGTGCACGACATGCTGCAGTATTAAGTAATTTTAGTCTGCTTGCCAGAAGCTTCCTCCTGCTCTGTGGAGTTTTGATACCAGTCTCATACGTGAAATTCTTCAGTCCTTGCACTTTCAAAACTTCCATTGACCAATCTCGGTATTGATTGTTCGTGAGCTGTAACAATCTCTCTTGCTTGTCTGATGTCTTTAATCTTTTTATCCATCTCCATAACTAATCAATATTTATATTGTCGTGGAGGCAGTATATCCACATCGAGTCTTGTGTCTGCAAACTCACAGAGTTTGTTTATAAGACAGATTGGTATAGAAACAATTTAACATTTTTCCAGATGGAAGAGTAAAGCATTTCAACATGTTGTAAATACAAAGATAGAGTTACCTGTTACCTGAAATTGCATTTTCTTTCTACCAACAGGTCCCATAAGCAGCATTTTGGTGAATAAGTATGGTAGCCGGCCTGTGATGATAGCAGGGGGTATCCTGTGTTCATTTGGAATGATTGCATCCTCTTTCTGCAATAGTGTCCTTGAACTCTACATATGTATCGGTGTGGTTGGAGGTAAGAGTCCTGTATAAGGTTATATTATGTTATGTTATATTGAACTATTTCTAATATTGTTCTACAAATAAGCCTCACTGATCAAGAGTTTTTTGTGTACAGATGCAATCCAAGAAGGCAGTAAGATCTGTTAATTTCAGCTACCTGAAATTAACTGGTATGATGTTGAATTTTTTCTAGGATAATACAGAAAAAACTGATGAATTTATTCAATAAATACTGCATATATGAATTCACATTCATTGTTTTAGCTTTCAATCATGTTGCACTGCAAACAGGGTGGCAGAGGCTAGCCAAATTCTAGTAGAATTGTGAAAGCTTGTACCAGCTTCCTGTAGGTCTGTACATACACATACCATCACAGAAAAGTATAACAACTTTCAGTTCAATAGTTTTCTGTTTAAAATCACCCAGGGTCAATCACCAAATAAAATTATTCATAATCATCTATCAAAGGTCTGAAGTAATGAAGTAAAATTATTGTCATGCCAGTAAATTAAAGAATCTCCTTATCAAAAGTTGTGGATTTTTTTAAAATTCCCATCTCTGAATAAGGAAGGAGAGGTGCATATTGGCCGGTAATAAATGAATGAGATAATACTTGAATATTTGAATCTTCCTTTATGCTGGAACTAAAGGAGTCCTTCTTTCTTCAGTGATTAGTCCTTAAATCTCTTATTTTTGACATCCTAAACCTTGTACCTACTGAAAGAGTAGAGTCAGAGTCCAGGAATGGGCCTATTAGGGAAGAAAGCATCTCTCCTGTACCATCAAGCAGATCCATATCAGAGCTTATAGCTTAGATGTCTTAATACAGAGAGAAGGCCTAGAGGTTCAGCTTAGGGTTGTTTATACACTCAGCTGATGTGGATGGGTGGCCTGCTCCCATGTATGTCCTTTACAATTCCTTTATAATGACCTGGGGAAGGGGAACTGAATGTGCTGGAAAATAATTTGCCATTTTATGTTCCAGTTTTGCAGACAAGTTCGATCTTAAATAGAGTTGGAAATAAGAAATTAGGAGATTTATGCATTTAAATAAACCCTGCATTCATTGTAGCTGAGGTGACATTTAATAGCTTTTGTCAAATGAGCCAAGAGAGAATTGTATTATACCTTAGCAAATATAAAAATGGTGAGTCAAGGCACTGATACCATCATTCTTCTGTATGTGATTCCTCTGTCTCTATTACTGCTGAAACAGAGCAAGGAGTTTTGGCTTTCAATGCAGTGCTACAGGGGGAAAATGACCAAATGCCACCCTGACACAGTCTTGGTTTTAACCCTCGCAGACAGCAATGAGGCTGTATTTCATTCTCTGATGCTAGTTGGTTTCTGTACTGAGAATCACTGGATTGGATATTGGTCATTTTAAAAATAATTTGAAAGAGGTGGGGTATGCTTTTCACTGCATGACCTGCAATAATATTGTCTTTTATGTGTTGTTTAGGTCTGGGTTTAGCATTCAACTTACAGCCTGCCTTGACCATGATTGGCAAGTATTTCTATAAGAAGCGTCCCATCGCTAATGGATTGGCGATGGCTGGAAGTCCAGTGTTTCTGAGCACATTGGCACCTCTCAATCAATTCCTCTTTAATGCTTTTGGCTGGAAAGGAAGCTTTCTTATTCTGGGAGGACTTCTTTTGAACTGCTGTGTGGCTGGGTCACTTATGAGACCTGTTGGACCAAAAAAAGTCCCTCCTATGAAAAAAGATGTTGAAAAAGGCACAGGAGATTCTGCCTTGCACAAAAACAACAAGAAGTCTTGTTGGCAAACTATGAATAAGTATCTAGATCTGTCCCTCTTCAAACACAGAGGGTTTCTGATATATTTGTCAGGAAATGTCATTATGTTTATTGGTTTCTTTGCTCCAATAGTATTCTTGGCTCCTTATGCCAAGCACAAAGGAATTGATGAATATTCTGCTGCGTTTTTGCTCTCGATCTTAGCCTTTGTAGACATGTTTGCTAGGCCTTCCATGGGACTTGTAGCAAACTCCAGGTTTATCCGGCCAAAGATTCAGTATTTTTTTAGTTTTGCTGTCTTGTACAATGGTGTCTGTCATATCTTGTGCCCTCTGGCAAAAAATTACACTGGCTTGGTGATATATGCTGTGTTTTTTGGGTTTGCATTTGGAATGGTTAGCAGTGTTCTTTTTGAGACATTGATGGACCTTGTTGGAGCTGCCAGATTTTCCAGTGCAGTGGGACTCGTCACCATTGTGGAATGTTGTCCTGTGCTCATAGGCCCTCCTCTAGGAGGTAAGAATCTATTTCTTCCTATTTTTTCAGACATTACAGCATAAACTTGCAATGTAACGTTGAATTAATATAAACATTGTTCTTTATGTTATTTAATGGTTTCACTGTGACTAGAAATGTACTGTAACAGCCTGATAGTAAAACGTAACTGCATCAGTTACTTTTCTCCAACCTAGGGGCAGCTTGAAGAGTGCTCACTTACGCTTGCTTAAACAACTTTAATTTGTCTAAACAGAGAGAATCGCCATTTCCAGAGAGAAAAAAATAGCAGGAAGGTGTCAGAAGGAACACAGGCATGCTCAGTTGTTCAGGCAGGGTGTGCACACAGTGGGATTCCATCATGGTGCTGTGGAGCATTGCGCCCTGGCATGATTTCCCACCCTATCTCTGCTCACAGCCAGTCCTTTAGCCTGTTTCTGTAGCCAAAAGATACAGGCAAGGCAATTCAGAGTGTGAACTGGCTGAAAGATCAGTGTTGCCAGCCTCTCTCTTTCAAGTGTAAAGGGAGCTTAAAGGGAGCTTAAAGGGAGCCTAGCTGTACAGCTTAGACTATATTCGTAACACTTGGGCTTCTAGCAACAAAAATGATGAAGTACAGAAAGTGTTTTCTGTTTGCTAGCTTTTTAGTCAGTATTCAGCTGATAGTAAGCTTTGTATTATTGAGATTTCTGCTGATATAAGATATTAAAATAGATGCTCAAATTTTATTGAGAAGCATTGGTGTGTATCTTGGTGTGTGTGTGTTGCAGTATAAGCCCAACAATACAAGAATATAAAGATAGTGAGATTGGCAGCCTTATGAACATATACCATACTCACATTAGCACTGCCTCAGAAGTCAGCAAAATTATGGGTGCCTAAAAGCATTTATACATACAGAAGTACTTCATATTACTCTCAGTATTTCTACAAAAAATAACATTTTTGTGTGCAATTCTAAATATGCCAAAACAATTCCACTCACTTCAGTACAATAATATTTTTGCAAATAAATTTTTAATACTTCTAAAGGCATTCCATAATTTTCTCATCATTTAACAGACAAATCCACTCTGGTAGAGCAAAATATATTCTCACACAGACTCTTTCTATGCCACCTAGTGGGGGGTCTGAGTCTGTAACCACTGGAGTCCAACCTTTTCAGTCAGGCTCAGCATCAACTCAAATCGAATATTTATGGGGCAGTAGCTTCCACAGTTATTTATTTTTCAGTATATTAGGTTTTCTGGAGTTTTGGAAAACATTTGTTTGTGCTATAACACTATGAATAATTGATTTGACTTGTTAAACAGAGGCAACAAAGGGGATGAACACATGGAAAAGCTAAGCTCCAGTTTTGACTACTTCATATCCTTTGAACTAGTATGCTGAAGCAATGCTAATTCAGAATTTTGTTTTTTAAACATTTTTTATGAGACTGCTTATTGATAAAAATCAGCAGACTGCACTATTTACACTAATAGGTGAATTGTACACTGGCAGTGCTATTCAAGCTTTTCCAATATGAGGTTTGTGAAAAAAAAGAAAAGTCTGGAATAATTTGCTGGCTTGTAAATGTGTATCAGGTGAATAGGCTGGCATTATGGTTTCAACTCAGTAAAAGCATCTAAATAGGTACTAAATTGAAGTGTGCAGGTTACCCTCTGAGTTTCAATTATACTGTAGGAAAGTTCAGAGCTAAATACTTGGATATGTGTAAATGTTAATTTGGGAGTTGGGAAAATTTAAAAGGAATGGCTCATAAATTGGAAGAACTGTTATCTTTATTCTCCCTGTCCTGAAGAAATTAATCTCAGCGGTCTGAATGTAAGTTTTAGGTAGAAGGCTCAGAGTTTAAAACTCAGCAGTTGAGCGTGATGGCTGAAGGGGAAAACCTTTCTATCTCTTTCACCAGTCACAGGAAAGCACATGTAAAAAGCAGGCAGCTGATGCAAGGAGACAGCAGCTGAAAAAGGCACATACCTCTTCATCCTACTGTCTTTATGCAGCCTCAGTGAGTGTCAGACTGTCACTCCAAACAATAGGAAACACAATTAGGAGGTGAATAAAATAATACGGCAATGAAAGAATGAAAATGAAAGAGCTGAAAAACTGTCTGTCATTATTCATTAAGCTTTACTTACTTTGTTCTTCAATATTTTTTTATTGTCAGTGTCTTCAATGACAACTGCTATCCTGACTAATACAGGGTTTTTTTAGGAGTTCCACTGTTAGACAACTTTAACATGTTGAAAATGTGTTTCTGCTCCAACTTCAAAACCAAGAAACAGATAGATATTTCTCCAAAGGAAATATGTGGATTATATTTCGTATCCTAATCTAAATACTCTTTTTCTCTCCTCTTGTCTTTCAGGTTGGTTAGTAGATGTTACTGGTGAATATCAGTACATGTATTTTGTCTGCGGAGTAATTGTGACTGTGGCCAGTATCTGGTTGTTCATTGGCAATGCCATCAACTACAGGCTTTTGGCAAAAGAAAAGAAGTTAGAAGATGAGAAGCAGAAAGCACAGAAGAATGCTGACCCAAAGGAAGCAGAACCATTAACAAACAATGAGAATGAAGATGCTTCCAGCAGAGCTGATAAAGCTCTTGAAGATCCATCAGAAAGAGAAACCAATATTTAATCTGAAATATAGCTCAGAAGGCAACGTTTATGACTTCCATTAGGAATCTGTCTTCAAGACACAGGCCAGGTTTTGTGGTAATAATGATCAGTCACAATATTGGATGGGAACAGATTTTTGCCCTATGGCAAGACTCTAAGCTAAATTACTATCTAGAGTTTATTTATTTCAGCGATACAAAATTACAATTACAGAGGTAGTGACTCAATGCAAATTAGTCCATTAATTTTTATCTCTGGACAATCAAGAGACAGGTAAACCAGGCTATAAAGCCTTCCAATGACAAACAGTTTTGTTTCAAAAGTATATCTAATGCAAAAGTATTTCTTACTCTTATTTGGGAAGATGCTTGCATTCCTCTTTAGGATGTGGTTAAAGGCTATTGAAATAATCTGCCCAAACTCTACTTACCACTGATATTAAAGAGAACATAAAGTCAAAGAGACATAATACCTGACTGAAACACACTGAAACATTCAGTACTCTTTTGTATGCCCACTGGATAAAAAATATGGCTGCATAAGCCACAACCATTTATGGATATAAAAGTTAAGGTTAGGAGATAAATAATTGGTGAGCATATCTCTAAAATACATCAAAAAGCTGATTTATAATATATTCTAGAAGTAGTTTCCTCCAGTGATAGCTGATTACATTGTACTTCAATATATACATTTGAATACAAAGTACGTTCAGACCTTGCTAATTCAAGCTAAAATCTGCCTGTACATAGAAGATTTAAACCCAAGATTTACATTTCTAACAAGAGTGGCAATTTGTTTGTTTGATTATGTATTCCTGTGTAGCTGAAGGATCTGGATCGGACAGTGAAGCCATTTTCCTTAAGGGACTAGATTCAGAATGTGCTGATGTCAAAAGGATACTAACCCTTGGCTTTTGTGGCCTTAATCAGCTTCATGACAATGACTTCAAAGTAGATGCTTGGCTTTATTGACAAGTCGTTAGTTGTTTGATGGTTTCCTGAGAGGAGATTTAAGATCTAACTTCAGATCTTTGCAGATAGGTATCTTCATACCACTGCTCACTTCCCTTTCCCAGGAATTTAGTAAAAAGCTACTTCTTTTTTTGTAATGCTGCTTTGAGCAAAAATGCTGTAAAGCACCTTGACAATGGCAGTCTGGAAGCTTTGTATTGACATATCTGCTTTATGCAGGATGTTTAGTCTTGTGTCTACAATTTCATGCAGACACTCATATAAATTAAAATGTACACATTTGTTCCACTTCCTTTAGACAAAAGAAAGCATAAATCTACAAATCTGACTTTACAGAAATCATTTAGTATTGCATTTGAAAGTTAAAAGTGCAAGCTTCTGAAGGAAATATGTGAAATTATTTCTGTTCTATTTCTAGGTAAGGAAAAGTGCTATTCATTTTGGAGGGATGCTTATTAATGCCTTTAGAAATTGTGAAAATTAAGGGTCTGATTCATAAAACATTTAGGCACTGTTTATGCAGGATACACCTACACTCAATTCCAGGAAAAGTATATCATTCATTTTAGTCTTCTAAATCTCAAAAAAGTTGGAAATACATTGGACAGAGAGCTGTGATAAATGCACTCTGAAGTGCCAATAACAAAATTTAAAAATTAATGGTAAAATCTAGTAGATATGGGAGGGCTTTTAAGAAAGTTGTTTCTTAATATTATCATGTTCAATATTATTTTAATTTTTCTTTTAAAATTGTTGGTAGTACTTGCTTTTGTTTTGCTGGTTTATCATCTTATAAAGTTCCACATTAGTGCTGAATTCTTTAATGTTCTCATCACTGTTTTGGGGAGAAACATCATGAATCTACTCTCAGCATGGTACAGAATTTAATACCTGCTTTTTACCTAATTACATTCAGGAAAACCAAGCTTCTCCAACAAATCCTGTAGTTTTTTAGGAGCACCAGAAACAAAATATATGCATTTCAGGGTTTTGGGAAAAAATACTGGTTACATGTTCAGATTTGAGTAGTGTACTGTGTAAAGGGGAATGATTCAGCCCCAGTAAAATTACAGCTCCTCTCCCAACCCCCAGCTTCAGAGAGGAAATAAATACATTGCACCTCCCTCTGAACCTTAGCCTTGCTAGCACCCCATGACATGAAAGCATTGCTCTCTTTTTGGCTGTACAAATATACTGAGTGAATTCCAGGATCTGTGAAGGCCCTGCACGCCCATAGCCAGAAAGTGATGAGTTTCACAGACACTAAGCTTTCATGCAGTGGGGAATATCAGTTATAAATACCGGATTGTGAAAGATGAACTGAAATTTTAGCTGAAGAGTAGTCATCAGGAATATCACTCTGCTCTTGACAGCCACTGATAGAAAGGCAGAGATTATTTGAAAAGAGATTAGTACAGGAGCTGAACCAAAATGTCTGAGGCAACACTGTAGGTGCTTATTATTTCTTTGCAAAAAAGCAGCATGATTAAGAATACAGGGTAGAAGACAACAAGGGTCAACTTTTGACTGAAGGCTGTTAAAAGTTGCTGTTGAGTAAATAAAGGATTCAGAAAAATGATGATAAAAAAAAGTCTCTCAGGAAATATGCAGGCAACTTGCCTGTTCTATGCAGGATCTCAGAATACAAAACAACGTGGCATAGGAAATAAGGGAAAAACAAGGTTCCTCGAGCCATAGACACACCTGACCACCAGTAGCAAAAATTATGTTACTATCTCAGAAGAGATAAAAATTTCTATAAACACTCTACAGAGATGCTACTCTTTCTTCTCTGGTAAATTATGTTAAAAGATAATAGGAGTGCAAGAGCTGTTTTACCACCACTCACCAATGTGCAATTTCTAATCCCATAAGGCAAAATTATGTGGCAGGCAAATGGAGCAATATAAAGTAGGAAGAGTCAAGTGAAACATTTACTTACACCTCTTTCATTACTCTTCCTCTTAATAATAGCAACAAAATAAAACCCATCAGCATACTCTTGATACTACTGAATATTAAATAAGTTAAAATCCAGAGATGAGGGAAGAAAATTGGAACCATATCTATGCAAAAACTGCCTCAAATTAAAAACCTGTGTCTTCCAAATAACAGGTCCTAAAGGGGCAATTGCCTAGTATAGGTAGCTCTTATTTCTAAAAGTAATGATTAAAACAAATTGCCTTGAATCATCTTTATTCTGAGCATCAAAGTAGCAAAATGAGTATACCTTGCCTTCAAACTCCTGAATATCATTCTTACTTGCACTGACCTGTAATTTGTACTGTAAATCATTTCAAGATTACATTTCTGCTTTCAAGATTAGACCTGGGTATGTACATCATCTCTCTAAATTCTTCTGGTTTCTCTTAATTACCTCACCCTCAGTCTGAAACACTGAAGGGTAAGGACTAAGACATTCCTCTGATAAGTGATGAAGAAATGTTCTCAAACTTCATAGCACATGAGTCTCTTATGCACTATAAGAATCTGTAGTCTCTGTCAGTGCAAGCAAATCCTTAATTGGTCTTATTCTCATTTATACTCATGTATGCTTCATTCTTTCAATTTCTCTGCCATTATCACTAAGCCTAATTATCCTCTTTCTCTTCTAGAAAAAATAATGCCAAAATTTGAAAATTAGTAGCAAGGTGTGATAGCATCAATAATATTTTTGCCTATTTAATATCAGGGTTAAATTTAAAGTTGTTTTAAAGTACACATCGTCTCTCTTTTGGGTTTTTTATGTCATACACTTTATTAGCTGGGAAGTTATCCTGTATTGCCCTTTCCAACTCCAGAGAAAGATTCATCACTAATAATTCTCAGTACTATTTCAAGAACGTATCGAAATTTCACACCCTCCCATCTCTCCCCATTTAACTGTGATTGCAGTTAGTTCTGTATTTCCATGAAGTTCAGAAAAGCATATTTTTATATGGAAGACTACAATGATTTCAGGAACATGATTTGTGAGCTGTTTTGACAGAGCTAGGGGAAATCTGACTTCATCTTTAAATAGATTTTTTTAAGTCATGCTGTCCTTATGAGACGAAGTTCAGCTTTACTTACTGCTGAAGTGAAGTGCAGCAATTTTACTGATTTTTGATTCAAAATTCACATGCATTTTAATGGTAGTGTTGCATATCAGTATCCATTGTGCTTAAAAAAACATTTGGCAATGTGTACATGATTGTTCCTCCCAGAGAATTCTCTTAAAAGTTCCCCATCTCCACCATGCCATACTTCATTTTGATGTAACACAAAAAATTTGGACTGGGTATGTAGGGACTTATTTTTAATTCTTTCTTGTTGTTGTTCTTCCTGAAATGCCGCATTAGCCATGTTGCCAAAAGCAACATTTTTCACTTGCTTCTTTCATGTCTGGTTGTGAATATTAGTGGAGAGGTATTACTGGGATACATAAGTTACAGATACCACATGCAGTCAGATTTTGGGCTGCTATCAGGATTTCACTAAACAAAGCCAATCACCACTTTTATAGATGAACATGCTATAAATGACACTGACAATTTTGCCTATAACAAAATGGAATCAGGCAATTTTTGTTAGTTTCTCTATAGATGACTATTTTTCTACTCACAGAGAGGAATATAAAGGGAATTTTAAAATAATTATTTTCAGAGATGGCATGCCAGTTTTAATAAGGCTGTTTGGATTTTTTTGGGGGTGGGTGAACTTCTGATATTTGTGCAAATATATATATAATGAAAGTGCTTGCATGTACTATCATATTTTTGGTCAGAATTTGCATAAGCATTGCTGTGTGATTTCAACATAATTTGCATGCTGTAGTTTTTCAGTTCAAATTTTCCTCATCATCTACCTCTCAGTTGAAGTTTGGAGACTTGCACAACCCTGGAAGAATAGAGTTAACAAAATGCATAATGGTAAAACCTGTACAGAGTATTAGAAAGTCTCCCAAATATTTAAAGCTGCTTACGCTTCTGCTTTTAAGACAGTGCATATGTCTAACCACATCTTTGTACCAGTTGGCATATCTTTATTAAGTCTGAACACTTAACCCATACTTGTAAAGTTTTTGTATCACTGATCTGCTATAAAATCTCAGTGTGTCATTTAGATATCCAAAGTCTGCTCTCTTTCTGTGAGATGCTGGCCCTCCTTTCTTTTTTGTTTTCTTACAATTTCTGAGTTAGGGAAATTAACAAAGTTCATATGTCGAAACAGCTTTTAAAAGTATTACAGAACATTCTACATCCCTGAAAAAAAATTGTGTTTCTGATTTAGAAATAATACCAAATTTTAGCTTGCTTTTCCTTCATGGGGCAGTTGAAGTAGGTATTCACAAAATATTAGGTTGGGGCCAAGGAATAATGACTGTTCTTCACATGCTCTTTACAAAAACAGAGATGATTGTTCCTTCAAAGATATTCTTCAAATCATTCTTGCCTTCTAGGACCTAGTACAAAGACCACTAAAGCCAACATAAAAATACCAATCAAAGAGCTTTATCAGACACTGGAGGTGATCTGGCTTCAGTGGAGGTTTCAGGCTTATTTTCTCCATTCCAAATCTCAGGACTGTCAGATATAACACAGCAAATGCAGGATTTGTTACAACTGGCAAATTTGCTATGCCTGCATAATATTCCTAATGAATCAGTCCCTAAATTAACGCACAGTATGTATTATTTTAACAGTATATGTAAATAAATTTTTAAAAAAATCCCACCATACACTCTGAATGTAAATTATAAAATACAGAGGATATATTTAAATAAATATCCAAACACATCTGTTAACCCCAAAGGAAATTATCTCTTTCCTTTCAAGCCTTCTTTGAGCAGTTTATAACCTTCATTTTTCTTATTTCCAGAGAAAATGGTTTATGTCTTCTGTGAATGTATATATGGACATATATAAGGGAATATATATGCAGATGTGGTATGTGTGTATATACGTATTCCCCTATATATAAAACTCTAATTTATATATATTATATATATTCATGTATATATAAAATATATATAAGGTTTTAGAGTAAGTTGCATATTGTGCCTGATAAATGAAACATAATTGTAAGCAAATAAAAAACTTCCACAAATGACAGAAAAATTTGAAGCTTTTCTGTAAGGGCATATGTTATTTTTGAGTTTCTGCTAGATTTATTTATAGTAGAAATTCATTCAAAAAGCTGCAGTATTACATAACACTGGTTTCCAGCTATGACTCAGTTCAAAGCAGCCTAAGATCACTGAGAATGTTCATTGATGTAGACGGCAAAATCTACATTGTTGGTGAGCTTGGTGGTGGGGTGTTGTTGCTGTGGAAATATTAACTAAATGATCTCTGAATAGGCTGCAACCAACAGACTGAGTTTTCATCTACTGTGGTATGTATGACAAGCTCATACAAAGTATTGGTGGACATGATATTTATGTAACAAGTATGGAAAATGAGGATACTCAGGCGTCTGCAAACAATAATCCTGTTAGATTAATATGTGAAACTGTCCAGAACACTGGTCACTAAAACCACTGACAATTTATCATACCTTTTACAGGTTTTGGTGGTTTTAATTTGTCTGCAAGTAGGCAAGCCCATAAAAAGTCTACATTTGGCTCTCACTCTTTAAAAAAGTTATACCATGAAATTACTGGGAGATTTTTTCCACAGTGGTACATAAATCACTTACATAAATTCCCTTCCTTGAAAAGTGATATAGCTGCATTTTCCACTTACAGCCTACTTGGAAAGTTCACCGTATCTGCAGTTTATCAACAGAACCTGGTATTGCTATGCAATAATTAATAATTAAATATGCAGTAACCATTGTTTTTGACTAATAAAGTTGTTTCTTCCTTTCTGTACTTTGCAATACTGTATGGTTTTTACTTGAATATATTGGCTAGATTTTTTTTTTTTTGACAACCATTTATTAGATAGAGGTGCTATTTATGTTCCAAAGATATAAGAGTGAATGATAACATCCTCTTTCTAGATGCCAAATCCCTTTTTTGACCTGATAAAATTCATTGTTCCTAACGTATATTAACCTTGTAAAATGCTTATGCATTGCATTAAATTGTATTTAAATGCATTTTTGTTCATTAACTTCTATTCCAGGCTTGTACTACTGTGTAATATGTCAAGTTTGTCCATATATATTTATGGGAAATTACAGCGAAAATTGTGTATAATAAGCAATTGGGAGAAAAAAAAAGACAAATGAAAATAAAATTTCCATGTAAAGTTTCTGAAAGGATGTAAATTCTGTTTTCTTAGGCTCCTTAATAGTAAATTATTTACACCTTCAGAGTGTGCAAATATTCATAGATACATAGATTGATTCACTATTCAGTTGTAGCAAAGATCTCAAAATCACTTCTTGTTGCATACAGAAACACAACTTAAAGATTTCCTGTGGAGAAAAGATACTACTAGTAGCAGAACATTGTACCAACCCCTTGCTATTCCTAATTTCAGCATAATTAGGATTTATTCTCATACATAACTCAAATATCATCTGGACAGCAGAGATTTTTTTTCCCCATTACTCGAACTGGGATATTTCTATATTCCATGTATATGCAATGTTACTGCTTGATCACCAATACTCATTTTGCTACAGAAGAGGCTTGAAATAGTGCATGTAGATAAGCCTTACTTTGTATCATCCTTATAAATCTTATCTGTTCCTGTGTTTCTGTCAATTGACTTCAGTCTATGATTGCTTGCCCCAGTTAAATTGTTGTTTTTTACAGAATGTGATTTGATATTTAAAATTAAGATATTATGGGGGTGTTAAAGACAGTATTAGGATACTGTCTACACACCTTTCATACAGATGCATAGTAAGCTACTAGGAAACAAAGATGTAAAAGATGAACTATTGAGTGAGAAAGAATTTTTTCAAAGCAAATGATTGTTATAATTCTAATAACTGTAAAATCTATTTTCAAAGAATTATGCCTACAATCTTTGTGATACAGAAGTTTTGATTCAGCTACCAAAATATGTTTAGATTTTGTTTAGATTATGAACCCTCATAATAGTTGCGTATGTGACTATTTTAATATTAATAAAAATCCATTTTCAGGCATTGACCAAGCAAAAGAATAAAAATAAAGCTAAAAATATCTAGTGGTGAAGTTGTCCCTTTGGAACAACAAACAAGATATGATATTTAACCCTGCTCAAATACATAGCTGGTATCACTTTTGTGCCTAAGGATATGTTGTGTCACTGAATCTGATTGCGTGACTAAAATATATTGCTAAGAAATGGATACTGAATTGAGAAAAATCATTCCTGTTACTGAGGTTTTGTGTTTTGATAGTGTAGTGGCAAGATAAATGGAGACCTCAGTCTGTAGTTACAGCTGTAGTAACAGCTGTTACTGTTTCCAACAAATGTTATTTTATTCTAATAATGAACCCTTTTAACTGCTGGTTATTCCAGGTCGAGTAAATAGATTGCATTTGCCATTGCAACTCAACATTAATAGCTTCCACTGTTTTATTCCTCTGATCAGGACTTTAAAAACATTGTGATTCATTGAAGATCCTAATCTATAAAATGCACTCAACCTTGAACTTGTGTGGGATCTGCTGTGCCAGCCGGTTCCCTAAAAGTCTATGGGACCTGATGGGATTACTCTGAGAATACTCAAAGTGCTGGCTGATGTCAATCCAAGACCTCTATCAATTATTTTTCAAAAGTCTTGGGAATCTGAAGAGGACCCAGCTGACTGGAAGCTGACAAACATCTGTGTTTGCCATAGCACATTATGTCTTGCTCTATCTTCTTATATTACAGATAAGACAGTGCCCTAGAGATCAGAGATACCAACATTATTTTTTAAATATGAAGTCTGAATCATAGGTCAAAGAAAATTAAATTATATATATAGTGAATAGTAAATTAAATATATAGTAATAGTAAATTATATATATATAAAATTGATGATTTTGATTCACTGGTTGAATAAGTAGTTCCATTTCATAAGGTGACCTCTAATTACCAGTGCCCAGTAACACCAAACTGAAAGTCAGTCTTGTTTAAAAAATATCCACTTCTTGAACAACTGGTTTTCTCATGGAAACTTCCTACAGAATCCTATTGTATAACATAATGATGTTCTTACCTCAAAACTTGTATGTGACAATATGATTCTGTCCTTTTTTTGACTAGCATGAGACTTCAATCTTGATGGTTTGTCTGTACAAAGGAACTCTTGACCTAATCCAAAGTTCCACTGTTTTTTCTCACAAGGTATAAAAAAACAGATGATACACCCGGAGAAAATCCAAAAACACTGAGTCAGATTGATATTTTAAGGACATTTTACCCACTTTTTATCCATTAGCACAAATGGATCTTAAAACATCTTGAACTGTACTGTCTTGAATTCAGTTTAAAATTTTATAATTGTAGATTTCATGTATTGTGTGAAAATTGCCTCAAACCAATATTTCACATTAATATATGAGAATATAAAGTAATTTGTCAAAACTAATATTAATCTTAGATTATTTTCTTTTTTAGGATTTTGTCAAAATTTAGAGTAAATGGGCCTGGAAGGTAATTATGTTACTTCCCTTCTTTCATGTGTTCTTCTCCTAACTTTTTCACTGGTACTGGTCATGCAAGTGTGAGAGATTAAAAATGGCTACTGGCTTAAACATTGTTAAGATCACCGAAGGACTTTTGTCCATTGTAGCGACTACTGACCACTGAAGCCCATCCCTTCCCAAATATGCCTCCTGACAGGAATTTGGACTCTGACGGAAACTTGAGATAACATAAAGGTGGTACTTTTGTCCAAATATCTCAGGTCTAAGGAGAAGTAAACAAGGCTGAGGGAGAAGAGTGTATCCACAAGGAAAGCCAAACTCAGCAGCTGTGATACAAATCATCTCTGGCTGAGTTCAGGGTGGGAGAGGCCACAGCCCACAGGCTCATCTGCTGAGGCCAGGTTTGCGCACACTCCCCCTGCAGCTGAGGGAGAGGAGGAGAGTGTTTGGGGGTGTGACAGAAGGAATGAACACCCATACACAAACTGTCTCAGTTGTAAAACCTCCCAACAACAACAGTAAGTAAAAAAACTTCGTAACTTCTTTTCCAACTGTTTGGACCTTACATGACAGAAAGCACCTCTGAGAAATTTCTTCGAAATGGTGAAGTTTCCATAAAGAAAAAATGAATCAAAATGCATGCCTGGAGGAGATACTGCTCAGCATTTGCAGATATCATCCTGAAGTCCTGCACATATTTCCATTTAAGATTGAATTAGATTTTATTGTTGGAAATTGTCAATTTAAATTTGAGTGCTTTTAAGAGTAGTAGCTAACATTTATGTTGTTTCATTAAAAACACCTATTAATTTTCTTTCTTTGCTATGTCTCTTTTTTTTTCCAGAGTTCAATTACAATATTTTCCCCTGGAAATTGTGTAACCATAGTTAATCAAGCAATATATGTTTTTATATATATAATAACTGTGACAGCATAATAGTTTTCATGCCTTCTATATCAATTATATAGAGTTCAAGTCAATTCTTACTGCTGTTCCTACTTCCCCTTCATACCATTTTTCATAAGCTGGAAATATGTGCAATCTATTCAAACACTTTTAATGTCTGTGAAGTTGGAATGGAAAATTTGCTAATGCTGCTTTACTTGTTTCTTAATTTAGACAAGCAGAAGTTCATCAGCACAATCTGTTTTTGTTTTATTATGCTCATCAAAGTTTGTGAAGACCTACAAACTACATGAGCATTTAATTAAACTTTTATATGTCATTAAATTATCAGCAAAAAATTCATGTGAAATATTTAGGAAAATGCGTTATGCGAACATACTAAAACTCTCAAAACTTTCTTTTAAAATAAGTTTTAACTGAGTACTAAAAGAAAACATCTATTTTATGTAATCTAGTTTGGATATCCCTAACTTGTTAGTACTTATATTTTCCACAAAATAAATATTTTCGGAAATGGTCCTGTAGAACCCTAAAGCTGTAGCTAGCTACCGAAAGAAATGACAACATTTTCTGATGTATCATACATGTATCAGTTTTCACTGACAAAGAGTTTATTTTGGAGGAACAGTGATTCATTTTGCCAACCATCATAATATACTTTGATTAATAACTGCAATTCCAGTTTGGCCTGAATGATAAATGAGTAACAGTTAGGCACTATAATTATTCAGTTCAATCACTGAACTGAATAATTGGAGGAAAATGGTTGAGGTTGAAATGAAGAGGTTCTTTTCCCTCACAGAAAAAGTGCTTA